>NC_086450.1:32721302-33040420 GCF_028390025.1 Pseudophryne corroboree
TTAACCCTAGTGTGTAAGTGTGTGTGTGTGTCTGTGTACATGTCGTAGGGAATATAGGGGTTGATTCAATTCGGCAACAGATGAATAGCTCCCAACGCTATTCAATTCAGCTAAAGTTAAGTCGGCAAATGCCCGTTCTCGCTGACTTAACAGGTAGTTTTGTCGGGAGAACGGGCATTCTCCGACTTAACTACCAGCAGCGATGCTGATTCCCAACAGAATCAACCTCGCGCCGGCCGTTCGGCAGCATTTTTGTCGGTTTTCTTCTCTCATCCCCTGGGGGTGAGAGATTTCCCGACAATTGTGGGTAACTAGTAGCTGAATTGAATAGCGTCGGGAGCTAATTCCCGGCGCTATTCATCTGTTGCCGAATTGAATCGACTCCATAGATTGTAGGCTCTACTGCGCAACGGACTGATATTCAACCTAAACTGACCGTTATCCAAACCCGTCATCCATCACCAATACTAATCCAAAATCTGACTTCCATTATCGACACAACCCCCCGAACTCCAGCACATACACTACCCCTAACCTGATAATGTGCGTTAGATACTGGGTAGATGGTTAGATGAGGGGGGGGGGGGGTGTAGAGAGATAACGTTCACACTTATTTTTCAATCATTTGAACAGAATCCCCGATGACTCCACTTTTACTCCATTTGAGGAATTTGCACGTTCTCCGTCCGCTGAGACTTTCACACATCTGTGCGTATTTGTCTTCTGTATGAAGGTGACTGTGGGATTATTGATGTCTGTATATGATTTGTACGTGAAAGCTCCAGGTTTCCTCGCGATGATGTAGTTATTGATCTCACACTCAATAACAATGACACCTAATAGACTCTCAAGCAAACAGATGTGTAAAGTAAGCCTAAAGATCTCTATACTCTCGAGTATAACACAGTGACCAGTAATACGGTAACACTGTATATATACTGCCATTTACTATGTATGCCCGGAAATTGTGTAAGGATCAGTGCAGAGTATAGTGTAAGTCAGATTTGCAGCGTTGCTTGTTTTACCATTAAACCTTGTCACAGATGAAGGGGCGTTCCAGGTGATATAAAGGGTAAGGCTAAGTTAAGGGTTGGTGCGTTGACACACCTGCAGGCTACAGGGGATATTGGACTGCACACCCTTTTTTTAAACATAACAAGAGGTCCTGGGATGCTGAGGCTTCTAGTAACACACAGGAAAAAGAAAATTGCAGGTGCACACCCTATGCACTAAGAATACTGATAGTCAAATTAATTTTTAATTAACTCTTACAACTAACATGGAGTATAAGTGAAGTTCATAGCAGAAATTTGGCCAAAAATGTATGCCCATCCACCACGTCCAGGTGAACTCCACCAGACGGGTTCCTAACACATTATATAAATGTATCCAGGTCTTCCCATTAAATAGAGTCAATTCTACTATGTAGCCAGCAATGAGGAAACTTGTGCTAATTATGGGAGGGCTGCCAATACCAAAATGAAGGCGCCTCACCTTCAAGTGTGCAATATAGAAGAAAGGGGGGGGGGGGGGTGCAGGACCTGCAGGCTAGTATGGATGTAAAACTCCTGATTTCAGATATTATATTTTGTACCAACTGCAGGAGGGCTGGGACATGTACGGAGGGGGTGAATATCCGCATTCAGTTCTATACACACAATGTGGAAGCAATTATTTGCTGACTTCCATTCAGCGCCAAAATGTGCAACAGACGAAAGTATTCCTAAATAATAATAAAAAATGTATAATTATAAAGTGTCTCTGTATCTAATATGTGCCAATATTTATACTATACTGTATGTTGTGCATAGTGTAGAGATGTGGCAAATTCATCTGATAATACTGCATGGGGAGTGGAACGATCACTGTAACAAAAGAAGTTACAGGTAAAGAATGAAAGGGAAAATAGTGCAGAGTCTCTGAGGCCGCTTGTAAGATCTGCATACAGAAGCAGCAATAAGTAGAATAAGGATTTCTCCTCTTAATTATTGTACTGATCCTGGTGCCCTGCGCGGCTCCCCTGAGCACCCTAACAGAAGCACCGGCCCCGTGTGTTATACAGTGCATTCAAAAAGTCCCTCCACAGTATTCCACAGCCCAGGTGCATGGTGGAGTTCAACCAAATGTAACTGTAATCAACAGTCTAACCATGGAATGAAGAGCGAGTGCAAATAGCGCAAGCAGGCGTTAACTTCTAGGCTGTTAGGATTGCATGGGCTTTACACAATGTTGAGGTAATCTAACAGTTAATAGGCTTGGGGGGTTGGTCTTAATTAGAATAGTGGGAGTGTAGGGAGGAGCTAGCAGACATTTTAGTGAGACAGGATCTTCATCCTGTCTCTTTCTCTTAGGAGTTTCCCACCCTCCCTCCCCGAGTCACGTTTTTACCACCCGTTTTTCTTTTTCTTTGCCGGTTGGGGTTTGTCAACCACTATCTGTGGCGGGAAAGAACGGCAGTTACAATGGCTATTGCGCCGCTGTTTGGAGGTGCGCTCTTTGCCCAATACATCGTATACTCTGGTCCTCCTTACCGGGGGTCATTGGGGCTCGGCTGTCTGGCCGGCTCTCTTATGGTGTATTGGGGAGAGAGTTGGAAACCCAGCACTTATTGGCGTAACCAATGAGATAAATAAAGTCATGTCGTGGACATGCGTAGCGGCAATAAGTCGTAATGTCACTGTTGGTCTGGCCGTTCTTTCTTATTGCCACCATACTTAGTTTAAATATATCATAATAAATAACGGTTGACCGATTTTAATGGCATTTCAGTGGTCCGTGTCGTTATTTCTAGATAAGTTAAGTTAGTTAATTTTATTTGTAAGGTTATTGTGTAATGATGTCATGCGGTCAGACATCGGCCGATAGAAAGTTTATATACTGTGGACAGAAGCCGCTGTTCCCCCACAAACTTTGAGTAGGATGATTTTGTCAGACTGTAGCGTGCTGCAGTCCCGGGGCGGGATGTACTAAGCATTGCCTCCACAATGCAATACTTTCCGCCGCTTATCAGGTACATACTAGAGATGAGCGCCTGAAATTTTTCGGGTTTTGTGTTTTGGTTTTGGGTTCGGTTCCGCGGCCGTGTTTTGGGTTCGAACGCGTTTTGGCAAAACCTCACCGAATTTTTTTTGTCGGATTCGGGTGTGTTTTGGATTCGGGTGTTTTTTTCAAAAAACACTAAAAAACAGCTTAAATCATAGAATTTGGGGGTCATTTTGATCCCAAAGTATTATTAACCTCAAAAACCATAATTTACACTCATTTTCAGTCTATTCTGAATACCTCACACCTCACAATATTATTTTTAGTCCTAAAATTTGCACCGAGGTCGCTGTGTGAGTAAGATAAGCGACCCTAGTGGCCGACACAAACACCGGGCCCATCTAGGAGTGGCACTGCAGTGTCACGCAGGATGTCCCTTCCAAAAAACCCTCCCCAAACAGCACATGACGCAAAGAAAAAAAGAGGCGCAATGAGGTAGCTGTGTGAGTAAGATTAGCGACCCTAGTGGCCGACACAAACACCGGGCCCATCTAGGAGTGGCACTGCAGTGTCACGCAGGATGGCCCTTCCAAAAAACCCTCCCCAAACAGCACATGACGCAAAGAAAAAAAGAGGCGCAATGAGGTAGCTGTGTGAGTAAGATTAGCGACCCTAGTGGCCGACACAAACACCGGGCCCATCTAGGAGTGGCACTGCAGTGTCACGCAGGATGTCCCTTCCAAAAAACCCTCCCCAAACAGCACATGACGCAAAGAAAAAAAGAGGCGCAATGAGGTAGCTGTGTGAGTAAGATTAGCGACCCTAGTGGCCGACACAAACACCGGGCCCATCTAGGAGTGGCACTGCAGTGTCACGCAGGATGTCCCTTCCAAAAAACCCTCCCCAAACAGCACATGACGCAAAGAAAAAAAGAGGCGCAATGAGGTAGCTGACTGTGTGAGTAAGATTAGCGACCCTAGTGGCCGACACAAACACCGGGCCCATTTAGGAGTGGCACTGCAGTGTCACGCAGGATGTCCCTTCCAAAAAACCCTCCCCAATCAGCACATGATGCAAAGAAAAAGAAAAGAAAAAAGAGGTGCAAGATGGAATTGTCCTTGGGCCCTCCCACCCACCCTTATGTTGTATAAACAAAACAGGACATGCACACTTTAACCAACCCATCATTTCAGTGACAGGGTCTGCCACACGACTGTGACTGATATGACGGGTTGGTTTGGACCCCCCCCAAAAAAGAAGCAATTAATCTCTCCTTGCACAAACTGGCTCTACAGAGGCAAGATGTCCACCTCATCATCACCCTCCGATATATCACCGTGTACATCCCCCTCCTCACAGATTATCAATTCGTCCCCACTGGAATCCACCATCTCAGCTCCCTGTGTACTTTGTGGAGGCAATTGCTGCTGGTCAATGTCTCCGCGGAGGAATTGATTATAATTCATTTTAATGAACATCATCTTCTCCACATTTTCTGGATGTAACCTCGTACGCCGATTGCTGACAAGGTGAGCGGCGGCACTAAACACTCTTTCGGAGTACACACTTGTGGGAGGGCAACTTAGGTAGAATAAAGCCAGTTTGTGCAAGGGCCTCCAAATTGCCTCTTTTTCCTGCCAGTATAAGTACGGACTGTGTGACGTGCCTACTTGGATGCGGTCACTCATATAATCCTTCACCATTCTATCAATGTTGAGAGAATCATATGCAGTGACAGTAGACGACATGTCCGTAATCGTTGTCAGGTCCTTCAGTCCGGACCAGATGTCAGCATCAGCAGTCGCTCCAGACTGCCCTGCATCACCGCCAGCGGGTGGGCTCGGAATTCTGAGCCTTTTCCTCGCACCCCCAGTTGCGGGAGAATGTGAAGGAGGAGATGTTGACAGGTCGCGTTCCGCTTGACTTGACAATTTTGTCACCAGCAGGTCTTTCAACCCCAGCAGACTTGTGTCTGCCGGAAAGAGAGATCCAAGGTAGGCTTTAAATCTAGGATCGAGCACGGTGGCCAAAATGTAGTGCTCTGATTTCAACAGATTGACCACCCGTGAATCCTTGTTAAGCGAATTAAGGGCTCCATCCACAAGTCCCACATGCCTAGCGGAATCGCTCCGTGTTAGCTCCTCCTTCAATGTCTCCAGCTTCTTCTGCAAAAGCCTGATGAGGGGAATGACCTGACTCAGGCTGGCAGTGTCTGAACTGACTTCACGTGTGGCAAGTTCAAAGGGCATCAGAACCTTGCACAACGTTGAAATCATTCTCCACTGCGCCTGAGACAGGTGCATTCCACCTACTATATCGTGCTCAATTGTATAGGCTTGAATGGCCTTTTGCTGCTCCTCCAACCTCTGAAGCATATAGAGGGTTGAATTCCACCTCGTTACCACTTCTTGCTTCAGATGATGGCAGGGCAGGTTCAGTAGTTTTTGGTGGTGCTCCAGTCTTCTGTACGTGGTGCCTGTACGCCGAAAGTGTCCCGCAATTCTTCTGGCCACCGACAGCATCTCTTGCACGCCCCTGTCGTTTTTTTAAAAATTCTGCACCACCAAATTCAAGGTATGTGCAAAACATGGGACGTGCTGGAATTTGCCCATATTTAATGCACACACAATATTGCTGGCGTTGTCCGATGCCACAAATCCACAGGAGAGTCCAATTGGGGTAAGCCATTCCGCGATGATCTTCCTCAGTTGCCGTAAGAGGTTTTCAGCTGTGTGCGTATTCTGGAAAGCGGTGATACAAAGCGTAGCCTGCCTAGGAAAGAGTTGGCGTTTGCGAGATGCTGCTACTGGTGCCGCCGCTGCTGTTCTTGCGGCGGGAGTCCATACATCTACCCAGTGGGCTGTCACAGTCATATAGTCCTGACCCTGCCCTGCTCCACTTGTCCACATGTCCGTGGTTAAGTGGACATTGGGTACAACTGCATTTTTTAGGACACTGGTGAGTCTTTTTCTGACGTCCGTGTACATTCTCGGTATCGCCTGCCTAGAGAAGTGGAACCTAGATGGTATTTGGTAACGGGGGCACACTGCCTCAATAAATTGTCTAGTTCCCTGTGAACTAACGGCGGATACCGGACGCACGTCTAACACCAACATAGTTGTCAAGGCCTCAGTTATCCGCTTTGCAGCAGGATGACTGCTGTGATATTTCATCTTCCTCGCAAAGGACTGTTGAACAGTCAATTGCTTACTGGAAGTAGTACAAGTGGGCTTACGACTTCCCCTCTGGGATGACCATCGACTCCCAGCAGCAACAACAGCAGCGCCAGCAGCAGTAGGCGTTACACGCAAGGATGCATCGGAGGAATCCCAGGCAGGAGAGGAATCGTCAGAATTGCCAGTGACATGGCCTGCAGGACTATTGGCATTCCTGGGGAAGGAGGAAATTGACACTGAGGGAGTTGGTGGGGTGGTTTGCGTGAGCTTGGTTACAAGAGGAAGGGATTTACTGGTCAGTGGACTGCTTCCGCTGTCACCCAAAGTTTTTGAACTTGTCACTGACTTATTATGAATGCGCTGCAGGTGACGTATAAGGGAGGATGTTCCGAGGTGGTTAACGTCCTTACCCCTACTTATTACAGCTTGACAAAGGGAACACACGGCTTGACACCTGTTGTCCGCATTTCTGGTGAAATACCTCCACACCGAAGAGCTGATTTTTTTGGTATTTTCACCTGGCATGTCAACGGCCTGATAAAGCTGGATTCCTTTATCGTATAAACAACCCTTTATGAGGTCTAAGAACACTGTACGCTGACTATGTAAGAAGTACCGTAAGGGTACGCTAGTTGCGTATCGATCGCTTAGCCGTGATCGAGACGCTCAGGCGTCACGTTCACTCACGAGTAAGTGATCACAGGCAGGCACGCTATTGGCTACAGACAAACGTAATGATTCGCTATGGCGTAGCAGACGCTCGAGACCACGAGGAGATCACCAGCGGCGCAGACGCTCACAACGCTATACCTTTATATCTATATTTTTAACAATGAAATACACAGTATACCTTAGTGTTGAGACAGGGTGTAAGTGCAACCTGGTGTAACCTGATTAACTACAAAGCTGCTTGAGAGTCACCGACGCTCAAGTGAACACTTAACACTATAAGAAATACACAGATACTTGTTTAGGGTCCAAAGCCTATTATATGTATTATAACTAATATACTTGCAAAAAGGAATCACAGTACAAATGATACACTACAATATAACAGAGACTTCCTAACCAAATAACTATACAAGAAATACAATACAATACAATACTAATCAAGGGAAAATACGAGAGAAAGTGAGGAGAGAGAGAGAGAGAGAGAGAGAGAGAGAGAGAGATATATATGAGAGAAATGGCTCACAGAAAGACAATGATTACGGAGAGAAACTTACGCACAAGGGTAACGATCGCAAGCGCTTCTGGACAGCCAGCTTCCCGATTATCAGCAATGAGAACCGTTTGATGAGAAGTCCCAGCTGGATGCCACAGGCCCGTCTTTTATGCTACTCACACAATGCAATCCAATGGTCCCTACAATCTCATTGTCCATTGGACGCAGGAATTCGGCTTCGCACTATAACAAAGGTCACAGGTTGATTCATACAGGTGGGCTGTCTTGTATCAGTGGCCTTGGTTATGCAACACAATGGGTGATGACCAACACATTCCTGTCTTCTGGAGAGCTATTGTTTGACGAATACAAAACAGAATCCTGTCTGGGTTTTGTTCTATATTCATGATGTCCACTTTCAGTTGAGACAATGACATCTCAGCCCTCATTCTCCTGGATACAAACCCTAATCCATTCGTAAACACAGGTGTTGGCCCTCCTCATTGAGTCTCAAAGCTCAGTGTAATTAAAGGCTATTGTACTCCGTCTGCGGGAAAGATACTGATTTGGAGTACAATTGATCTTCAATTACTATTCCGGTGCTTACCTTATGCATGTAAAGATATGAGGCCCTCCCAACATGCAAACTATTGTTTGGGGGATCTCTGAGGTCAAAGAGCCATTTGAGACCCACTGATACCTGTCTCCAACTGTTCAGGTGCATGACTAAGTAAGAACAAATAATAATAAATGGACATAACTTCTTATGTCCATAACTATTCGCACGAGCGATTAATCCGCTCCAAACCAACACCGGAATATTGCTATTTAAATACTCTTCCGATGGGTACCAAACACCACTGTATGACTCCTGTTAGACCCTTCGCACAATACAAAGAGGGATTCCTCCGTTCAGGGACATTCTATATTAACCAAACTTTCAGAATCTATCAAAGGGACCATGATCTACAAACTACATTAATTGTGAAAATATGTAACGATTGAGTCGCACGCTACGACTACATACTCCTTACCGTAAATACGCATACCGAGTGCGAGCGGGTGCACGCAACAGCGGGTATGCGCTATCACGGGAAAGCGCACGCATGCGCAGCGCGGACCAGTGTGAGGTGCAAATATGGCAGTGTGCATAGAGATATTTTTCTGACTTTGACAGGCCATATTCCTCCCATGGACAACAGGTGTCTCCCCGGGTGCCTGACTTAAACAAACCACCTCACCATCAGAATCCTCCTGGTCAATTTCCTCCCCAGCGCCAGCAACACCCATATCCTCCTCATCCTGGTGTACTTCAACACTGACATCTTCAATCTGACTATCAGGAACTGGACTGCGGGTGCTCCTTCCAGCACTTGCAGGGGGCGTGCAAATGGTGGAAGGCGCATGCTCTTCACGTCCAGTGTTGGGAAGGTCAGGCATCGCAACCGACACAATTGGACTCTCCTTGTGGATTTGGGATTTCGAAGAATGCACAGTTCTTTGCTGTGCTGCTTTTGCCAGCTTGAGTCTTTTCATTTTTCTAGCGAGAGGCTGAGTGCTTCCATCCTCATGTGAAGCTGAACCACTAGCCATGAACATAGGCCAGGGCCTCAGCCGTTCCTTGCCACTCCGTGTCGTAAATGGCATATTGGCAAGTTTACGCTTCTCCTCCGACAATTTTATTTTAGGTTTTGGAGTCCTTTTTTTTCTGATATTTGGTGTTTTGGATTTGACATGCTCTGTACTATGACATTGGGCATCGGCCTTGGCAGACGACGTTGCTGGCATTTCATCGTCTCGGCCATGACTAGTGGCAGCAGCTTCAGCACGAGGTGGAAGTGGATCTTGATCTTTCCCTAATTTTGGAACCTCAACATTTTTGTTCTCCATATTTTAATAGGCACAACTAAAAGGCACCTCAGGTAAACAATGGAGATGGATACTAGTATACAATTATGGACTGCCTGCCGAGTGCAGACACAGAGGTAGCCACAGCCGTGAACTACCGTACTGTACTGTGTCTGCTGCTAATATAGACTGGTTGATAAAGAGATGTCTATGTAACTATGTATGTATAAAGAAGAAAGAAAAAAAAACCACGGTTAGGTGGTATACAATTATGGACGGACTGCCTGCCGAGTGCAGACACAGAGGTAGCCACAGCCGTGAACTACCGTACTGTACTGTGTCTGCTGCTAATATAGACTGGTTGATAAAGAGATGTCTATGTAACTATGTATGTATAAAGAAGAAAGAAAAAAAAAAACACGGTTAGGTGGTATATACAATTATGGACGGGCTGCCGAGTGCCGACACAGAGGTAGCCACAGCCGTGAACTACCGCACTGTACTGTGTCTGCTGCTAATATAGACTGGTTGATAAAGAGATAGTATACTCGTAACTAGTATGTATGTATAAAGAAAGAAAAAAAAACCACGGTTAGGTGGTATATACAATTATGGACGGGCTGCCGAGTGCCGACACAGAGGTAGCCACAGCCGTGAACTACCGCACTGTACTGTGTCTGCTGCTAATATATAGACTGGTTGATAAAGAGATAGTATACTCGTAACTAGTATGTATGTATAAAGAAAGAAAAAAAAACCACGGTTAGGTGGTATATACAATTATGGACGGGCTGCCGAGTGCCGACACAGAGGTAGCCACAGCCGTGAACTACCGCACTGTACTGTGTCTGCTGCTAATATAGACTGGTTGATAAAGAGATAGTATACTCGTAACTAGTATGTATGTATAAAGAAAGAAAAAAAAACCACGGTTAGGTGGTATATACAATTATGGACGGGCTGCCGAGTGCCGACACAGAGGTAGCCACAGCCGTGAACTACCGCACTGTACTGTGTCTGCTGCTAATATATAGACTGGTTGATAAAGAGATAGTATACTCGTAACTAGTATGTATGTATAAAGAAAGAAAAAAAAAACCACGGTTAGGTGGTATATACAATTATGGACGGGCTGCCGAGTGCCGACACAGAGGTAGCCACAGCCGTGAACTACCGCACTGTACTGTGTCTGCTGCTAATATATAGACTGGTTGATAAAGAGATAGTATACTCGTAACTAGTATGTATGTATAAAGAAAGAAAAAAAAACCACGGTTAGGTGGTATATACAATTATGGACGGGCTGCCGAGTGCCGACACAGAGGTAGCCACAGCCGTGAACTACCGCACTGTACTGTGTCTGCTGCTAATATAGACTGGTTGATAAAGAGATAGTATACTCGTAACTAGTATGTATGTATAAAGAAAGAAAAAAAAACCACGGTTAGGTGGTATATACAATTATGGACGGGCTGCCGAGTGCCGACACAGAGGTAGCCACAGCCGTGAACTACCGCACTGTACTGTGTCTGCTGCTAATATATAGACTGGTTGATAAAGAGATAGTATACTCGTAACTAGTATGTATGTATAAAGAAAGAAAGAAAAAAAAACCACGGTTAGGTGGTATATACAATTATGGACGGGCTGCCGAGTGCCGACACAGAGGTAGCCACAGCCGTGAACTACCGCACTGTACTGTGTCTGCTGCTAATATAGACTGGTTGATAAAGAGATAGTATACTCGTAACTAGTATGTATGTATAAAGAAAGAAAAAAAAACCACGGTTAGGTGGTATATACAATTATGGACGGGCTGCCGAGTGCCGACACAGAGGTAGCCACAGCCGTGAACTACCGCACTGTACTGTGTCTGCTGCTAATATATAGACTGGTTGATAAAGAGATAGTATACTCGTAACTAGTATGTATGTATAAAGAAAGAAAAAAAAACCACGGTTAGGTGGTATATACAATTATGGACGGGCTGCCGAGTGCCGACACAGAGGTAGCCACAGCCGTGAACTACCGCACTGTACTGTGTCTGCTGCTAATATATAGACTGGTTGATAAAGAGATAGTATACTCGTAACTAGTATGTATGTATAAAGAAAGAAAAAAAAACCACGGTTAGGTGGTATATACAATTATGGACGGGCTGCCGAGTGCCGACACAGAGGTAGCCACAGCCGTGAACTACCGCACTGTACTGTGTCTGCTGCTAATATAGACTGGTTGATAAAGAGATAGTATACTCGTAACTAGTATGTATGTATAAAGAAAGAAAAAAAAACCACGGTTAGGTGGTATATACAATTATGGACGGGCTGCCGAGTGCCGACACAGAGGTAGCCACAGCCGTGAACTACCGCACTGTACTGTGTCTGCTGCTAATATATAGACTGGTTGATAAAGAGATAGTATACTCGTAACTAGTATGTATGTATAAAGAAAGAAAAAAAAACCACGGTTAGGTGGTATATACAATTATGGACGGGCTGCCGAGTGCCGACACAGAGGTAGCCACAGCCGTGAACTACCGCACTGTACTGTGTCTGCTGCTAATATAGACTGGTTGATAAAGAGATAGTATACTCGTAACTAGTATGTATGTATAAAGAAAGAAAAAAAACCCACGGTTAGGTGGTATATACAATTATGGACGGGCTGCCGAGTGCCGACACAGAGGTAGCCACAGCCGTGAACTACCGCACTGTACTGTGTCTGCTGCTAATATAGACTGGTTGATAAAGAGATAGTATACTCGTAACTAGTATGACTATAAAGAAAGAAAAAAAAACCACGGTTAGGTGGTATATACAATTATGGACGGGCTGCCGAGTGCCGACACAGAGGTAGCCACAGCCGTGAACTACCGCACTGTACTGTGTCTGCTGCTAATATAGACTGGTTGATAAAGAGATAGTATACTACTAATATTATATATACTGGTGGTCAGGTCACTGGTCACTAGTCACACTGGCAGTGGCACTCCTGCAGCAAAAGTGTGCACTGTTTAATTTTAATATAATATTATGTACTCCTGGCTCCTGCTATAACCTATAACTGGCACTGCAGTGCTCCCCAGTCTCCCCCACAATTATAAGCTGTGTGAGCTGAGCACAGTCAGATATATATATACATTGATGCAGCACACTGGGCTGAGCAGTGCACACAGATATGGTATGTGACTGAGTCACTGTGTGTATCGTTTTTTTCAGGCAGAGAACGGATATATTAAATAAAACAAACAACTGCACTGTCTGGTGGTCACTGTGGTCGTCAGTCACTAAACTCTGCACTCTCTTCTACAGTATCACAGCCTCAGGTCAATCTCTCTCTCTCTCTCTCAACCCTAATCTAAATGGAGAGGACGCCAGCCACGTCCTCTCCCTATCAATCTCAATGCACGTGTGAAAATGGCGGCGACGCGCGGCTCCTTATATAGAATCCGAGTCTCGCGAGAATCCGACAGCGTCATGATGACGTTCGGGCGCGCTCGGGTTAACCGAGCAAGGCGGGAGGATCCGAGTCTGCTCGGACCCGTGAAAAAAACATGAAGTTCGTGCGGGTTCGGATTCAGAGAAACCGAACCCGCTCATCTCTAGTACATACCAGCATTAATAACGCAGTATACACTTGGAAATGTGATTAAAATAGCAAAGAACAGCTCTCTCGATAAGAGTTGTCCTTTGCAGTGGAAGGCCTACTGGGTGTGATGTGACCGCTGCATGGGGTGCTGAGAGGGACCCTTAAAGAAGAACAAGGAGTCCTGGAAGTGATGATATGGCCCCCACATCATCAAGTCTGTCTGGGATTATATGAAGAGACAGAAGGATTTGAGCAAGCCTACATCCACAGAAGAACTCGTTAGTTCTCCAAGGTGTCTGGAACAACCTCCCTGCCGAGTTCCTTCAAAAACTGTGTGCAAGTGTACCTAGAAGAATTGATGCTGTTTTGAAGGCAAAGGGTGGTCCCACCAAATATTCATTTGATTTAGATCTCTTCTGTTCATTCAGTTTGCATTTTGTTGATCAATCAAGATAAACTATTAACACTTCTATTTTTGAAGGCATTCTTGTTTTGCAGTAATATTTCCACACCTGCCTAAAACGTTTCCACAGTACTGTATATATATATATATATATATATAAATATATACACTATGTATATATTATACACATATATATCTCCTATATAATAGCTCTGATCTGTCACTCTGTGACTGTGAGGCTAACGCTGGGCGTGGCTAGGAGCTCTCATTGGGTTAGCAGCAGGTCTATCACACCCAGTCCATAGCTGATTGGGCGAGAAACGCCCTCCCACACAGGTTACATCCAATGGGAGGGTTTGCTCTTTGGCTGCTGTGTGTTCCCAGAGCAGGATTAACAATGGAGCTGCTGCTCCAGGTCCACACCCCAAAATAGGCCCCACTGCATTTGCAGCAACATACCCACCAGCAACTTACACATGAAAATCAGTACAAATTCAAAAAGGGGGCGTGACCACAGGTAAAATAGCGTGACCACGCCCCCTTTCCCTATACTTTCAATGGAAGTTTGGAGAGCCAAAAATTGGTACAGACCATAAAAAAAAGGTCCTGTACCTGCCAAAAAGGTGCAGCTGGAGGGTATGCCACTGCATCTGCAGCAAGTCTCTGCGCTGTAGACAGGGGAAAAACATCATGTTACTGCAGTGTCCTATGGGAGTCATTCCAACCCGATCGCTCTCTGCAGTTTGTCGCAGCGCAGCGATCGGGTCGGAACTGCGCATGCGCCAACGCCGCAGTGCACCGGCGCATGGCAGCTTTCATTACCTAGCGATCACCTCTGAGACAAAGGCGGCCGCTGGGCGGGAGGTGGCTGAACGGCGGCGTTAAGCCGCCGTTTAAGGGGAGCGGTCCTGCCAACGCAGGCATGGCCGGACCGTTGGGGGGGCGGGGCACGGCGGCAGTGACAATTAACTCCCGGTCAGCCGCAGGAGCTGCACTGGCCGGGAGTTACTCTTCAAATACAAAGGCATCGCCGCTGTGCGATGCATTTGTATTTGTGCGGGGGGGGGGGGGGGGGGTGCAGCATGACATGCGGGGCAGACTAGCCCGGTGCTGGGCGTCCCCGTCCCCCCCACCACATGTCAGGGAAGATGATCGTAACTGTGCTACGATCAACTCGGAATGACCCCCTATGTCCTGCTGTCAGTCCACCTGCCCCCTCCGCCATCAACAATCCCTACTCCCTAGCTGTGGTGCAGGTGGAACAAAAGCTGCTGCAGCCACCGGCATAGACAGAGGCGGATTGGCCATAGGGCTTACAGGGAAGATCCTCGGTGGGCCGACGCACCCGCGGGGCCTGTTTTGTTTGAGGACATGTGGTCCTTTTTATAGACATAATGAATAAGATGCAAAATAATTTGCTTATATGAAAATTTCTTTGCCACTTGGCCTGTGATTGTTTAGCTGACATATAAGATTGAGTGAATCGTGATTGGGATACGCGGTTGGTGGGACACTTGCATGCCGTAATGTGTAAAATGGGGACTCTTGCCTGCCGTACTGTGTAAAATGGGGACTCTTGCCTGCCGTAATGTGTAAAATGGGGACTCTTGCCTGCCGTAATGTGTAAAGTTGGGACACTTGCACGCCGTAATGTGTAAAATGGGGATTTAATGTATCAAGGGCATTGCGGTGTGTGGCATAATATGGTGCAGGGGGCATTACTGTGTGGGGCTTAATATGGTAGAATTTTTTTTTTTTCTGTGGTGGCCTTGATCTGTTGGTGCAGGATCAAAAACTGGGGTGTAAGCTAGCCATTTATAGACGAGGCCACGCCCATTCTAATTATGGCCATGTCCATTTAAACGAGGCTACGCCCCTTGCATAGTTTTTATTTTATATCTATGGGGCATATATATATTTTTATATCAATGAGGGGGGGGGGGGAGGCGCATTTTTAAATCTCGCACTGGGAGCCAAAGAAACAGCCTTGCGTAGTGCTCTCTGGGTGGGGTTCCGTACACTCTGTATGAGAGTTGGGGGCGTGGGGGTATTACTCTCTGGCTTGGGGGGATGGAGGTAGTACTTTGGCTAAGAGCTGGTGAGGATGGGAGCAGTGCACTCTGGGTGAGAGCTAGGGCGGATGGAGGTCATATTCCTGGTGATAGCTGGGCCAGATGGTGGTAGTACTCTGGTTAAGAGCTGTGGAGGAGAGGGTAGGTACTCTGGCTTGGGAGGATGGGGGTAGTACACGGTGGATGGGGAGGATGGAGGTAGTAAGCTGTGGATGGGGAGGATAAGGTTAGTACACTCTGGCTGGGGAGAATGGGGGTACTACTTTGGCTGAGATGTGTGGCGGATGCGGGTAGTGATTTCTGGATGAGAGGTGGGGAGCATAGGGGTCATACACTCTGGATGAGAGCTAGGGAGGATGGGGGAAGCACTCTCTGGTTTAGAGGTGAGAAGCATAGTGTAGGTATTTTACTTGGAGAAGATGGGGGTCATACTCTTGGGAACTGGGCCTGGTGATGGTAGAACTCCCTGGGTGAGAGCTGGAATAGATTGGGGTAGTACTTTCTGGATGAGAGCTGGGACCAAATGGTATGGCTGGAAAGTATGGGGTTAGTAATCAATGGGTGAGAGCTGGGCCTAATGAGCATAATACTCTCTGGGTGAGAGCTTCGGAGGATATAATAGGTACTCTCTCGGTGAGAGCTGGGTCTGATGGGGGAAGTACTCTATGGATGAGAGCTGAGGTGGTTGTGGCTACAGTGGGTATCTGAACGCTGGGGCAAATGTGGATACTCTGTAACTTAATGTTGGCTAGATTTGGTCGGGATCGTGACTACATTCCCAGATTTGGTGCTGTGTAATTCAAATAATTCTGCAATCTCCTCTCCAATATACATCTAGCTGGGTGCATGTAGCAAAATAAACAAATTGACAGCACTCACAGCATATACCTGAGAATATTTTTTGGGGGATGTATATGCTGTGAGTGCTGCCATATTTATTATTTATTTATTTTTTCTTTCTTCCGTCTCTCTCTCTCTTCAGTGAGGCAGGAATGTGCTCCTGTCAGTGAGATGGGGATGTGCTGCTGTCAGTGAGGCAGGAATGTGCTCCTGTCAGTGAGGAGGGGATGTGCTGCTGTCAGCGAGGCAGGAATGTGCTCCTGTCAGTGAGGCGGGGATGTGCTCCTGTCAGTGAGGCGGGGATGTGCTCCTGTCAGTGAGACGGGGATGTGCTGCTGTCAGTGAGGCAGGAATGTGCCCCTGTCAGTGAGGAGGGGATGTGCTGCTGTCAGCGAGGCAGGAATGTGCTCCTGTCAGTGAGGCGGGGATGTGCTCCTGTCAGTGAAGCGGGATGTGCTCCTGTCAGTGAGGCGGGGATGTGCTCTTGACAGTGAGGCAGGAATGTGCAGCTGTCAGTGAGGCAGGAATGTGCTGCTGTCAGTGAGGCGGGGGATGTGCTGCTGTCAGTGAGGCGGGGGATGTGCTGCTGTCAGCGAGGCGGGGGATGTGCTGCTGTCAGTGAGGCAGTGATGTGCTGCTGTCAGTGAGGCAGTGATGTGCTGCTGTCATGTTGACCCCCCCCCCTCACTTGTTTGCAGTAGCAGGCCCCTTGTGGTATGTGATTTATATTGTATTGCGTGCCAATAAGCGGTGATAGACACGCCCAATAGGCAGTGCTAGACACGCCCCTCCGTCGGTGCACCCCCTAATAAAATGTTCTGCGCACGCCTATGCTACAATCACGAGCATAGTGGCAACTAAGGACACAAGTAGAAAGCCTCTTACACAGCAACATATTTGTTAAGTGGTGATAAGAAATTTTAAATCACCCATATTTACTAAAATCCATCCACAGGGATGGGCTCAAATAGAAGCCCGTACCTGTGGTGTGTTAGAAGTGTAGTGACCGCTAATTCCGGGCATAGTACTGCACATGAACTGTCTGCTGACCATGCAGTTGAGTGTGCCGGTGAGGGATTCTGTGGGTCCCTCTCCAGTACTTTATGGCGATCTGTGGCCCATTGACTACAATGGCTAATGCCATCTGGAGATGGCGTTAGCTATTAGGACCAAGTTGTGGAACCCATCAACTCCTGAAGCTTGGTAAATCACCCAGCTACTCACAAAGGAGCTCATGGACAGACAGAGACACTGCACCTGCCATAGGGCTGGGGCAAATTTCAATGGTGGGACTAATAGTGGTGTCCAAGGAACTGCCAATAATTTTTACTGCGTGTATACTGTAGTTGCTGAAAGTGGTTATCTCAGTCCTTGCACATTTGGGAACGAGTTTATAGGCCAATTGCATAAAGTCACACAGAGGGTTGAACACCAATACACCTTTAGTATATTGTGATAAGAACACTGGAATAGTGTTGAAAGGCAGGTATATTTGCCCCAGGTTTCTTACCTACTGTATGTGTTTTAAAACCACAGGAATGTTGTGTTGGTCCTGCAGATAACTTTTTGGCTTTTAGTAAGATCCGGTTAAGGGGTCCTGAGGTATGGTTGTGAGAAAGAAGAGCGGGCTCCATCCATAAGGCCCATACCCTCCAACATTTTACACACAAAAATCGGTACAAATTAGAAAAAGGGGGCGTGGTTACGGGTAAAGGGGGCGTGGTCACGCCCCCTTTTCCTATACTTTCAATGAAAGTTTGGAGAGTCAAAAATAGGTACAGACCATAAAAAAAAGGTACTGTACCTATTAAAAAGATACAGTTGGAAGGTATGAAGGCCCAGTCCAGGTCTTGCAGCCTCAGAGCAGGCTAATTAGTGATTTCACCTGTATGAGGGTGGTAAAGGCTGCTGACCTCATCTTTAGGTCTTTCACTGCCTAGGGAAAAGGGACTGCACAGTCTCTGTGAGAGAAAACCTGCTACAGGAAGCAAGTGAGCTATACTGGGTGACATGTTGCTTATGGTGTTGCAGTGTTAGTCTGGAGGGACTTATGTTTAGTTAGCGCAAGACGGCAAGTTTTTTATTTTCAGTTTATTTTTCTGCTTAATAAAACTGGTTGAGGCCAGTTGCACCAGAAACCTTGGACTTGTGTGATCTCTCAGCTGCTGTGCATTACCATCTACCCCATGTTCCCCTAACCCTGTTACCACATGACCTGATAAATAGGCCCCGTAGTGCCAGGTTGTAGAGTACACCTCACCTGTGACCTCACACCTCACCTACCTCCATACAAGTTACTCTGTTGGGCAGGGATGTTTCTAGAGAGGAGGCCTGTGTGCAGGCTCCGGCTGGGCCCGCTCCTCTCTAGCCGGCAGCGCTGTGTAGACTCTGGGCATTAGGGTCCCTAGAGCACAATAGCGCTGTCCCAGAGTCTACAGCGCATGCGCAGATCTCCAGGAAAATGGCACAGCGGTCATTTTCCCAGTGATTTACCTACTGCGCATGCGTGAAACACCAGGAAAATGGCGCCGCAACATTTTCCCAGTGATTTCGGCAGCGCTGTTGCTGCTGCTCCGTGGGACTCTGGAGGGTAAGTATTTCTATTAATGGGTGCAGGGTGTGCGGTGTGGGCCCCCCCCTGTGTGCACCGCACATACTGCACCCCATTATAAATACGCCAATGCTGTTCAGCCAATAAACGCTTAAACGTAAATCTTTATTTCTGTCACAAGAACAGGTGGTAATTATGCAGACTTGCTGGCAGGTAGAATCAGTTCTGAAGGTACGTTTGTCAGCCTTGAGGTGGAGACACAATTCCATATGGCACCTCCCATATGTTTCTTTCCCAAAATAATTCTCTATTATACGCTTATCTTCCTCCCCGGCTCCCTGTCTTCTGAAGCCCATATGTTACTGATCTGTGAGGGAACAGGGTCCTGCTGGTACAGACTCGCTTCTTTCACCTTATTTGTTCCTTTAGTATGTTATTCCTGCTGTAAAAAATAACAGTTAGAAGCTGATTGGTTGGTACTTTATCACCATGCAATTTATCACTCTCCAAGGCTTGATAAACCTGGGCCTATGTTTGCTAACCGTGAAACAGAAATATAGTCATTTTTGATAGAGTTATAAATATTTTTAGGTTATATTATGTAAGGCAAGCTAGTCCTCCTGAGGGTGTCTTTCCATAAATAAATGAAATTAAATCATTCACATAATTTAGGATTGAGCGCAGTACTGGACAAAACATTAATATTATTTTAGATAGGCTGGTCACCTAGTAAGTACAGCTGCTAATCCAAACAAGAAGACACTCAGTGCGCACATAACCCAAAGACATTTTTCCATAAATAACAAGACAGGGTTACATTTTTAGAATATTTTATTTAAAAATATATTCACCTTCAAAATAAAAAAAATTAAAAAATACCCCAAAACATAACATGAAATGAGAGTAAAGAGAGCGGCGTTCTGCTCCCTAGACTTTGCTGTCCTGTGAATGTAACGGCTGCATCGTGAAATGCGTTGTGAGACAATGGGCGGGATTCAATTATTTTCACCCCTTTCCACACCCGTTCTGTTTCTGCCCTCAGGGACGTTATATCATTATTTTAGCTCGCTACCCCGGAGTAGCGAGGCACCCAACCCTTTACACAGCTAAACCTGATTACTATGGGCGCAATATGGGCGCTCTTCACACCGTCGGTTGGGGCTACGCCCCGTTAACCCCTGCACGCCTTTGAACATACACAGGCCAGTAGATAGGTGGTCAAGAGGTGCTGCGGGTGGGGAAGGGGAGGGTGTGGTAGGTCCGCGAATGGGGGAAGGCAGAGCCGGATTAAGACCATGGGGGGCCCGGGGTGCTTTAGACAGTGGGGTCCCTATTGAAGAGAGGGATGGGGGGTGCACCTATTAACGGGGCCTAATCCCCACCATGCGCCCTCGGACCGGGAGGGCCTGACTATAAATGGCCACGGGCCGAGAGGGCCCGACTACATACCCACAGGCCGGGAGGGCCTGACTGTACCTACGGGCCTAGTGCCCGATCCCTGACGGTCTAGGGAGGAAAGGGGGGGTGAGTGAGAAACCACCTCACTGAGGCCTCACCTGGTCCGGGTCATCTTCCATCAGGAGCACGGCGTCTTCCGGCCTTTTCAGCGGCCACCGGAGCTCTTCTCCCTCCATCCGGCTGTTCACCGCTCTTCAGCGCGGCCTCCCTCTTCGGCTCTCGCTCGGTGTCTTCTGCGCTCTTCCACGCGGTCGTCTTCTTCGGCTCCCGCCCGGCATCTGACGTCAGATGGCGTGGGCGGGGCCAATGACCCGGCGAGACAATCTGATTGGCCGGCGCCCCGCGAGCCATGATTTACTCGCGGACGGCGCCGGAAAAGAACTCCCACCGGCAGCGCTTCAGATTGGCTGGCAAAACGGCGCCAAGTTTGAAGCGCCGCTGCCCGTCGCCACTTCCAGTCTGGTGCAGGGAAACACCTGGTCCCTGCACCGGACACCCACCGCTTACTGACAGGCGCTGTCCTCTGCAGGGGACGCAGATCCCCTGCACCCTGGAGCTCTGATGTGCCCTGGAACACAGGTCACATCTCTACAGCACTACAGATCGGATCGGAAGAGAGATACGATCTGTGGTGTGGCAGGGGGCCCTTTTGGATACGTATCCCCAGGACCCCCCCTTAATCCGGCTCTAGGGAAGGTGTGGGTGGGGGAGGGGGCTGGAGGTGCTGTGGTTGGAGGAGTGGCGGCTGCGGGGGTCCGGATGCGCTGCGGCAGGGGAGGGGTGTGATGCGGGTGTGGGTGATACGGATGGGGGAGGGGGTGGGAGTGGCGTGGGTGTTGGAGGGACGTGTGTGGGGGGTGGATGTGGTGGATGCTGTGGGTGGGAGGGAGGGCGTATGTGGTGGATGCTGTGGGTGTCGCGGGTGGGAGAGGGCCGGGTGGGGTGGAGCATGGGGGGGGAGGTGGAGGGGTGCTGCAGGTGGGGGAGGGGTGTGGGTGCTAGGGGTGAAGGAGGGGTGTGTGCCGCGGGTGGGGGACGGATGTAGTGGATGCTGCGGGTGGGGGAGGGGCTGGTGGGGTGTGGGTGTAGCGAGGAGGAGAGGTGGGTATGGGGGGAGGTGCTGTGGGTGGGGGAGGGGGGGTGCTATGGTTGGGGGAGGGAGTGCAGCGGGAAGGAGGGGGGAGTACCGCGGGTGGGGGGCGGATGTGGTGGATGGTGTGGGTTCGGCGGGTGGGGTGGATAAGGGGGTGCCGCGGGTGGGGTGGAGGGTGCGTGGGTGTAGGGGGGGGGAGATGGGTGTAGGGGGGGTGCCGCGGGTGGGGGAGAGAGAGGGTGGGTTTTTTGGGTTGTGGATGCTACGGGTGGGGGATGGATGTGGTGGGTGCCACGGGTGGGGGAGGGGTAGGGGGGGTTCTGCGAGTGAGGGGGAGCTTCAGGAGGGGGCGGGAGTGCTGCGGGTGGTGGAGGGGCGTGTGCCGCGGATGTGGTGGATGCTGTGGGTGCCGCGGGTGGGGGAGGGGTGGGGGGTGCATCAGGTGGGGGTGGAGACGGGAGTGCAGTGGTTGGGTGAGGGGTGTGTGCCGCGGGTGGGGTGGATGCTGTGGTTACCGCGGGTGGGAGGGTGCGGGGTGCCGCGGGTGGGAGGGTGCGGGGTGCCGCGGGCCATGTGGTGCGGGTGGGAGGGGGGCGCGAGCCGTGTTCCGTGGGTGGGGGGCTGATGTGTTGGATGCTGTGGGTGGAAGGAGGGCCGTGCGCCGCAGGTGTCGCGGATGTGGTGGATGCCGCGGGTGGGGGAGGGGCGGTGGGGGGCAGGGGGGGGGAGAAGTGGGTATGGGGGTGGTGCGGGGGTGCCGCGGGTGGGGGAGGGGAGGGGGGTGCAGCAGGTGGGAGAGGGGACGGGAGTGCAGTGGTTGGGTGAGGGCTGTGTGCCGCGGGTGGGATGGATGCTGTGGGTACCGCGGGTGGGAGGGTGTGGGGTGCCGCAGGTGGGAGGGTGCGGGGTGCCGCGCGCCGTGTGGTGCGGGTGGGCGCGGGCCGTGTGCCGCAGGTGGGGGGCTGATGTGTGGATGCTGTGGGTGGAAGGAGGGCCGTGCGCCGCGTGTGGGAGGAGGGCCGTGCGGCGCGGGTGGGGTGCCGCGTGTGGGAGGAGGGCCGTACGGCGCGGGTGGGGTGGAGGGTGCGTGGGTGTAGGTGGGGGGGGGGAGATGGGTGTAGGGGGGGTGCTGCGGGTGGGGGAGAGAGAGGGTGGGTTTTTTGGGTTGTGGGTGCTATGGGTGGGGGATGGATGTGGTGGGTGCCACGGGTGGGGGAGGGGTAGGGGGGGTTCTGCGGGTGGGGGAGGGGCGGGGGGGTGCTACAGGAGAGGACGGGAGTGCTGCGGGTGTTGGAGGGGAGTGTGCGGGGGGGGGGGAATAAGTGGTATGGGGGTGCCGCGGGTGGGGGAGGGGTGGGGGGTGCAGCAGGTGGGGGAGGGGACGGGAGTGCAGTGGTTGGGTGAGGGGTGTGTGCCGCGGGTGGGAGGAGGGCCGTGCGGCGCGGGTGGGATGGGTGTGCGGCGCGGGTGGGAGGAGGGCCGTGCGGCGCGGGTGGGATGCGGTGTGTGCCGCGGGTGAAAGGAGGACCGTGCGCCGCGGGTGGGGTGAATGCTGTGGGAGGGGGGGCCTCCGGACTGTGCGGTGACGGCGAGTCCGGCTTACAGTCCCCGCTCCCTGGCTGCAGGATCACCATCCGGCTTACAGTCCCCGCTCCCCGGCTGCAGGATCACCAGGGTACGTACAGGGAGTGTACGGGGAGGAGAGAGACAGGGCACTGGGCGGAGACGGGGCGGGATGGGCGGACCGAGGGAGGGGACTGTTCCTGCCCTGCATGCAGCCACTGTGACTCCGCCCAGCGTTACGGGCACAGAGTCACAGACTAAGGCAAATATATAGGATATATATATATATATATATATACACACACATATTTTGGGGTCAATTCTATTCAGCGACAGTTGAATAGCGCCGGGAGTTCAATACAGCGCCAAGTGACACCAATTGTCAGAAATTCTTCTCTCAACCCCGGGGGATGAGAGAAGAAACCCGACAAAAGTGCTGCCGCGCGAGGCTGATTCTGTTGGGAATCAGCATCGCATCGGGGAGTTAAGTCGGAGAATGCCCGTTCTCTCAACAATTCAACCTGTTAAGTCGGCGAGAACAGGCCTTCGCCGACTTAACTTGAGCTGAATGGAATAGTGACGGGAGCTAACTCCCGGCGCTATTCAACTGTCGCTGAATAGAATTGACCCCATAGACAAAAGGTGGGTCTAGCACTGCCACTTAAACTTACAGCCTTCAAAATGAAGAAATGGATAGGTGGATAGAGGTGTGGCACTCCAATGAAGGATCCAACGGGTGTAATATGGTTTGCCGGCGGTCGGGGTCCCGGCGACCAGCATACCGGTGCAAGGATCCCGACCGCCGGCATACCGACAGCTGGGCGAGCGTACATGAGCCCCTTGCGGGCACGGTGGCGCGCGTCTCCCTCCAGGGGGGTCGTGGACCCCAAGAGGGAGAAAAGATGTCTGTTTGCCGGCGGTCGGGATTCCGGCGCCGGTATGCTGGTCGCCGGGACCCCGACAGCCGGCAACCAGAAGACCACCCTAATTCAACAGCAAGTGAATAGTGGGATAAAGTAGTTGGGCATCTGCTTATAACAAAATACTAGCAATCATCTAAGAATACGGCACCCCAAATAAGACATTGTGACAGTGATGCTAGTTATACCACTGTGACTGTGTCTTATTTAGTGTTCTGCATTTTTAGACGATTGCATATATTATATATAAAAATAATATTATATAGCTTTTATAAAATCATGTGGTAGCACTATGTCTCCTTCCCCCCTCTCTCTCCCCCCCAAAAAGTGCTTGCAGATGTACAGTACATACTGGTACTTTACTTTTCAGGAGTCTGTCAGCGCCGCTATCCCGCACTCTCTCCTGGCGGCTTAGCGGCTCTTAGGTGTCCTGGGCGGAGTGCGGCGGCTCTGGGTCACGTGATATCTGCGACCCAAGCCAGCGCACACAGCAGCAGAGAGCACAGACAGGAGGAGGAGCGAGCGCCGCTGATGCTAATAGGCGCTGCGCTCGTTCGTCCGTCGGCTGCTCCTCTAGCAGCTCCTGCTGCACTACGGAAATGTCCTGTGTGAACGGAGCGGGGGTCGGGGGACAACGGAGCAGCTGTAGCTGTAGGTGCCGTGCCCCCTTCATGGCCAGGAGCCCGGCGGCAACGGACTCCGCTGCCTCCGAGAGTTCCGCCCCTGTGTCCAATATGCTATGGGGCCCGCCTCATGCCACATGCGAGGGTTGACTGCATGCTAGACACGCTTAAAGCATTGTGCCTTGCATATTCTTTCTGCCATGCCCTACGCAGTGCAGGCTAGGGATAGGTTGGGGGGGCCACAGAACACAAGTCTCCATATGCCCAGGTCTATCCAATACGCCACCAATGGCTCTCGCTGCCTTGATGGACCAGCGGATGACCCAGCGCCAGCACAGGTAAGTATTGCAGGGGGCAGGACGAGGTTGAGCAGGATGGGCGTGTACATTATCTTATGCAAATATATAACTTACAGTCCCTCCCCCTTTGTCCTGTAGAATTACCCCTCCTTTTCTTCCTTCCCTTCAGCCCCTACAGCTATCCATCTGCCCCCCTTTCCAGCACTCCCTCCCTCTTGTTACCCTCCTCTGCCGCCTACCGCTCCTTACACCTCCTACATAACCTGATTAAGAGTTCTGGACAACTTAGAATAATAAATGATCCTGTATTATTAATTAGTAAAGAGCTCGGTGGGTACGTATTTATTATGTGCATGTAATAAAGGTAACTCATCTCACATGTTTGTTCATGGCGTCGATTATAGAGGAGACTCTGGATTCTGGGGAATGTAAGGAAGACTGTATAGATAATCGCAGGCAGATCTTTAGGCTCCCCAGATGTGTCTGTAGCACAACATACATACAGTAAAGGTTCAGCAGTAAGTTCCGTGGTCATAGCGCCACAGCCATCTGGTAGTCCTTTTATGAACATTCCCCTCAACATCGCCTCCGTATGGCTGGATAAACTAACAAGCTTCTTTGATTAAGCTGTGCGACCGCTGCCACCATGAACTTAATAATTTGTTATTCCCCGACTACTGCCTGCACGCCCTACACCCCTTCTCTCAAAATCCTGGCACCCTAGGCTGCAGTCTCATCAGCCCAAAGGGCTCCACATCCCTCTCCACTCCTTCCTGCCTCCCCTTTCCTTTCTTTCCTTTCCATCCTCCCGCAGTCCCCCCCTCTCCACCCACAGTCCCCCCCACCCCTTCTGCATTCCTGCAGTTCCCTCCCCATCTCTTCCCTGCAGTTACCTCTATTTCCTTCCTCCTGCAGTTTTCCCTCAACCCCCTGCACTTTTCTCTCCCCTACTATCCCTGGAGTTCTACCTCCTCCTTAGAAGTCCCCTACTATACCTGCAGTTCTCTCTCCCTCTCCACCCTCCTGCAGTTCTCTCTCCCCCACTTTCCCTCCTGCAGTTCTCCCCTCTGCTTTCCTGCAGACTGCAGTTCCCTCGGCTGCCACTTCCCTGCACATGTCTTCATTACCTCTCACGTGCAGTTCTTCCTCACCCTCTTTCTCCTGCAGTTGTCCCTCCCACTCTGCTCTACTGCAGTTCTCTCTCCCCCACTTTCCCTCCTGCAGTTCTCCCCTCTGCTTTCCTGCAGACTGCAGTTCCCTCGGCTGCCACTTCCCTGGACATGTCTTCATTACCTCTCACGTGCAGTTCTTCCTCACCCTCTTTCTCCTGCAGTTGTCCCTCCCACTCTGCTCTAATGCAGTTCTCTCTCCCCCACTTTCCCTCCTGCAGTTCTCCCCTCTGCTTTCCTGCAGACTGCAGTTCCCTCAGCTGCCACTTCACTGCACATGTCTTCATTACCTCCCACCTGCAGTTCTTCCTCACCCTCTTCCTCCTGCAGTTGTCCCTTCCACTCTGCTCTACTGCAGTTCTCTTGCACACCCCTCTCTCCTGCATTTCTCCCCTCTGCTTCCCTGCAGCTCCATCACCCACCTCGTCCCTGCAGTCCCCTACATTACCTCTCCCAACCACTCCTCCCCATGCAGTTCTCATTCCGCTCTGCTCTCCTGATTTCTAACTTCCTACTACTCCCTCCTGCATTTTTCCCTTCCATAATACTGCAATTCCAGATCTTCCCTCCAGATGTCCTACATTACCTCTTTCCTGCAGTTCTCCATCCCCCTGCAGTTCTGCCTCCTTCCACTTTGCTCTCCTCAAGCCCCCACACACCCAACCCATTGCAGTACTCCCTCCCCCTCCACCCCCTGCATTTCTCCCTTCTGCTCTCTCTCCTCTTGCAGTCCCCCCACCTCTTTCCTCCTGCAGTTCTCCCTATCTGAACTCCTGCAGTTCCTTCACCTACCTCCCTACATTACCTTTCCCTCTCCTTCCCCTGCAATTCTCCCTCCCCCTCCACTCCCTGAAATTCTAGCTCCCCCTCCACCCCCCGCAGTTCTCCTTCCCCCTGACGTTTTCTCTCCCACCATTTCTCTGACGTCCTAGTGGATGCTGGGGACTCCGTAAGGACCATGGGGAATAGACGGCTCCGCAGGAGACTGGGCACATCTAAAGAAAGATTTAGGACTATCTGGTGTGCACTGGCTCCTCCCCCTATGACCCTCCTCCAAGCCTCAGTTAGATTTCTGTGCCCGGCTGAGCTGGATGCACACTAGGGGCTCTCCTGAGCTCCTAGGAAGAAAGTGTTTGTTAGGTTTTTTATTTTCAGTGAGACCTGCTGGCAACAGGCTCACTGCATCGAGGGACTAAGGGGAGAAGAAGCGAACCTACCTAAGTGGTGGTAGCTTGGGCTTCTTAGGCTACTGGACACCATTAGCTCCAGAGGGATCGAACACAGGACCCGACCTCATCGTCCGTTCCCGGAGCCGCGCCGCCGTCCCCCTTACAGAGCCAGAAGCAAGAAGGTGGTCCGGAAAATCGGCGGCTGAAGACTTCTGTCTTCTCCAAGGTAGCGCACAGCACTGCAGCTGTGCGCCATTGCTCCTCATGCACACCTCACACTCCGGTCACTGATGGGTGCAGGGCGCTGGGGGGGGGCGCCCTGAGCAGCAATACTGACACCTTGGCTGGCAAACTGGCACCATATATAGCCCCAGAGGCTATATAGGTGCTTTTTAACCCCTGCCAGAATCCATAAAAATGCGGGAGAAAGTCCGCAAAAAAGGGGCGGAGCTATCTCCTTCAGCACACTGGCGCCATTTTTCCCTCACAGCTCCGTTGGAGGGAAGCTCCCTGGCTCTCCCCTGCAGTCAATACACTACAGAAAGGGTTAAAAAGAGAGGGGGGGGGGGCACAATTTAGGTGCAGTATACAATATATATAGGCAGCTATAAGGGAAAACACTCTTTATATTTGATATCCCTGTGATATATAGCGCCCTGGTGTGTGCTGGCATACTCTCCCTCTGTCTCCCTAAAGGGCTTTGTGGGGTCCTGTCCTCTGTCAGAGCATTCCCTGTGTGTATGCTGTGTGTCGGTACGGCTGTGTCGACATGTATGAGGAGGATAATGATGTGGAGGCGGAGCGAATGCCTGTAAATGTGATGTCACCCCCTGCGGGATCGACACCGGTGTGGTTGGACTTATGGAAGGATTACGTGAAAGTGTCAACTCCTTACACAAAAGGTCGACGACACAGAACAGCCGGCTACTCAGCTTGTGCCTGTTCCAGCGTCTCAAATGTCATGGGGGGCTCTAAAAACGCCCGCTACCTCAGATGGCAGAAACAGATGTCGACACGGATACCGACTCCAGTGTCGACGACGATGAGACTAGTGTACCCTCCAAATAGGTCCACCCGTTACATGATTGAGGCAATGTGTATTACACATTTATGATAATACCCCAGGTACCACATAAAAGGGAATGTTTGGTGACAGAAAACTACCAGTAGTTTTTCCTGCATCTGAGAAATTAAATGAGGTGTGTGAGGAAGCGTGGTCTTCCCCCGGTAAGAAATTGATAATTTCTAAACGGTTATTGGCAGCGTACCCTTTCCCGCCAGAGTATAGGTCACGTTGGGAAAAACCCCATAGGGTAGATACAGCGCTTACACGCTTATCAGAAAAGGTGGCACTACCGTCTCTGGATACGGCCGCCCTGAAGGAACCTGCTGATAAAAAGCAGGGGGTTACCCTGAAAGATATAGTCACACACTCGGGCATTATATTGCGACCAGCCATTGCTTCGGCATGGATGTGCAGTGCTCCCGCTGCGTGGTCAGATTCCCTGTCGGAAAATAACTATGGATAGGGACAATATTTTGCTGACAATAGAGCATATAAAAGACGTGGTCTTATACATGCGTGATGCACAGAGGGATATTTGCCGGCTGGCATCAAAAATAAGCGCTAGGTCCATTGCCGCCAGACGGGGGTTATGGACTCGGCAATGGTCAGGCGATGCCGACTCGAATCGGCACATGGAAGTTTTGCCCTATAAGGGGGTAAAACTGTTTGGGGATGGTCTTTCAGACCTCGTTTCCACAGCTACTGCTGGGAAATCGACTTTTTTGCCACAGGCTACCCCACAACAAAGGAAATCACCGTATCATCAAGTACAGTCCTTTCGGCCCCAGAAAAGCAAGAGGGCTAGAGGCTCATCCTTTCTGCCGAGAGGCAAGGGTAGAGGAAAAAGCTGCAGCGCACAGCTAGTTCCCAAGTGCAGAAGTCCTCCCTGCGTCCGGTAAGTCCACAGCATGACGCTGGGGCTGCTCAGGCGGACCCGGGTACGGTGGGGGCCCGTCTCAGAAATTTCAGCGCTCAGTGGGCTCTCTCACATGGATCCCTGGGTCCTTCAAGTAGTATCTCAGGGGTACAGGCTGGAGTTCGAGACGTTCTTCCCCCCGCCGTTTCCTAAAATCTGCCTTACCGGCACCTCCCTCTGCCAGGGAGGCGGTGTTGGTGGCTATTCAACACTATAATCACAACAAGTGATTGTCAAGGTGCCCCTCCTTCAGCAAGGAAGGGGTTACTATTCCACAATGGTTGTGTTACCGAAACAGAACGGTTCGGTGAGACCCATCTTAAAATTAAAATACTTGAACTTTTATATCAGAAGATTCAAGTTCGAGATGGAATCGCTCAGGGCGGTTATTACGAGCCTGGACGAGGGGGATTACAGGGTCTCCCTGGACATCAAGGATGCGTACCTGCATGTCCCCATTTACCCTCCTCACCAGGAGTACCTCAGATGTGTGGTACAGGACTGTCACTATCAGTTCCAGACGCTGCCGTTGGAGTTGTCCACGGCACCGAAGGTCTTTACCAAGGTAACGGCCGAAATGATGATACTCCTTCGCAAGAAGGAAGTTTTTATTATCCCGTACTTGGACGATCTCCTGATAAAGGCGAGGTCCAAAGAACAGTTGGTAGTAGGGGTAGCATTCTCTCGGGAAGTGCTACAACAGCACGACTGGATTCTCAATATTCCAAAGTCACAGCTGGTCCCGACGACACGTCTTCTGTTCCTGGGAATGATTCTGGACACAGACCAGAAAAGAATGTTTCTTCCAGTGGAAGCACACGAGTTCTGGAAAAACTGGTAGCTTCGTATGAAGCATAATTCCATTCGGAAGGTTCCACGCAAGGACGTTCCAGTGGGACCTGTGGGACAAATGGTCCGGGTCCCATCTACAGATACAACAGCGGATAACCCTGTCGGCAAGAAACAGGGTGTCGCTGCTGTGGTGGCTGCAGAGGGCTTATCTACTAGAGGGCCGCAGATTCGGAATACAGGACTGGGTCCTGTTGACCACGGAGGCCAGCCTTCGGGGCTGGGGTGCAGTCACACAGGGAAAAAATTTCCAAGGAGATTTCGCTTCACATAATTATTCTGGAGCTAAGGGCCATTTACAATGCCCTAAGCCAAGCAAGGCCCCTGCTTCAGAACCAGCCGGTACTGATCCATTCAGACAACATCACGGCGGTCGCCCATGTAAACAGACAGGGCGGCACAAGAAGCAGGATGGCGATGGCAGAAGCCACAAGGATTCTCCGATGGGCGACCTACACCCGGGAGAATGGGGACTTCTTCCAGAAGTTTTCCAAATGCGGGTAAACCGTTGGGAATGACCACGGGTGGACATGATGGCGTCCCGCCTCAACAAAAAGTTGAAAAGATATTGCGCCAGGTCAAGGGACCCTCAGGCGATCGCTGTGGACGCTCTAGTGACACCGTGGGTGTACCAGTCGGTTTATGTGTTTCCTCCTCTACCTCTCATACCCAGGGTGCTGAGAATAATAAGAATGCGAGGAGTGAAAACCATACTCATGGTTCCGGATTGGCCAAGAAGAGCTTGGTACCCGGAACTTCAAGAGATGCTGGCAGAGGACCCTTGGCCTCTGCCGCTCAGACAAGACCTGCTGCAGCAGGGACCCTGTCTGTTCCAAGACTTACCGCGGCTGCGTTTGACGGCATGGCGGTTGAACACCGGATCCTAAAGGAAAAGGGTATTCCGGAGGAAGTCATCCCTACCCTGATCAAAGCCAGGAAGGATGTCACCGCAAGACATTATTACCACATTTGGCGGAAATATGTTGCTTGGTGTGAGGCCATGAAGGCCCCGAAGGAGGAATTTCAACTGGGTCGATTCCTACACTTCCTGCAAGCAGGGGTGACGTTGGGCCTCAAATTGGGGTCCATCAAGGTCCAGATTTCGGCTCTGTCGATTTTCTTCCAGAAAGAACTGGCTTCACTGCCTGAAGTTCAGACTTTTGTCAAAGGAGTTCTGCATATTCAACCTCCTTTTGTGCCCCCAGTGGCACCTTGGGATCTCAATGTGGTTTTGGCATTCCTGAAATCACATTGGTTCGAACCACTTAAGACTGTGGAATTAAAATATCTCACGTGGAAAGTGGTCATACTGTTGGCCCTGGCTTCGGCCAGGCGGGTTTCAGATTTGGCGGCTTTGTCTTGAAAAAGCCCTTATCTGATTTTCCAGATGGATAGGGCAGAATTGAGGACTCGTCCTCAGTTTCTCCTGAAGGTGGTCTCAGCTTTTCACTTGAACCAACCTATTGTGGTGCCTGCGGCTACTAGGGACTTGAAGGATTCCAAGTTGCTGGACGTAGTCAGGGCCCTGAAAATTTATGTTTCCAGGACGGCTGGAGTCAGAAAAACTGACTCGCTGTTTATCCTGTATGCACCCAACAAGCTGGGTGCCCCTGCTTCTAAGCAGTCTATTGCGCGCTGGATTTGTAGCACTATTCAGCTGGCGCATTCTGCGGTAGGATTACCGCAGCCTAAATCAATAAAAGCCCATTCCACAAGGAAGGTGGGCTCATCTTGGGCGGCTGCCCGAGGGGTCTCGGCTTTACAACTTTGCCGAGCAGCTACTTGGTCAGGGGCAAACACGTTTGCTAAATTCTACAAATTTGATTCCCTGGCTGAGGAGGACCTGGAGTTCTCTCATTCGGTGCTGCAGAGTCATCCGCACTCTCCCGCCCGTTTGGGAGCTTTGGTATAATCCCCATGGTCCTTACGGAGTCCCCAGCATCCACTAGGACGTCAGAGAAAATAAGATTTTACTCACCGGTAAATCTATTTCTCGTAGTCCGTAGTGGATGCTGGGCGCCCATCCCAAGTGCGGATTGTCTGCAATACTTGTACATAGTTATTGTTACAAAAATCGGGTTTTGTTGTGAGCCATCTCTTCAGAGGCTCCAATTGTTATCATACTGTTAACCGGGGTTCCTATCACGTGTTATATGGTGTGATTGGTGTGGCTGGTATGAGTCTTACCCGGGATTCAGAATCCTTCCTTATTGTGTCAGCTCTTCCGGGCACAGTTCCTAACTGAGGCTTGGAGGAGGGTCATAGGGGGAGGAGCCAGTGCACACCAGATAGTCCTAAATCTTTCTTTAGATGTGCCCAGTCTCCTGCGGAGCCGTCTATTCCCCATGGTCCTTACGGAGTCCCCAGCATCCACTACGGACTACGAGAAATAGATTTACCGATGAGTAAAATCTTATTTTCTCACACAGTTCTCATTCTTGCTCCTCTTTCCTGCAGTTCTGCCTCCCCTCTTCCCCTTGTTCTTCTCTCTCCTCCCCAGGCAGCTCAACAGAGGAATCTACTCCAAAACCTGATGTATCAGAAAACTATTTGGTTAAAATATATCAAATATAATTATAAAAAAAAAGACCTGGTATGAGAAGTGATAATCAGTAACTTGGGAGAGGCAGAAGAAAGCTTTTTACGGATGGTCTTCAGTTTGATGATACGTTTCTCGATATGCTCCAACGCTAGTGTGTACATTTAGCATCTGTCTCCCATAAACTGAGAGAACATGTTCCACACATCTAAGTACACAGAATGGGCTAACTGCAGAGAGCGACTGTGTAAGACAGAAAAAAAAAGAATATTTTACCTTTTGTATTTGGGAGATGTCGCTGGTTGTGAATTCACATAAGAATAACAGAAAGATGGACAGACAGACAGACAGACAGGAAAATGAGAGAAAGACAGACAGACAGGTGGAGTAACAGTCAGGTCGGGTACACATTAAGACGACGAGGAATCAGGCCAATGGTCGGGACTATTTCCCTTGTCTTGGACCATGCCAGATTGCCCTTACACACTGTTCAATGTAATGAACTACGGAACGGATGATATATTGTTCACATCATCCAGTGTGTATACACTATATTGTTAACGATGCGCGCTCCCGTAGTTGGTTAATGAAGTCCAATATCTTTAGTTCCAGCCTTGTAATCTAAATATATTGGAAAAGACAGCATGCACCGTCATCGGTGATAATATCGTTCAGTGTGTATGTACGATATTGTTTCACTTGACGATGTTGCATCTTATGCGCATCGTCAAGTGTGTACCCAGCCTTAGACAGACAGATGCATGAATGGAGAGGTTGATGGACAGATAGTTAGACAGACAATTGCACAGATGGAGTGACTGACAGACAATTGCAGAGATGAAGAGACAAACAGGCAATTGCACACATGGAGAGACAGACAATTGCACAGATGGAGAGACAAACAGACAATTGCACAGAAGGAGAGACAGACAGTTGCACAGATGGAGAGACAGACAGGCAATTGCACAGATGAAGAGACAAAGGCAATTGCACAGATGGAGAGACAGATAGACAATTGCACAGAAGGAGATACACACAGGCAATTGCACAGATGGAGAGACAGACAGACATTTGCACAGATGGAGAGACAGACAATTGCACAGATGGAGAGACAAACAGGCAATTTCACGGATGGAGAGACAGACAGAAAAGTGCACAGGTGGAGAGACAGAGAACTGCGCAGATGGAGAGACAGAAAGAATTGCACAGATGGAGAGACACACAGGCAATTGCACAGATAGAGAGACAGACAGACATTTGCACAGATGGTGAGACAGACAATTGCACAGATGAAGAGACAGATAATTGCACAGTTGGAGAGACAAACAGGCAATTTCACTGATGGAGAGACAGACAATTGCACAGATGGAGAGACAGAAGGCAATTGCACATATGGAGAGACAGAGAATTGCACATATGGAGAGACAGACAGAGAATTGCACAGACGAGAGACACACAGGCAATTGCACAGATGGAGAGACAGACATTTGCACAAATGGTGACAGACAGATAATTGTACAGATGGAGAGACAGACAGACAATTGCACAGATAGAAAGACAGAAGGCAATTACACAGATGGAGAGACAGACTGACAATTGCACAGATGGAGAGACAGAAGGCAGTTGCACAGATGGAGAGACAGACAGACAATTAGACAATTGCACAGGTGGAGAGACAGAATTTCTCAGATGGAGAGACAGGCAGACAATTGCACAGATGGAAAGACAGACAATTGCAGAGACAAATAGACATGTGGACAGACAATCGAACAGAGAAATGCACAGTTGGATAGAAGCAGACAGATAACAGACACACAGATGCTGAACCAGCCAGATGAACAGTTAGATAGACTGACAGACACACAGATGGTGAACCAGATGGACAGATAGATAAATACACTGTTGGACAGAGAGACAGATGTGGACATTGGCATAGCGTGTGAATTGCATGCACCTCTGAATCAGGGCCCACATAGGGATATACAGATGGACTGGCATTCGGACAGATAGACATCCTCTCATATACTGTAGGTGCTGAGCAGGTGTCATATTGCAGGATATATGGTAATATCCAAGGACTTGTACAAAGTGCTGACAACCAAAGACAAAACTGAGGCCCTTTGGGTCACCATAGAAAGTGGGGAGAAGGACATTATTTGCATTGGGGTGATCTATAGACCACCAGGCCAGGGGCAGGATTTGGACAGGAACCTATTGTTGGACATCACTAAAATGGCTTTAAAGGGAGAAGTCATAATCATGGGAGACTTTAATTTACCTGATATAAATTGGGAGGGGTCTTTTGCAAGTTCAGCTACAAGTGGCAAATTTCTACATTCCATACAGGGAGCATCTCTCAAGCAATTGGTGAGGGAGCCTACTCGCAAAGACTCAATATTAGATTTAATTCTTACAAATGGTGATAGGATATCCAACCTATATGTGGGTGAGCACCTGGGATCCAGTGATCATCAAGCAGTATGGTTTAGTATAAAGACAGGATCCAACTCCTGTCACACAAAAACAAAGGTGTTGGATTTTAGAAATGCTGACTTTGCAAAAATGGGGAGATGTTTAAGTGATTCATTGGCGGACTGGAGGCACTTGGAAGGAGTGCAAGAGAGGTGGGAAAAACTGAAAAGTGCAATACTAAGTGCCAGGAAAAGGAAGCCAGTGTGGTTCACAAAAGAAGTATCAACCAGCGTGAAAGCAAAAAAGATGGCTTTTAGGAAATACAAACAGACTCAAAAAATAACGACAAAGAGGTGTATCTTGACAGCAGTGCCAGATTAAGGTCCTCATGGGCCTGGAGCTGAAATTCACAAAAGGCCTATTGTGTGCTGCCAAAGGGGGTGTGACCAGCATGGTGGGGGTGTAGCAACTGATATGAGGGTGTGGTCTGTACCGCAGGGTGTGGCTAGCACCACGGAGGACATAGCTACCCACCTACCTTCAACCACCTCAATCTCCATCCCTTCTTTGTTTATGTTTAGCATACACCACCTGTTATATTATTGACCACTGAATTAAAAAAAAAAATACATAAAAATACATAGTATACGGTATGAGCCGAAATTCACATTATAGCACATGGTATGAGCTGAAATTCACATTATAGCACATGGTATGAGCCAAAATTCACATTATAGCACACGGAATGAGCCAAAATTCACTATATGCCACCTGGAATGAGCCAAAATTCACGATATGCCACACAGTATAAGCCAAAATTCACTATATGCCACACAGAATGAGCCAATATTCACTATATGCCACATGGAATGAGCCAAAATTCACTATATGCCACACAGTATAAGCCAAAATTCACTATATTCCACACAGATGGTCCAAATTTCACAATATGCCACACAGTATGATCCACAATTCAGGGACAGGGAGAGAGAGTGACAGCAGGGACAGTGAAAGTGACAGCAGGGACAGGGAGAGTGACCGCAGGGACATATGGAAGCAGGGGTTGTCGTCGGCGGCGGAGGAGCCCACATGCAGCGGTGACGGCAGTGAGAAGGAGGCCTTCAGTGCGGCGGTGATGAGGTCCCTCTGACCGCTGCCATTTGTGGTCAGCGGCAGGCAGCTGTGAGCCTAGAGCCTCACAGGTCCGGCGCTGTACACACTCGCATAGTCGGCGTGGGCGCCAGGGCTGCCATCAGAGATTGTGGGGCCCGGGACTGACTAAATAGGCAGGGCCCCCCTGCGGAAACACACATATAACATGCAGGTATAGGGCACACTGCACACAGGGACATGTAGTATGACATGTAGGTCTAGGACACGCTGCACACAGGAATATACAGTATAATATGTAGGTATAGGACACAACGCACACAGGAATATACAGTAGAACATGTAGGTACAGTACAGGACACGACACACACAGGAACATACAGTATAACATGTAGGTCTAGAACACGTTGCACACATTACAGTAAGATAGTTATCTGGAGATCTAACTCATCATCATACAGTGGTTTTATTAATTCCATTGAGCTACATATATTTTAGCACCTAATCTTCTCCTCAGCCAGTAACTGTGTTATGTTCTGCGCATCAATGTTGCCTCTATGCAGCCCTAGTTGCGGCCCTTGCCAAGGGGACGAAGGATGTACATTTCTCTAGTGAAAACAAACCACCACCAATTAAACATACTATATACACAGTAGAACCAAACCCAACCCAAGAAAACAGCATGGAGAAACACATCCAAATCATAGTTGCCTACCCTCCCTCATTCTGCAGGAGACTCCCTGAAATAGCAGCAATCTTCCTCACTCCCTGAATAGACCAACAATCTCCCTGATTGCACCTTAACCCTATTATGTAGCTGTTACATTCTTAGGGAAGAAAAAGAAATCAGAGATACATACATTCAAATGGGACCATCAGCGCCATTTCCCTGCATTGGTTATAAGTAGAGATGAGCGCCTGAAATTTTTCGGGTTTTGTGTTTTGGTTTTGGGTTCGGTTCCGCGGCCGTGTTTTGGGTTCGAACGCGTTTTGGCAAAACCTCACCGAATTTTTTTTGTCGGATTCGGGTGTGTTTTGGATTCGGGTGTTTTTTTCCAAAAACACTAAAAAAACAGCTTAAATCATAGAATTTGGGGGTCATTTTGATCCCAAAGTATTATTAACCTCAAAAACCATAATTTACACTCATTTTCAGTCTATTCTGAATACCTCACACCTCACAATATTATTTTTAGTCCTAAAATTTGCACCGAGGTCGCTGTGTGAGTAAGATAAGCGACCCTAGTGGCCGACACAAACACCGGGCCCATCTAGGAGTGGCACTGCAGTGTCACGCAGGATGTCCCTTCCAAAAAACCCTCCCCAAACAGCACATGACGCAAAGAAAAAAAGAGGCGCAATGAGGTAGCTGTGTGAGTAAGATTAGCGACCCTAGTGGCCGACACAAACACCGGGCCCATCTAGGAGTGGCACTGCAGTGTCACGCAGGATGTCCCTTCCAAAAAACCCTCCCCAAACAGCACATGACGCAAAGAAAAAAAGAGGCGCAATGAGGTAGCTGTGTGAGTAAGATTAGCGACCCTAGTGGCCGACACAAACACCGGGCCCATCTAGGAGTGGCACTGCAGTGTCACGCAGGATGGCCCTTCCAAAAAACCCTCCCCAAACAGCACATGACGCAAAGAAAAAAAGAGGCGCAATGAGGTAGCTGTGTGAGTAAGATTAGCGACCCTAGTGGCCGACACAAACACCGGGCCCATCTAGGAGTGGCACTGCAGTGTCACGCAGGATGGCCCTTCCAAAAAACCCTCCCCAAACAGCACATGACGCAAAGAAAAAAAGAGGCGCAATGAGGTAGCTGACTGTGTGAGTAAGATTAGCGACCCTAGTGGCCGACACAAACACCGGGCCCATCTAGGAGTGGCACTGCAGTGTCACGCAGGATGTCCCTTCCAAAAAACCCTCCCCAAACAGCACATGACGCAAAGAAAAAAAGAGGCGCAATGAGGTAGCTGACTGTGTGAGTAAGATTAGCGACCCTAAAGGCCGACACAAACACCGGGCCCATCTAGGAGTGGCACTGCAGTGTCACGCAGGATGGCCCTTCCAAAAAACCCTCCCCAAACAGCACATGACGCAAAGAAAAAAAGAGGCGCAATGAGGTAGCTGTGTGAGTAAGATTAGCGACCCTAGTGGCCGACACAAACACCGGGCACATCTAGGAGTGGCACTGCAGTGTCACGCAGGATGTCCCTTCCAAAAAACCCTCCCCAAACAGCACATGACGCAAAGAAAAAAAGAGGCGCAATGAGGTAGCTGACTGTGTGAGTAAGATTAGCGACCCTAGTGGCCGACACAAACACCGGGCCCATCTAGGAGTGGCACTGCAGTGTCACGCAGGATGTCCCTTCCAAAAAACCCTCCCCAAACAGCACATGACGCAAAGAAAAAAAGAGGCGCAATGAGGTAGCTGACTGTGTGAGTAAGATTAGCGACCCTAGTGGCCGACACAAACACCGGGCCCATCTAGGAGTGGCACTGCAGTGTCACGCAGGATGTCCCTTCCAAAAAACCCTCCCCAAACAGCACATGACGCAAAGAAAAAAAGAGGCGCAATGAGGTAGCTGACTGTGTGAGTAAGATTAGCGACCCTAGTGGCCGACACAAACACCGGGCCCATCTAGGAGTGGCACTGCAGTGTCACGCAGGATGTCCCTTCCAAAAAACCCTCCCCAATCAGCACATGATGCAAAGAAAAAGAAAAGAAAAAAGAGGTGCAAGATGGAATTGTCCTTGGGCCCTCCCACCCACCCTTATGTTGTATAAACAAAACAGGACATGCACACTTTAACCAACCCATCATTTCAGTGACAGGGTCTGCCACACGACTGTGACTGATATGACGGGTTGGTTTGGACCCCCCCCAAAAAAGAAGCAATTAATCTCTCCTTGCACAAACTGGCTCTACAGAGGCAAGATGTCCACCTCATCTTCACCCTCCGATATATCACCGTGTACATCCCCCTCCTCACAGATTATCAATTCGTCCCCACTGGAATCCACCATCTCAGCTCCCTGTGTACTTTGTGGAGGCAATTGCTGCTGGTCAATGTCTCCGCGGAGGAATTGATTATAATTCATTTTAATGAACATCATCTTCTCCACATTTTCTGGATGTAACCTCGTACGCCGATTGCTGACAAGGTGAGCGGCGGCACTAAACACTCTTTCGGAGTACACACTTGTGGGAGGGCAACTTAGGTAGAATAAAGCCAGTTTGTGCAAGGGCCTCCAAATTGCCTCTTTTTCCTGCCAGTATAAGTACGGACTGTGTGACGTGCCTACTTGGATGCGGTCACTCATATAATCCTCCACCATTCTATCAATGTTGAGAGAATCATATGCAGTGACAGTAGACGACATGTCCGTAATCGTTGTCAGGTCCTTCAGTCCGGACCAGATGTCAGCATCAGCAGTCGCTCCAGACTGCCCTGCATCACCGCCAGCGGGTGGGCTCGGAATTCTGAGCCTTTTCCTCGCACCCCCAGTTGCGGGAGAATGTGAAGGAGGAGATGTTGACAGGTCGCGTTCCGCTTGACTTGACAATTTTGTCACCAGCAGGTCTTTCAACCCCAGCAGACCTGTGTCTGCCGGAAAGAGAGATCCAAGGTAGGCTTTAAATCTAGGATCGAGCACGGTGGCCAAAATGTAGTGCTCTGATTTCAACAGATTGACCACCCGTGAATCCTTGTTAAGCGAATTAAGGGCTCCATCCACAAGTCCCACATGCCTAGCGGAATCGCTCCCTTTTAGCTCCTTCTTCAATGCCTCCAGCTTCTTCTGCAAAAGCCTGATGAGGGGAATGACCTGACTCAGGCTGGCAGTGTCTGAACTGACTTCACGTGTGGCAAGTTCAAAGGGCATCAGAACCTTGCACAACGTTGAAATCATTCTCCACTGCGCTTGAGACAGGTGCATTCCATCTCCTATATCGTGCTCAATTGTATAGGCTTGAATGGCCTTTTGCTGCTCCTCCAACCTCTGAAGCATATAGAGGGTTGAATTCCACCTCGTTACCACTTCTTGCTTCAGATGATGGCAGGGCAGGTTCAGTAGTTTTTGGTGGTGCTCCAGTCTTCTGTACGTGGTGCCTGTACGCCGAAAGTGTCCCGCAATTTTTCTGGCCACCGACAGCATCTCTTGCACGCCCCTGTCGTTTTTTAAAAAATTCTGCACCACCAAATTCAAGGTATGTGCAAAACATGGGACGTGCTGGAATTTGCCCATATTTAATGCACACACAATATTGCTGGCGTTGTCCGATGCCACAAATCCACAGGAGAGTCCAATTGGGGTAAGCCATTCCGCGATGATCTTCCTCAGTTGCCGTAAGAGGTTTTCAGCTGTGTGCGTATTCTGGAAAGCGGTGATACAAAGCGTAGCCTGCCTAGGAAAGAGTTGGCGTTTGCGAGATGCTGCTACTGGTGCCGCCGCTGCTGTTCTTGCGGCGGGAGTCCATACATCTACCCAGTGGGCTGTCACAGTCATATAGTCCTGACCCTGCCCTGCTCCACTTGTCCACATGTCCGTGGTTAAGTGGACATTGGGTACAACTGCATTTTTTAGGACACTGGTGAGTCTTTTTCTGACGTCCGTGTACATTCTCGGTATCGCCTGCCTACAGAAGTGGAACCTAGATGGTATTTGGTAACGGGGGCACACTGCCTCAATAAATTGTCTAGTTCCCTGTGAACTAACGGCGGATACCGGACGCACGTCTAACACCAACATAGTTGTCAAGGACTCAGTTATCGGCTTTGCAGTAGGATGACTGCTGTGATATTTCATCTTCCTCGCAAAGGACTGTTGAACAGTCAATTGCTTACTGGAAGTAGTACAAGTGGGCTTACGACTTCCCCTCTGGGATGACCATCGACTCCCAGCGGCAACAACAGCAGCGCCAGCAGCAGTAGGCGTTACACGCAAGGATGCATCGGAGGAATCCCAGGCAGGAGAGGACTCGTCAGACTTGCCAGTGACATGGCCTGCAGGACTATTGGCATTCCTGGGGAAGGAGGAAATTGACACTGAGGGAGTTGGTGGGGTGGTTTGCGTGAGCTTGGTTACAAGAGGAAGGGATTTACTGGTCAGTGGACTGCTTCCGCTGTCACCCAAAGTTTTTGAACTTGTCACTGACTTATTATGAATGCGCTGCAGGTGACGTATAAGGGAGGATGTTCCGAGGTGGTTAACGTCCTTACCCCTACTTATTACAGCTTGACAAAGGGAACACACGGCTTGACACCTGTTGTCCGCATTTCTGGTGAAATACCTCCACACCGAAGAGCTGATTTTTTTGGTATTTTCACCTGGCATGTCAACGGCCATATTCCTCCCACGGACAACAGGTGTCTCCCCGGGTGCCTGACTTAAACAAACCACCTCACCATCAGAATCCTCCTGGTCAATTTCCTCCCCAGCGCCAGCAACACCCATATCCTCCTCATCCTGGTGTACTTCAACACTGACATCTTCAATCTGACTATCAGGAACTGGACTGCGGGTGCTCCTTCCAGCACTTGCAGGGGGCGTGCAAATGGTGGAAGGCGCATGCTCTTCACGTCCAGTGTTGGGAAGGTCAGGCATCGCAACCGACACAATTGGACTCTCCTTGTGGATTTGGGATTTCAAAGAACGCACAGTTCTTTGCGGTGCTTTTGCCAGCTTGAGTCTTTTCAGTTTTCTAGCGAGAGGCTGAGTGCTTCCATCCTCATGTGAAGCTGAACCACTAGCCATGAACATAGGCCAGGGCCTCAGCCGTTCCTTGCCACTCCGTGTGGTAAATGGCATATTGGCAAGTTTACGCTTCTCCTCCGACAATTTTATTTTAGGTTTTGGAGTCCTTTTTTTACTGATATTTGGTGTTTTGGTTTTGACATGCTCTGTACTATGCCATTGGGCATCGGCCTTGGCAGACGACGTTGCTGGCATTTCATCGTCTCGGCCATGACTAGTGGCAGCAGCTTCAGCACGAGGTGGAAGTGGATCTTGATCTTTCCCTAATTTTGGAACCTCAACATTTTTGTTCTCCATATTTTAATAGGCACAACTAAAAGGCACCTCAGGTAAACAATGGAGATGGATGGATTGGATACTAGTATACAATTATGGACGGGCTGCCGAGTGCCGACACAGAGGTAGCCACAGCCGTGAACTACCGCACTGTACTGTGTCTGCTGCTAATATATAGACTGGTTGATAAAGAGATAGTATACTCGTAACTAGTATGTATGTATAAAGAAAGAAAAAAAAACCACGGTTAGGTGGTATATACAATTATGGACGGGCTGCCGAGTGCCGACACAGAGGTAGCCACAGCCGTGAACTACCGCACTGTACTGTGTCTGCTGCTAATATATAGACTGGTTGATAAAGAGATAGTATACTCGTAACTAGTATGTATGTATACAGAAAGAAAAAAAAACCACGGTTAGGTGGTATATACAATTATGGACGGGCTGCCGAGTGCCGACACAGAGGTAGCCACAGCCGTGAACTACCGCACTGTACTGTGTCTGCTGCTAATATATAGACTGGTTGATAAAGAGATAGTATACTCGTAACTAGTATGTATGTATAAAGAAAGAAAAAAAAACCACGGTTAGGTGGTATATACAATTATGGACGGGCTGCCGAGTGCCGACACAGAGGTAGCCACAGCCGTGAACTACCGCACTGTACTGTGTCTGCTGCTAATATATAGACTGGTTGATAAAGAGATAGTATACTCGTAACTAGTATGTATGTATAAAGAAAGAAAAAAAAACCACGGTTAGGTGGTATATACAATTATGGACGGGCTGCCGAGTGCCGACACAGAGGTAGCCACAGCCGTGAACTACCGCACTGTACTGTGTCTGCTGCTAATATATAGACTGGTTGATAAAGAGATAGTATACTCGTAACTAGTATGTATGTATAAAGAAAGAAAAAAAAACCACGGTTAGGTGGTATATACAATTATGGACGGGCTGCCGAGTGCCGACACAGAGGTAGCCACAGCCGTGAACTACCGCACTGTACTGTGTCTGCTGCTAATATATAGACTGGTTGATAAAGAGATAGTATACTCGTAACTAGTATGTATGTATAAAGAAAGAAAAAAAAACCACGGTTAGGTGGTATATACAATTATGGACGGGCTGCCGAGTGCCGACACAGAGGTAGCCACAGCCGTGAACTACCGCACTGTACTGTGTCTGCTGCTAATATATAGACTGGTTGATAAAGAGATAGTATACTCGTAACTAGTATGTATGTATAAAGAAAGAAAAAAAAACCACGGTTAGGTGGTATATACAATTATGGACGGGCTGCCGAGTGCCGACACAGAGGTAGCCACAGCCGTGAACTACCGCACTGTACTGTGTCTGCTGCTAATATAGACTGGTTGATAAAGAGATAGTATACTACTAATATTATATACTGGTGGTCAGGTCACTGGTCACTAGTCACACTGGCAGTGGCACTCCTGCAGCAAAAGTGTGCACTGTTTAATTTTAATATAATATTATGTACTCCTGGCTCCTGCTATAACCTATAACTGGCACTGCAGTAGTGCTCCCCAGTCTCCCCCACAATTATAAGCTGTGTGAGCTGAGCAGTCAGACAGATATATAATATATAGATGATGCAGCACACTGGCCTGAGCCTGAGCAGTGCACACAGATATGGTATGTGACTGACTGAGTCACTGTGTGTATCGCTTTTTTCAGGCAGAGAACTGATATATTAAATAAACTGCACTGTGTGTCTGGTGGTCACTCACTATATAATATATTATGTACTCCTGGCTCCTGCTATAACCTATAACTGGCACTGCAGTAGTGCTCCCCAGTCTCCCCCACAATTATAAGCTGTGTGAGCTGAGCAGTCAGACAGATATATATAATATTATATATAGATAATAGATGATGCAGCACACTGGCCTGAGCCTGAGCAGTGCACACAGATATGGTATGTGACTGAGTCACTGTGTGCTGTGTATCGCTTTTTTCAGGCAGAGAACGGATTATAAATAAAAGTGGTGGTCAGTCACTGGTCACTATCAGCAAAACTCTGCACTGTACACTACTGAGTACTCCTAATGCTCCCCAAAATTAGTAAATCAAGTGTCTAAACGGAGAGGACGCCAGCCACGTCCTCTCCCTATCAATCTCAATGCACGTGTGAAAATGGCGGCGACGCGCGGCTCCTTATATAGAATCCGAGTCTCGCGATAGAATCCGAGCCTCGCGAGAATCCGACAGCGTCATGATGACGTTCGGGCGCGCTCGGGTTAACCGAGCAAGGCGGGAAGATCCGAGTCGCTCGGACCCGTGAAAAAAAACATGAAGTTCGGGCGGGTTCGGATTCAGAGAAACCGAACCCGCTCATCTCTAGTTATAAGGCACAATGATTCCTATGGCTACATGCATTTTAAATAAGGTTTCTCATGTCCACTTACAGTATATGGAACCTCTTGTAAAACACAATACACAAAGAAATCCTGCAAAATATTCATGTCTTTTCTTCAACAAGTAGATTTTACTAACTTTATGGCTCATTTGGATGTAAGTCATTTTCATGACACGCCTCTCCGGTGTAGCAGTAAGCGACCGCACTTATAGGTGTTACTTTCACAATCTCCCTGAAATGCTTTTTCAAAAGTAGGCAAGTATGATCCAAATATTAAATAATTGTACTGTCATGCATAAGAAGGCTGCACACACTGATGTTCCATCCCCCTCTACCTCAATAACTGCAGCTTTGCACATACAAATGTTTCAGCCCCCTTCTACCTCACCCAGCATATGAAACTTACCCTCCATCGTTCTCCTTCTCTTCCAGGCTGTTCCTCCGGCGCCGTGCTCCTCTCTCTTTCAGGCAGGAGGAAGCAGGACTGGGGCCCTCCTTTACATGCGCTGGTAGCAGCGGTGGCCGGCAAGTGCGCACAGGAGGGAGTTGCGGCAGACGCGTGCAGGAGAGAGTAGCTGCAGACGGGTGCAGGAGGGGGTAGTGGCAAGTGGGCGCACACAGGAGGGAGTAGCAGCGGGCGGTAGTGGAATGGGGTCTACCGTAGTGCACTGGCAGTAGCAATGGCATCAGACTGGTCACTTCCCTCGCCTCCTGCTGCACACTAAAAAAAAATAAAAGACTTCCGAGTCAGTGGAAGAAGTGCCTCATACCGGCCCAGTTCAACCACTATATATATATGAGAGAGAGAAAGAGAGAGAGAGAGAGAGAGAGAGATAGTATTATATATATATATATAGTGTTCACTCTAGGCTGTTTTAGCAGGGCGCCGCGCCCTGCCCGATTTTTTAAAGTAAAAATCTGCCCTGCTCCTTTTGCGGCGCCCTGCTAGAACAGCCGCCCGCTTCCTGCCATCCCAGCGTGCATGCGCACAGCATCCATTCACGCTATGGGAGAGAGCTGGGGGGAAGCCCAGCACCGACGGAGGTGCTGGGCACGCCCCCAACACTGACGTCGACGGCCACAGACGCCCCCTATAGCAACGTCTGTGGGCCACACCGCCCACTAAAATGACGTTGGTGGGGCCACGCCCCCTAATTTACATGGTCACGACACCGTTTCGGGCGCGCGCGCGCCAATGTACCCCTGCAGTCCGGCGCCCTGCCCCATATTAATTCTAGAAGGACACTAATATATATATATCAGTCTTATTTAATCCGGCACTCACGTTTTTTAGAAGTCACACAGACGATACTTGCTTGGGTACCTTCCTCTGTGGAGCCCCCCAATTATAGCAGCAATGGATGAAGACGGCACTCCGACACTTAGTATAACAGCATAAAGTAGTTTAATGTGCTCAACAGAGCGTGTAACCCCATAATCCTGATGATGGAGTTACGTGCCCTGTTGAGCACATTAAACCACTCAGAATAATGCTTTCAGCTATTGCTGCTATACAGTATATGTATATACAAATCCAAAGTCGGGAATAAACGGCACTCACGAGGTATATTTAAATTTAAAAAAATAATAGTATATATTTTGACGTTTCGGAGCGTCTGCTCCTTCTTCCAGAAACCAGAAAACACCAGAATCTGAAACGTCAAAATATATACCAGTTTTTTTTGTTTGCTATTTTAAATATACCTCCTGAGTGCCATTTATTTCCGACTTTGGATTTGTATACATTTCTAGGACTCAGGCACCGGGGGAGGTTGTCCATGAGACACTGAGTGCCGACCGACTTGGAGGACTATATATATGTATATACATATATACAGGGCCGTCTTTTCGTATGGGCTCAATGGGCTCTTGCCCAAGGGCCCCAGGAGTAAAAGGGCCCTAGGCCAATAGCTGAGGGTCCCCTCTTTCCAGGGGTACCAGATTTTTGAAAATCGGCCCTGGGGAACCGGAGATATCCGACTTCAAAGCAGTGGTCCCCATCCAAGCCTGTTAATTGTTCTTCCCAGCCAGGTATCTCGGGTTCTGTCTGACTTAGAGTTTTTCTGAGGGTATGCTCCAAAAGCTGGGACTCTCCCCTTTTGGTGAATACTGGCAGCTTGTCTCTACTATGCCCAAAACCATAGATATCAGCCTTCCAGCAGCTGGTCCCTGCTCCAGCTCCACACGCCTGGTATGCAGTTTTATATTATCATCGGTGGATTACTCTGGTCCCAGAACTCTGACCCCCTAGTCCCCAGTACCTTCTGAAAGGTGGGACTCTCTAGTTTGTTTTATACCATTAAAGCTAAGAAATCTATTTCCAGGAACTGGAGATATCTGCAGTAAAGCAAGCTGCCCTCCCACCAGAAAATTATGAATATTAAGCCCACTCCACTATCGACCCCTGCCCTACGTATTAAACACCCCCTACCACCCTATAAGTCATGTACCGGTCCCCTTCATTCAGCCCAATGTCCCCTTCTACAGTTTACTGTTCTCCTTTCTGCTCCATCTGTGCAGTAAAGGAGTATTTAGCAGAAATTATTTCTCCAGGTCCTACATGCTGAGCGAAAGACAGAACCCCTCTACCCCCCGCGGGACATCAAAGCTGCCGGTAACAGCACCCCCCACCCCTACCACTGGAGGATGGGTAGGGGCCCCAGTGCATTGCTGTGCCCAGGGGCCTACACTGCTGTTAAGACAGCTCTGTATATATATATATATATATATATATATATACACACACACACACATATATATATATATATATATATATACATACACAGTATACATACTGTATAGGATATATACATATTTATGTAAATATATATATATATATATATATACACATTATACTGTATTGGGCATCATGCAAAATGCTACATAGTTAAAAGATATATTTATAGAATTATTATATTTATATTGTAAATACTGCCAGCCCTTGAAGTGTCTGACATCTCACCGTGACCTCTCTACTGAGGAGCGACGGCGTCAGACACTCTTCAGCAGTACAGGCAGCCAGAACGTCCTCCACGGGGCTTCCAGTGTGAGCTCTGAGCTGTGCCTGTGCTGCGTAGCTGGAGACTGGGAGCGGCGGCGGGGTGGCGCCTTTGTGACGTCACACGTCATGACGTCTGCGGCGCGGAGGAGTCGTGAGTCTCTCTGCAAGAACGCGGCGCAGGGAGGGCTAGGAAAGCCTTTCACTGCGCCGCCATTGTAGTAATCTTCATGCTTGAGGCGGCATTTCATCAACTCCAAGCCGCCGGCGGCGGAGGAGGGTAGGAGGGGGCAGGCAGCGGGGATGTTAGAATGCTGCAGTAGAAGGAAATTTTTTTTTCCTGTCTACAGCAGCATAGAGCAGTGGAGATGCTGTGGGCCTATTTGAAGGTGTGGGCCTGGAGCTGCAGCTCCATCCGCCCCATTGTTAATCCGGCCCTGCTTGACAGACGGAAGGATGCTAAGAAAGTGATCAGACGTTTAAAGGCAGAAGCTGAGGAGAAAATGGCCCAGTCAGTGGATAAAGGGGGCAAAACTTTTTTAAGTATATAAGTGAAAGAAGAAAATCAAATGGAGGAATAATAAGACTTAAGACAATGGGGTATATTTACTAACATTCGTAATTTTCTGAAAAAGGTCAAAGTTCAATCACAAATGACATCGAAAGTGTAAAACTGCAACTTTTTGAATTTATTACGCCTAATTTACTAAGCTGTCGTATTCGGATTTTTCATTTGTTCCGATGTCGATGTCATTCGTGTTTTTTTCCCGTTTTTTACGGCAGTGATTAGCAAAACACTGCCGACTTTATCACAACGAATCTCGGCCGGATCTGTGTGATCCGTGCTGGGGTTCATTTTTTTTTTTTTTTAAATAAACACTGTAAAACGGAGAAAAAAAATGCGTGGGGTCCCCTCTCCTAAGCATAACCAGCCTCGGGCTCTTTGAGCCGACCCTGGTTGCAGAAATTTTGGGGGAAAAATGACAGGGGTTCCCCCATATTTAAGCAACCAGCATCGGGCTCTGCGCCTGGTCCTGGTTCCAAAAATACGGGGGACAAAAAGAGTAGGGGTCCCCCGTATTTCTAAAACCAGCACCGGGCTCCACTAGCTGGACAGATAATGCCACAGCCGGGGTCACTTTTATATAGTGCCCTGCGGCCGTGGCATCAAAAATCCAACTAGTCACCCCTGGCCGGGGTACCCTGGGGGAGTGGGGACCCCTTCAATCAAGGGGTCGTCCCCCCCAGCCACCCAAGGGCCAGGGGTGAAGCCCGAGGCTGTCCCCCCCCCATCCAATTGGCTGCGGATGGGGGGCTGATAGCCTTTTGTGAAAATGAAAAGATATTGTTTTTAGTAGCAGTACTACAAGGCCCAGCAAGCCTCCCCCGCATGCTGGTACTTGGAGAACCACAAGTACCAGCATGCGGCGGAAAAACGGGCCCGCTGGTACCTGTAGTACTACTACTAAAAAAATACCCAAAAAAAGACAATACACACACACCTTGAAAGTAAAGTTTTATTACATGCATCCACACAAACATACATACATACTTACCTTATGTTCACACGAGGGTCGGTCCTCTTCTCCAGTAGAATCCATGGGGTACCTGTTGAATAAATTCTACTCACTAGATCCAGGGTACCAGGCTCCTCGGATAATCCTTTTGTAATCCACGTACTTGATTAAAAAAAAAAAACGGAGAGCCGAGCCACGCACTGAAAGGGGACCCATGTTTTCACATGGGCCCCCTTTCCCCAAATTCCAGAAACCCACTCTGACTGATGTCTAAGTGGGTTTCTTCAGCCAATCAGGGAGCGCCACGTTGTAGCACCCTCCTGATCGGCTGTGTGCTCCTGTACTGTCTGACAGGCGGCACACGGCAGTGTTACAATGTAGCGCCTATGCGCTCCATTGTAACCAATGGTGGGAACTTTGTAGTCAGCGGTTGACCGAAAGTGACCTCACCGCTGTCCACAAAGTTCCCACCATTGGTTACAATGGAGCGCATAGGCGCTACATTGTAACACTGCCGTGTGCCGCCTGTCAGACAGTACAGGAGCACACAGCCGATCAGGAGGGTGCTACAACGTGGCGCTCCCTGATTGGCTGAAGAAACCCACTTAGACATCAGTCAGAGTGGGTTTCTGGCATTCGGGGAAAGGGGGCCCATGTGAAAACATGGGTCCCCTTTCAGTGCGTGGCTCGGCTCTCCGTTTTTTTTTTTTTTAATCAAGTACGTGGATTACAAATGGATGCTACGAGGAGCCTGGGACCCTGGAGCTGGTGAGTATAATTTATTCAACAGGTACCCCTTGGATTCTACTGGAGAAGAGGACCGATCCTCGTGTGAACATAAGGTAAGTATGTATGTATGTTTGTGTGGATGTATGTAATAAATCTTTACTTTCAAGGTGTGTGTGTCTTGTCTTTTTTTGGGTATTTTTGTCGTAGTAGTACTACAGGTACCAGCGGGCCCGTTTTTCCGCCGCATGCTGGTACTTGTGGTTCTCCAAGTAACAGCATGCGGGGGAGGCTTGCTGGGCCTTGTAGTACTGCTACTAAAAACAATATCTTTTCATTTTCACAAAAGGCTATCAGCTCCCCATCCGCAGCCAATTGGATGGGGGGGACAGCCTCGGGCTTCACCCCTGGCCCTTGGGTGGCTGGGGGGGGGGAACCCCTTGATTGAAGGGGTCCCCACTCCCCCAGGGTACCCCAGCCAGGGGTGACTAGTTGGATTTTTGATGCCACGGCCGCAGGGCACTATATAAAAGTGACCCCCGGCTGTGGCATTATCTGTCCAGCTAGTGGAGCCCGGTGCTGGTTTTAAAAATACGGGGGACCCCTACTCTTTTTGTCCCCCGTATTTTTGGAACCAGGACCAGGCGCAGAGCCCGATGCTGGTTGCTTAAATATGGGGGAACCCCTGTCAATTTTTTCACCATATTTCTGCAACCAGGATCGGCTCAAAGAGCCCGAGGCTGGTTATGCTTAGGAGGGGGGACCCCACGCAATTTTTTTAAAGAAAATAACCACTTTCCCACCCCTTCCCACTGATATACATGCACGGATCTCATGGATCCCTGCATGCCATTGCCTATACAATCACGGATTAAAAAAGCAGGTCTGTTTTTTTTTAGCACTTTTTTACGAGTTGTAATTTTTCACGGCAGTGTTTTTTTTTTTTTTTGCTTTGCACTTCTTAGTAAATTACCGAGATTCATACTTAAACAGCCGCGTTTTGACCGATGGTGTATTCATTCGTATTTTTTTTGTTGGACTTCCAAAAAATTACTAATGCCCTCATCACTGCCGTGATTATTGCTTAGTAAATTACCGAGATGACACTTTGATGAAAAAACGGCATCTCGGTCAAAATCAGGACCTTAGTAAATATACCCCAGAGAGTGAGCATTTGGTGGAGGGAGACAAAGCAATAACAGATCACCTAAATAATTATTTTTGCTCAGTATTTACTACAGAAGAAGGGGTGGGGCCACAGTTAAGTTGCAAGGACATTCATAAAAATAAGGTAGATGAAACTACATTTACAGAGGAGAAAGTCCTAACGGAACTTTCAAAACTAAAAGTGGATAAATCAATGGGAACAGATGGGATACACCCAAGGATACTCAAAGAGCTAAAAGATGTGCTGGTTACACCTTTAACAGAATTATTTAACCAGTCACTAAATACATGTGCTATTCCAGAGGATTGGAAAAGAGCAAATGTAGTTCCACTGCACAAAAGTGGAAGCAAGGAAGAAGCAAGTAACTACAGACCAGTAAGCCTTACATCAGTAGTAGGGAAAGTAATGGAAAAACTATTAAAAGAAAGAGTTGTGGAATATATTAAATCAAACAACTTACAGGATCCAAAACAGCATGGATTTACTGGTGGGAGATCATGCCAAACAAATCTTATTTACTTTTTTGACTCTGTGACGAAAATAATAGATCAAGGGGGAGCTGGCTCTCAGATACTGTAGGAGCCATTATCATGTGGCCTTACACTGGGAATTTAGACCCAGACATATGTGTAATTATTTATGGGGTGGGGGTGGGGTGCGGTGGCCCTTGTGTCGGTATGGCTGGGCGGCTTCAGGTCGGCACACCTTAACACTTTTTCTCTGATGTCCTAGTGGATGCTGGGAACTCCGTAAGGACCATGGGGAATAGACGGGCTCCGCAGGAGACTGGGCACTCTAAAAGAAAGATTAGGTACTATCTGGTGTGCACTGGCTCCTCCCTCTATGCCACTCCTCCAGACCCCAGTTAGAATCTGTGCCCGGCCAGAGCTGGGTGCTCCTAGTGGGCTCTCCTGAGCTTGCTAGAAAAGAAAGTATTTGTTAGGTTTTTTATTTTCAGTGAGATCTGCTCGCAACAGACTCACTGCTACGTGGGACTGAGGGGAGAGAAGCAAACCTACCTGCGTGCAGCTAGCTTGTGCTTCTAAGGCTACTGGACACCATTAGCTCCAGAGGGTTCAAACACAGGGCCTGACCTCGATCGTCCGTTCCCGGAGCCGCGCCGCCGTCCCCCTTGCAGAGCCAGAAGACAGAAGAAACGATGAAATCGGCGGCAGAAGACTCCTGTCTTCATTAAGGTAGCGCACAGCACTGCAGCTGTGCGCCATTGCTCCCACAGCACACCACACACTCCGGTCACTGTAGGGTGCAGGGCGCTGGGGGGAGGGGGGGGGGGGCGCCCTGGGCAGCAATTTCAATACCTTTTGGCAAAAGAATACACATAATACAGTCAGTTAACTGTATATGTGTAAAAACCCCCACCATTACTTTACAGAAAACGCGGGACAGAAGCCTGCCGCTGAGGGGGCGGGGCCTTCTTCCTCAGCACACCAGCGCCATTTTCCCTTCACAGCTCCGCTGGAAGCACGCTCCCCAGGCACTCCCCTGCAGTATCCAGGTACAAGACGGGTTAAAAAGAGAGGGGGGGGCACATAAATTTAGGCGCAAATCGATACAGACAAGCAGCTATTGGGAAAATCACTTATTAGCAGTGTAAATCCCTGTGTTATATAGCGCTGTGGTGTGTGCTGGCATACTCTCTCTCTGTCTCCCCAAAGGACTTTGTGGGGTCCTGTCCTCAGTCTGAGCATTCCCTGTGTGTGTGCGGTGTGTTGGTACGGCTGTGTCGACATGTTTGATGAGGGTTACGTGGAGTTGGAGCAGAGGCAGATAAGTGTGGTGTCGCCCCCGACGGGGCCGACACCTGATTGGATGGATATGTGGAAGGTCTTAACCGACAGTGTCAACTCCTTACATAAAAGGTTCGATGATGCAGCAGCCTTGGGACAGCCGGGGTCTCAGCCCGCGCCTGCCCAGGCGACTCAGAAGCCGTCAGGGGCTCATAAACGCCCGCTAGCTCTGATGGTAGACACAGATGTCGACACGGAGTCTGACTCCAGTGTAGATGAGGATGAGACAAATGTACAGTCTACAAAAGCCATCCGATGTATGATTACTGCAATGAAGGATGTATTGCACATTTCTGATATTAACCCGGTTACCACCAAGAGGGGTATTATGTTTGGGGAGAAAAAGCAGCCAGTGACTTTTCCCCCATCTGATGAATTAAATGATTTGTGTGAAGAAGCGTGGAGTTCCCCTGATAAGAAACTAGTAATTTCCAAGAGGTTACTGATGGCGTACCCTTTCCCGCCAACGGATAGGTTACGTTGGGAAACATCCCCTAGGGTGGACAAGGCGCTAACACGCTTATCTAAAAGGGTGGCACTGCCGTCTCAGGATACGGCCGCCCTAAAGGATCCTGCGGATAGAAAGCAGGAAGCTATCCTGAAGTCTGTGTATACACACTCTGGTACTCTACTGAGACCTGCTATTGCTTCAGCCTGGATGTGTAGTGCTGCAGCAGCATGGACTGATACCCTGTCAGACAACATTGATTCCCTCGACAGGGATACTATTTTGCTAACCATAGAACATATAAAAGACGTCGTCTTATATATGCGAGATGCACAGAGGGACATTTGCCTGCTGGCATCTAGAATTAATGCAATGTCCATTTCTGCCAGGAGAGTATCTTGGACCCGGCAGTGGACAGGTGATGCTGATTCTAAAAAACACATGGAGGTTTTGCCTTATAAGGGAGAGGAATTGTTTGGGGACGGTCTCTCGGACCTCGTATCCACAGCAACTGCTGGGAAGTCGACTTTTTTACCTCAGGTTCCCTCACAGCCTAAGAAAGCACCGTATTATCAAATGCAGTCCTTTCGGCCTCAGAAAGGCAAGCGGGTCAGAGGAGCATCCTTTCTGGCCAGAGGCAAGGGTAGAGGAAAGAAACTGCACCAGGCAGCCGGTTCCCAGGAACAAAAATTCTCCCCTGCTTCCACTAAGTCCACCGCATGACGTTGGGGCTCCACAGGCGGAGCCAGGTGCGGTGGGGCCGCGTCTCCGAAACTTCAGCAACCAGTGGGTTCGCTCACAAGTGGATCTCTGGGCTGTACAAATTGTATCTCAGGGATACAAGCTGGAGTTCGAGGCGACTCCCCCTCGCCGTTACCTCAAATCAGCCTTGCCAGCTGCTCCCAGGGAAAGGGAGGTAGTACTGGCGGCAATTCACAAGCTGTACCTCCAGCAGGTGATAATCAAGGTCCCCCTCCTTCAACAGGGCAGGGGTTACTATTCCACAATGTTTGTGGTACCGAAACTGGACGGTTCGGTGAGACCCATCCTGAATTTAAAATCCTTGAACACTTATATAAAGAAGTTCAAGTTCAAAATGGAATCGCTCAGGGCGGTTATTGCAAGCCTGGAAGAGGGGGATTTTATGGTGTCGCTGGACATCAAGGATGCTTACTTGCATGTCCCCATTTACCCACCTCACCAGAAATACCTCAGGTTTGTGGTACAAGACTGTCATTACCAATTCCAGACATTGCCGTTTGGTCTCTCCACGGCACCGAGAATATTTACCAAGGTAATGGCCGAAATGATGATACTCCTTCGGAAGAAGGGAGTTATAATTATCCCGTACTTGGACGATCTCCTCATAAAGGCGAGGTCCAGAGAGCAGTTGTTGGTCAGCGTAGCACTCTCTCAGGAAGTGTTGCAACAGCACGGCTGGATTCTGAATATCCCAAAGTCGCAGCTGATTCCTGCGACGCGTCTGCTTTTCCTGGGCATGATTCTGGACACAGAACAGAAGAAGGTGTTTCTCCCGGTGGAGAAGGCCAGGAATTGTCATCTCTGGTCAGGGACCTCCTGAAACCAAAACAGGTATCGGTGCATCACTGCACGCGAGTCCTGGGAAAGATGGTGGCTGCTTACGAAGCAATTCCCTTCGGCAGGTTCCATGCAAGGATCTTTCAGTGGGATCTGTTAGACAAATGGTCCGGATCGCATCTTCAGATGCATCGGCTGATCACCCTGTCCCCAAGGGCCAGGGTGTCTCTGCTGTGGTGGCTGCAGAGTGCTCATCTTCTCGAGGGCCGCAGATTCGGCATTCAGGACTGGGTCCTGGTGACCATGGATGCAAGCCTCCGAGGATGGGGGGCAGTCACTCAGGGAAGAAACTTCCAAGGACAGTGGTCAAGTCTGGAGACTTCACTACACATAAATATACTGGAACTAAGGGCCATTTACAACGCCCTGAGTCAAGCAGAGCCCCTGCTTCAAAACCAACCTGTACTGATTCAGTCAGACAACATCACGGCGGTCGCCCATGTAAACAGCCAGGGCGGCACGAGAAGCAGGATGGCAATGGCAGAAGTCACAAGGATTCTTCGATGGGCGGAGAATCACGTGCTAGCACTGTCAGCAGTGTTCATTCCGGGAGTGGACAACTGGGAAGCAGACTTCCTCAGCAGGCTCGACCTCCACCCAGGAGAGTGGGGACTTCATCAAGAAGTCTTCACACAGATTGTAAATCGCTGGGAACTGCCACAGGTGGACATGATGGCGTCCCGTCTCAACAAAAAGCTAAAAAAATATTGCGCCAGGTCAAGGGACCCTCAGGCGATAGCTGTGGACGCACTAGTGACATCGTGGGTGTACCAGTCGGTTTATGTGTTCCCTCCTCTTCCTCTCATACCCAAGGTACTGAGGATAGTAAGAAAGAGAGGAGTAAGAACTATACTCATCGTTCCGGATTGGCTAAGAAGAACTTGGTACCCAGAACTACAAGAAATGATCTCAGAGGACCCATGGCCTCTGCCTCTCAGACAGGACCTGTTACAACAGGGGCCCTGTCTGTTCCAAGACTTACCGCGGCTGCGTTTGACGGCATGGCGGTTGAACGCCGGATCCTAGCGGAAAAGGGCATTCCGGATGAAGTTATTCCTACGCTGATAAAGGCTAGGAAAGACGTGACAGCAAAACATTATCACCGAATATGGCGAAAATATGTTGCTTGGTGTGAGGCCAGGAAGGCCCCTACAGAGGAATTCCAGCTGGGTCGATTCCTGCACTTCCTACAGTCAGGAGTGTCTATGGGCCTAAAATTAGGATCCATAAAGGTCCAGATTTCGGCCCTATCTATTTTCTTTCAAAAAGAACTGGCTTCACTGCCTGAAGTTCAGACGTTTGTTAAGGGAGTGCTGCATATTCAGCCCCCTTTTGTGCCTCCAGTGGCACCTTGGGATCTTAACGTTGTGTTGGATTTCCTGAAATCACACTGGTTTGAGCCACTTCAGACCGTGGAGCTAAAGTATCTCACGTGGAAGGTGGTCATGCTATTGGCCTTAGCTTCGGCTAGGCGTGTGTCAGAATTGGCGGCTTTGTCTTGTAAAAGCCCATATCTGATCTTCCATATAGACAGGGCAGAATTGAGGACTCATCCCCAATTTCTCCCAAAGGTGGTATCAGCATTTCATTTGAACCAACCTATTGTGGTGCCTGCGGCTACTCGGGACTTGGAGGATTCCAAGTTGCTGGACGTAGTCCGGGCTTTGAAAATGTATGTTTCCAGGACGGCTGGAGTCAGAAAAACTGACTCGCTATTTATCCTGCATGCACCCAACAAGCTGGGTGCTCCTGCTTCAAAGCAAACTATTGCTCGCTGGATCTGTAGCACGATTCAGCAGGCTCATTCTGCGGCTGGATTGCCGCATCCAAAATCGGTGAAGGCCCATTCCACAAGGAAGGTGGGCTCTTCTTGGGCGGCTGTCCGAGGGGTCTCGGCATTACAGCTTTGCCGAGCTGCTACTTGGTCGGGTTCAAACACATTTGCAAAATTCTACAAGTTTGATACCCTGGCTGAGGAGGACCTTGAGTTTGCCCATTCGATGCTGCAGAGTCATCCGCACTCTCCCGCCCGTTTGGGAGCTTTGGTATAATCCCCATGGTCCTTACGGAGTTCCCAGCATCCACTAGGACGTCAGAGAAAATAAGAATTTACTCACCGGTAATTCTATTTCTCGTAGTCCGTAGTGGATGCTGGGCGCCCGTCCCAAGTGCGGACTCTCTGCAATACATGTATATAGTTATTGCTTCACTAAAGGGTTATTGTTATGAGCCATCCGTAAACGGAGGCTCAGTTGTTGTTCATTCTGTTAACTGGGTATGGTTATCACAAGTTGTACAGTGTGATTGGTGTGGCTGGTATGAGTCTTACCCTGGATTCCAAATCCTTTCCTTGTTGTGTCAGCTCTTCCGGGCACAGTTTCCCTAACTGAGGTCTGGAGGAGGGTCATAGAGGGAGGAGCCAGTGCACACCAGATAGTACCTAATCTTTCTTTTAGAGTGCCCAGTCTCCTGCGGAGCCTGTCTATTCCCCATGGTCCTTACGGAGTTCCCAGCATCCACTACGGACTACGAGAAATAGAATTACCGGTGAGTAAATTCTTATTATTAACACTTATGATTTTCCCTATCACTTTGTATATATTTTTGTATTATTTTAATCACACTACTTACATAGCACTTCTGTGCTTCTTATTAACCCTTATTAATTTTCACCTGTGTGCTGACCTGGGGTAGCCGACCTGTGCCGACGTGATGAGGTCCTGCACCCCGGACCCATACCTAGTATTAGGGACCCCCAGTGACGGAGAATCCTTGTCGATCGGCCTGGGGGCTTAACCCTATATCTGCAGATATACGCAACTAAGATCTCCGTATTATCTGATTATTATGTAGTATTATTATTTTTCACTCAGTGTGCAATTAGGGAACACAAATAGTTTTTTTCTTCCACAGAATTACCCCTCCCTTTTAGCACCTGAGTGAAATCACAATCTGATTGAGCAGCTCACCATCATATGTGCACTACACACAGACAATGTAAGGGCAGTTCCGGCACTCAGATTACACCGTGCTGCATGTTATAGTACAGTATGTGCAGCAAGCAGGGACAGATAGAGGTGAGAACAGAGACCTAGTGCCCTGTCTGCACTGTCCTTTAGGGTCTATATTTCATTTTAGAGATTAAAGGGTCTATTTACCTTGGATGGAGATAAAGTCAACAGAAATAAAATACCAGCCAATCCGCTCCTGTCATTTTTCAAACCCAGTCTATGACATGACAGTTAGGATGGAGTGGATTGGCTGGTACTTTATCTCTGTTGACTTTAACTCCATCTAAGGGTTAGTAAATAGACCCCTTTGTCTGTGATGGGTGGGAATGTTTGTTTGATGGCCGGATTGGGATGTTTCATCATTTGTTCATTCAATACTATTTTTTCGTTGATGCTTTCTAAGCTTAACATTAAAACTATGTTAGTCCCACACGTTCCTAAGTGATCTTACTCAGGCTCGGACTGGCCCACAGGGGTACAGGGGAAACCACTGGTAGGCCCCACTGCCTGGGGGCCCTCCTCCTCCTCTAGGGATCAGGTTCTAGACTGTGCACTTGAATGATATATTATACATATGTTACCTTATACTGCACAGGATTATGGTGTATTCTCTACAGTACATTGCTGTCATTAATCTGGCACATTATCATGCATGCACTAGCATTAATTACTATATAAATGATCAAGGAGTCCAGACCAGGTACTCTCTAATGGTTAGCCAAACCTCTGTGGTAGCTGGCCACACCCCCTTTGAAGGCTGGCCACACCTCTAATCATGGGCCCCTACCACTGCATACCCCCGGTGGGCCCTTCATGCTCCAGTCCGACACTGATCTTACTGCACGAGCCCACACAACATATATATAAGCAATGGAAGGGTAATGTCACATGAGGTTAGAACATACAGGGGGAGTAGTATAAGATTGGAGTAGAATATACAGAGGGAGTGGAATCAGATGGGCAAAGAACGTGAGGAGAGAGTAGTATCGGGAGAGGGAAGAACATACGGAAGGAGTAGTATATGATGAGGGTAGAACATGCAGGGGGATTAGACTCTCCAGGAGGAATAATATCAGATGAGGGTGTAGTATCAGATGGGAGTAGAACATATCAGATGACTAGTATCAGGAGGAGGTAGAATATATGAAGGGGAAGGGGGGGGGGAGTAATGTAAGCTGGGGGTAGAACACGTGGAGGAAGTAGTATTAGATGGGTATAGAGAATGTGGGGATGTATCAGATGGGAGTAGAACATGCAGTGGGAGTAGACCCTCCAGGAGGAGTAATATCAGATGAGTATGTAGAATTAGATATGAGTAGAACTTGCATAGGGAGTAGTACCATATGGGTGTAGAACATGTATCCATATGGTATGAAGTGAGGCAGGGGCAAATGCAGGATTTGTAATTATGTGCTATTGTGCTATATATCTGTATACAGTACATAAAATCGCCCCCTAATATAAATTAGTTCATCACGTCACTCCTAACATGCACGGAGCGTCCTCAGTTACACTCTGCAGAGTCTGTAACACGCTACTATCTCATTGCCCCCCCTCTCTTCCCTGCGCTCAGACACAGGAGTGGACACACAGAGGGAGTGCCTGCGGAAATAAGCCACGCCTATACTGGAGTATGATTGGCTGGAGGAGAAAATGGGAACAGAGTGTGCGATGCATATGGGTCCACAATGCACGCCATTCATGAAAATATTACACTTACCTCTCCGGAGTTTGACGCTGGGAAGATGGCTGCCATGTTTCTGGAGGTTTGTGCATGCGCAGTAGAGAAATTACAGAGAACATAGGGGGTAATTTAGAGTTGATCGCAGCAGCAAATTTGTTAGCAGATGGGCAAAACCATGTGCACTGCAGGTGGGGCAGATATAACATGTGCAGAGAGAGTTAGATTTGGGTGGGTTATTTTGTTTCTGTGCAGGGTAAATACTGGCTGCTTTATTTTTACACTGCATTTCAGTTTGAACACACCCCACCCAAATCTAACTCTCTCTGCACATGTTATATCTGCCCCCCCCCCCCCCCCCCCCCCCGTGCAGTGCACATAGGGGGTCATTCCGAGTTGATCGCTCGCTGGCTACTTTTAGCAGCCGTGCAAATGCATAGTCGCTGCCCCCGGGGGAGTGTATTTTCACTTTGCAAGTTTGCGAACGCGCGTGCAGCCAAGCGGGACGAAAAAGTTTTTTGCAGTTTCTGAGTAGCTCTGGACTTACTCAGCCCTTGCGATCACTTCAGTCTTTTTGGTCCCAGAATTGACATCAGACACCCGCCCTGCAAACGCTTGGACACGCCTGCGTTTTTCCAAACACTCCCTGAAAACAGTCAGTTGCCACCCACAAACGCCCTCTTCCTGTCAATCTCCTTGCGATCGGCTGTGCGAATGTATTCTTCGTTAAATCCATCACCCAGCAACGATCGGCTTTGTACCTGTACAACGCGCCTGTGCATTGCGGTGCATACGCATGCGCAGTAGTAACCTGTTCGCTGCGCTGCGAAAAATGTCAGCGAGCGATCAACTCCGAATGACCCCCATGGTTTTGCTAACAAATTTGCTGCTGCGATCAACTCTGAATTAGGCCTATAGTGCAGTTGCAATGTTCCTAGAGCCATGAGAATGCACAGTACAGCCTACTCTGCAACTGTGCCGGTGAGATGGGGGCTGCACATGGGCCCCCCTCTTCTCTTAAACCACCCCTGCTTCTACTCCTACTTCTGCCACACCGTGATGTGACCCTGTGCAGTAATGCAGACATCACGGAGAAATCTCCTTCCACTACTCTATGGGCTGGCATCGCTCTACAGTATGTCAGGGGGTGAGGGTTATCTTTCCATACCTGGGAGACCTTTCCTTTGCCAAAGCTACCACATTGGTAAGTCACATGACCGCATAATCATCTAAAACTAACCCAGACAGCTGGGGAGGAAGAGCAAGAGGCAGGAGAGAAACAAAGGCACAGAGGAGCAGGAGAACAAGAGGGGGAAAGAGCAGGATAGAGGAGGGGTGAAGAAAGAGAAGAGGCAGGGGCTAGTAGCGGGAGAAAGATGGGGAAAAGAAAACAAGTAGAGAAAGATGGACAGGGGTGTCAGAAAGGAAAAAGATAAATAGAGAAGAAAGAGGTGGAATAAGAGGGGGAGACAGTGGGAAAGAGAGAGAAAATCCAGAAGAGACAGCAGGAAGAGAGATAAAGTAAGAGGGCTACAGATGGATTGGCACCCAGTGGCTTTTAAGAGACACCAGACGGCCATTGTGCCCAGGGGAGAGAGTGCATTGCGGTGAGTGCATAGCGGTGTGTGGACACTCAATATCAGGTATATACCTGCCCCCTGTCTGGCCATAAGCAAGCAGCATTTCATTGGATTGCCCGGCTCATATCTCAGCTCTGCACTACTTACTGATGTGTAAGCATACTCTGGGACTTGTAGTTCCATGAGGAGGATTTGTCCACTGACACTTTTATATTTGTTGTGAACTCTTTTTTTTTTTTTCAAATATATTTTATTGAGGCATAAGTACAAACCAGAATAAGCAGCACAAACAGTAGGTACAGGGCCTAAGAGACATAGCTGAGAACATGTGATTGGGAGACACATAACGGCAACTGTATAATCTCAAACGTACCTCACATTTTCCATTTTCAAACATAAAACACATGTCTTAAAAGGGTGACCAGAACATAACACGAAGAAGTAATATAAAGAGAAGTAGAAACAGGTATATACTTCTACAAAATCACAACAGGTATAAAACAATACTAATATTGTGGTTATATCAAGGCGTCCTACAACATGGAAGATGCCTAACAGAAATCTAAGACATACAGAAAAAATAAAAATAAAAACAACAAAAACATAAACATTGTCTGCCAAGGCCAGGGGGCCTTCTCCCCATCCATGGAGAGAACATCAGAGCAAGGAAAAGAGAAGGATACGAATACCGGAGGTCAAAGAGAGATTGGAAGAGGAATGGAATGAGATGGGGGTGGGGGGGGGAGAATAAGAAAGAGAGAGATGGTGCAGAGAGCATAGAGAGGACATCAGTTAGACCGAGTTATGAAAGAGAGATAGGGGGCCTATGATCTAGAAGTTGATGACAGTACCATGTGGTGCAGTGGAAGCTTTGTTGGATAGCTAATTTGGTGGATGTAGGCAGTGTATGAATAAATTTACCCCAGCAGTGGAACAGTGCAGGGGTGAGAGTCTCTTTGTCAAGAGAGGTCTCCAGCCAATCCATGCTAAAAAGAAAGAGCAATCTGAAGGTAGCCATAGGTAGGGAAGGGGGAGTAGCGTGTATCCACTGTTGGAGAATAGCTTTCCTCCCCACCGCTGACAATAGAGTCACTAATTTTTTGTCAGGAGAGGGGATGTTCGGCTGGTCAAGGAGGTACCCGAAAAGAGCCCACATTGAATATCAATACCTAGTGTAGAGGAGATGTATGCCTGCAACTCACCCCAAAACAATTGTATGTGAGGGCAATGCCAGAAGCAGTGCATGATGTCAGCTATTGGTGCGGAGCATTTGACGCATGCTGCAGACTCCGAGAGGCCCATCAGATGACTTCGTTTTGGAGAAATATAAGCCCTGTGCAAGATCTTATACGACATTTCCTGGTAGACACTCGCCGGAATAAGCTTCAAAGATATATTAAGGCAGTCCAACACCGCCTCCGGGGACATGGAAGGGATCTGAGATGACCATTTTTAGAGTTGTAAAAGGTCGGAAGAGGGGATAATGTCCGTGCGGATCCGGGCGTAAATAGTTGAGATGGAGCATATACCGGAGTGTATAAGCGTGTCAAGGGGATTGAGAAAATCCCCTCTATCAAATTGTGCCAAGACTGAGCGTATATAATGAGAGGCCTGAAAATAATAAAATCCATGACAGGGACTAATGTTATATTTGGCTATGGCTTCAGTGAAAGTGAGTGGTTCGTGTAAGGAGTTAAGAAGATTGCGAACATGTGTGATTCCCGCCGCGTGCCAGCTATTAAAAGGGAAGGAAGCATGTCCGTCATGAAAGTTCAAGTTCCCCAGAAAAGGGAGAAACAGAGAATGAAGGCATTGTAAATCCAATGATTTCCTAGACCTTTTCCATGCCAAAATAGTAGAGGTCAAGAGGGTATTGTCTAAGTGAGGTGTCTTTAAAGTAGTACCACTGGCATGTAGGATGTAACTAAGGGACAGAGGGGCGCATAGTTGGGAGTCTTGCAGTGAGTCGGTGAAGACATTCGTGGTGTTGAGCCAATCCATGGCTACACGAAGAAGGCAGGCCCTATTATACTGCTCTATGTCAGGTAAGTTTAGTCCCCCATTCTGAACTGATTGGGACAACTTGAAAAAACTTATCTGAGGCCTTTTATTGGCCCATATAAACTTAGATATATGTCATTTAAGAAGGGATAAGTCCGATTTTGTAAGCAGTTTCGGGACCATCTGGAGTACGTAGAGCAGTTTGGGAAAGCTCGCCATTTTGAGTTTTTGACAAGATTGCATCGCCCCAGGAGGCTGAGAGGAAAACTTTGCCAGAGGCCAAGTTCCGTTTGGATTTTGGCGAGGATAGGTTGGATGTTATAGGAGTAAAGGAGGGAGGGGTCTGCGGGTAATAGAATCCCCAGATAAGTGAGGTGAGTGGGGGCCCATCGGAACGGAAAGGGGGGGTCCCAGCCTACAGTGGCTTGTCGAAATATGGCTAGGGCTTCCGATTTATCATAATTAATCGAGAAGCCTGCAAAGGAAGAAAAACAGGTTATAGCTTCATGTAGTGACGGGATTGACTGTTTGGAATTTGAAGTGAGGAGGATGATATCATCCGCGAACGCTATGATTTTCAATTCTTGAGTGCCAATCCGAATGCCTCTGAAATTCGTTAAACTAGCAATGTGGCGTATAAAAGGTTCCAAGGCTAAATTGAAAAGGAGGGGAGAAAGGGTGCATCCCTGTCTGGTTCCTCTTTCGAGAGTTAAAGGAGTGGAAGAGATATTGTTGACCATCACTTGCGCCGTAGGATTGGTATAGAGGGAGTTGACAAGTCCACAAAATCTTTCCCCGAAACGTTGGTGATGTAAGACTCGATCAAGGTGGGGCCAAGCAATCTTGTCAAAAGCCTTTTCTGCGTCGAGATTAATCAAAATATTATTAACTAGATTGTGGGAGCGAGAGTAAGTGATGGCGGCCAGAGCCGCCCTAATGCCCTTCACCGATTGTCTATTTCTAAGGAAGCCTAACTGGGCTGGCGATATAATACGAGACAGACAGGATTGAAGGCGAGTGGCCATTAGTTTGGTCAAAATTTTAAAGTCCTGATTTAAGAGGGATTTCGGTCTATAGGAGCCGGGGAGAGAGGGGTCTTTGCCAGGTTTTGCTATGACAATTATTTTAGCTTCATTGAACCTAATCGGGGTGTGTTTGGTAGAAAGAATATGATTATAAAGGGAAGTGAGAGTAGGGGCCAGGTCCTCACGCATCATTTTGTAAAATTCTGCGCTAAAGCCATCAGGGCCAGGGCTCTTGTTATTAGTTAAGCTTTTAATAGTGTCCATAACCTCCTCAGCGGTAATTGGGTTTTCCAGTAGGTCCCTTTCTTCCTGAGAAAGGGTCGGGAGATCAGCGGATTTGAGAAAGGAATAATTAGCAGCAGGGTCATCAGGGCTTTTGTTGTACAAAGAACGGTAAAAGTGCATAAATTCAGTACAAATAGAATCAGGGTCTGAAACCAATTTACCGGAGATATCGATGGCGTTAATCCAAGTACGGGATTTAGGTCCCTTAATCAAATTAGCTAACAGTCTGCCCGACTTATTGCTGCATCTGTGAAACTTGTTCCTTTGATAGTCATAAGAGAGTTGGGCTCGTTCAGTGAGGAAAGTGTTGTATATGAGTTTTGCGGAGAGATAAGCCTCTTTGTGGGCCGGGGTGTCATGTTGCTTGTATCTCCGATATGAGGAGGTTAGCGACATACTCAGAGTCTGCAGCTGCAAAAGAGAATTTTTTCCTCTTAGAGTGAGTATAGGACATGACATGCCCTCTAAGGACTGATTTGGCAGCTCCCCAAAACACAGGGGAATCTGGCATCTGGTCACTATTGTCCAAAGTGTAATTGAGCCAAGATTGTTTGAGGTGAAGGAGAAAGTCAGTGGAGTGGCGGAGGTATGCAGGAAAGCGCCAACAAGGGGGGCCACGAGGAGACAAAGTTGTTCGAATATCTATCGATATAGGGGCGTGATCGGAAATGATAATGTCTGCAATGGACGTGTGTGTAACCTTGGGAAAGAGGGATGTGGAGGTGAAGATATAGTCATTGCGAGAGTGGGTGAAGTGGGGATGAGAGTAAAAGGAAAAGTCTTTCTGGGTCAGGTGAAAGATGCGCCAGGGGTCAAGTAGGTCGAGTTGTGTACAAAAATAAGAGAGCAGTTGAGAGGTGGAGAGGGAGGTGGAGGTACTTACCCGAGATCTGTCCACGGATGGGTCGAACACCAAATTAAAGTCTCCACCTACAACCAAGTGTTGTCCACCCCATTGTAGGAGCGTTGATAAGAGAGCTGCAAAAAAAGAATCAGGGGAGGCATTGGGGGCATATACATTAAGAAAGGTGTACATGGTGTTATCGATCAGTGCATCAAGCAAGACGAACCTGCCTTCAGGGTCAATATGTTTCCTACAAATTGAGTGCTGCAAACTGGCATGGAAAATGATGGCTACTCCCCGGGACTTAGTGTGAAATGGGGCCAAGATGCATTCCCCTATCCAAGGGGCTCGCAGGGAGTTCTGAGGACCATTTAACCAGTGCGTCTCCTGAAGAAATACGACATGAGGGGCCATACGTTTTAAATGCGAGACTATTTTCTTTCTTTTAACGGGATGATTAAGTCCCTCTACATTCCAGGAGATTATGCATAATGGAGTATTGCTAGAGACTCCAGTATCCCGAGAGTGTGGGGAGGCTGCAGAAGCCATATTAGCTCACACCTATAATTGGAAATGACATAATGAGTGTGCGAAAGGTAAGATAGGGCCTCGCCCCATCCCAGCGAGCGGGGGGAGGGTAACCTAGGAGGGAGGTGAGTCCCCGGGTCAGGCAGACAAAACAAACCAAAAAACATAAAAATATTAACGTGAACAGCAAGAACTTCAAACAAGTAATAAGTGAACTAGGAGTAATCATGTCTCACAGACACGGCACTCCACATACGAGACCCGCAGTCCGCGGGAGCCTCCACGTCGCTCCCCGACTCTGCGGCCTCGGGTGTGCAGAAGCAGGGGGGGGTGGGAGAGGGAAGAATGGTGTAGAAAGATGGGTTTGAGGTGGGCAGGGGGGAGAAAAGGAATTTTAGAAGTAAGAGCTGCAGGGAGCTGCTACTGCTCTCCTCCAGCGTCAGGCCACTCCTCCTGTTGTGAACTCTTATAAGACTCCTCCTATAGGCACTTGACGTATTTATACACAGTGGAGTAAATTTACTAAGGTGGGAGTTATTTTAGAAATGGGGATGTAGGCCATAGCAACCAATCAGATTCTATCTATTATCTTCCAGAAGCAGCTAGATAAATGTTAACGTAGAATCTGATTGGTTGTTATGAGCAACATCACCAGTTCTCAAAAACTCCCACCTGAGTAAATTGACCCGAGTGTGATTTACTAATAATGGCTATTAACTAATTGGTGTGGAATCTTTTTAGTTGTTCTTATTAACTTGATCTATAGAGAGTAAAGTATTTTTATACATAGTAGTGATGAGCGGGTTCGGATCCTCGGAATCCGACCCGCCCGAACTTCACCTTTTTTTTACAAGGGTCCGAGCGACTCGGATCCTCCCGCCTTGCTCGGTTAACCCGAGCGCGCCCGAACGTCATCATCCCGCTGTCGGATTCTCGCGAGACTCGGATTCTATATAAGGGAGCCGCGCGTCGCCGCCATTTTCAAACGTGCATTGAGATTGATAGGGAGAGGACGTGGCTGGCGTCCTCTCCGTTATAGTAGAACACAGAGTGACTTAGTTTGTTATAATTGGGGGGACGGGGAGCAGCTGTTAGGGAGTACAGTGCAGGGTTTTGATTAGTTTAATCCTTTGTTTCTCTGCCTGAAAAAAAGTCTCCACCATATCTGTGCTCACTCAGTGTGCTGCACTGCTGCATGATATATCTGTGCTGAGTGCACTGCTCACACTGCCTAATTGTGGGGACTGGGGAGCAGTTATAGCAGGAGTACAGTGCACAGTTTTGCTGACAGTGACCACCAGTCCAGTATACGTTTGTCTGCCTGAAAAACACTGTGGTGTTTTTTTTTTCTTTCTTCATGCTAGTTTGTTTAGCAGTCTGCTGAGAGTGTCCACCAGGTCCGTTATACAGTATATTATATATATAAGCACTAAGCAGCAGTACGGTAAGCCACGGCTGTACCTACCTCTGTGTCGTCAGTGCACTCGTCGTCCATAAGTATAAGTAATACTATACTATCCATCCATCTACATTGTATACCAGTGGTGTTTTTTTTTTCTTTCTTCATACTAGTTTGTTTAGCAGTCTGCTGACAGTGTCCACCAGGTCCGTTATACAGTATATTATATATATAAGCACTAAGCAGCAGTACGGTAGGCCACGGCTGTACCTACCTCTGTGTCGTCAGTGCACTCGTCGTCCATAAGTATAAGTAATACTATACTATCCATCCATCTACATTGTATACCTGTGGTGTTTTTTTTTTCTTTCTTCATACTAGTTTGTTTAGCAGTCTGCTGACAGTGTCCACCAGGTCCGTTATACAGTATATTATATATATAAGCACTAAGCAGCAGTACGGTAAGCCAAGGCTGTACCTACCTCTGTGTCGTCAGTGCACTCGTCGTCCATAAGTATAAGTAATACTATACTATCCATCCATCTACATTGTATACCTGTGGTGTGTTTTTTTTCTTTCTTCATACTAGTTTGTTTAGCAGTCTGCTGACAGTGTCCACCAGGTCCGTTATACAGTATATTATATATATAAGCACTAAGCAGCAGTACGGTAGGCCACGGCTGTACCTACCTCTGTGTCGTCAGTGCACTCGTCGTCCATAAGTATAAGTAATACTAATACTATCCATCCATCTACATTGTATACCTGTGGTGTTTTTTTTTTCTTTCTTCATACTAGTTTGTTTAGCAGTCTGCTGACAGTGTCCACCAGGTCCGTTATACAGTATATTATATATATAAGCACTAAGCAGCAGTACGGTAGGCCACAGCTGTACCTACCTCTGTGTCGTCAGTGCACTCGTCGTCCATAAGTATAAGTAATACTAATACTATCCATCCATCTACATTGTATACCTGTGGTGTTTTTTTTTTTCTTTCTTCATACTAGTTTGTTTAGCAGTCTGCTGACAGTGTCCACCAGGTCCGTTATACAGTATATTATATATATAAGCACTAAGCAGCAGTACAGTAAGCCAAGGCTGTACCTACCTCTGTGTCGTCAGTGCACTCGTCGTCCATAAGTATAAGTAATACTATACTATCCATCCATCTACATTGTATACCTGTGGTGTTTTTTTTTCTTTCTTCATACTAGTTTGTTTAGCAGTCTGCTGACAGTGTCCACCAGGTCCGTTATACAGTATATTATATATATAAGCACTAAGCAGCAGTACGGTAGGCCACGGCTGTACCTACCTCTGTGTCGTCAGTGCACTCGTCGTCCATAAGTATAAGTAATACTAATACTATCCATCCATCTACATTGTATACCTGTGGTGTTTTTTTTTTTCTTTCTTCATACTAGTTTGTTTAGCAGTCTGCTGACAGTGTCCACCAGGTCCGTTATACAGTATATTATATATATAAGCACTAGTACGGTAGGCCACGGCTGTACCTACCTCTGTGTCGTCAGTGCACTCATCGTCCATAAGTATAAGTAATACTATACTATCCATCCATCTACATTGTATACCTGTGGTGTTTTTTTTTTCTTTCTTCATACTAGTTTGTTTAGCAGTCTGCTGACAGTGTCCACCAGGTCCGTTATACAGTATATTATATATATAAGCACTAAGCAGCAGTACGGTAGGCCACGGCTGTACCTACCTCTGTGTCGTCAGTGCACTCGTCGTCCATAAGTATAAGTAATACTAATACTATCCATCCATCTACATTGTATACCTGTGGTGTTTTTTTTTCTTTCTTCATACTAGTTTGTTTAGCAGTCTGCTGACAGTGACCACCAGGTCCGTTATACAGTATATTATATATATAAGCACTAAGCAGCAGTACGGTAGGCCACGGCTGTACCTACCTCTGTGTCGTCAGTGCACTCGTCGTCCATAAGTATAAGTAATACTAATACTATCCATCCATCTACATTGTATACCTGTGGTGTTTTTTTTTCTTTCTTCATACTAGTTTGTTTAGCAGTCTGCTGACAGTGACCACCAGGTCCGTTATACAGTATATTATATATATAAGCACTAAGCAGCAGTACGGTAGGCCACGGCTGTACCTACCTCTGTGTCGTCAGTGCACTCGTCGTCCATAAGTATAAGTAATACTATACTATCCATCCATCTACATTGTATACCTGTGGTGTTTTTTTTTTCTTTCTTCATACTAGTTTGTTTAGCAGTCTGCTGACAGTGTCCACCAGGTCCGTTATACAGTATATTATATATATAAGCACTAAGCAGCAGTACGGTAGGCCACGGCTGTACCTACCTCTGTTTCGTCAGTGCACTCGTCGTCCATAAGTATAAGTAATACTATACTATCCATCCAACTACATTGTATACCTGTGGTGTTTTTTTTTTCTTTCTTCATACTAGTTTGTTTAGCAGTCTGCTGACAGTGTCCACCAGGTCCGTTATACAGTATATTATATATATAAGCACTAAGCAGCAGTACGGTAGGCCACGGCTGTACCTACCTCTGTGTCGTCATAAGTATAAGTAATAATAGTATACTATCCATCCATCTACATTGTATACCTGTGGTGTTTTTTTTTTCTTTCTTCATACTAGTTTGTTTAGCAGTCTGCTGACAGTGTCCACCAGGTCCGTTATACAGTATATTATATATATAAGCACTAAGCAGCAGTACGGTAGGCCACAGCTGTACCTACCTCTGTGTCGTCAGTGCACTCGTCGTCCATAAGTATAAGTAATACTAATACTATCCATCCATCTACATTGTATACCTGTGGTGTTTTTTTTTTTCTTTCTTCATACTAGTTTGTTTAGCAGTCTGCTGACAGTGTCCACCAGGTCCGTTATACAGTATATTATATATATAAGCACTAAGCAGCAGTACAGTAAGCCAAGGCTGTACCTACCTCTGTGTCGTCAGTGCACTCGTCGTCCATAAGTATAAGTAATACTATACTATCCATCCATCTACATTGTATACCTGTGGTGTTTTTTTTTCTTTCTTCATACTAGTTTGTTTAGCAGTCTGCTGACAGTGTCCACCAGGTCCGTTATACAGTATATTATATATATAAGCACTAAGCAGCAGTACGGTAGGCCACGGCTGTACCTACCTCTGTGTCGTCATAAGTATAAGTAATAATAGTATACTATCCATCCATCTACATTGTATACCTGTGGTGTTTTTTTTTTCTTTCTTCATACTAGTTTGTTTAGCAGTCTGCTGACAGTGTCCACCAGGTCCGTTATACAGTATATTATATATATAAGCACTAAGCAGCAGTACGGTAGGCCACAGCTGTACCTACCTCTGTGTCGTCAGTGCACTCGTCGTCCATAAGTATAAGTAATACTAATACTATCCATCCATCTACATTGTATACCTGTGGTGTTTTTTTTTTTCTTTCTTCATACTAGTTTGTTTAGCAGTCTGCTGACAGTGTCCACCAGGTCCGTTATACAGTATATTATATATATAAGCACTAGTACGGTAGGCCACGGCTGTACCTACCTCTGTGTCGTCAGTGCACTCATCGTCCATAAGTATAAGTAATACTATACTATCCATCCATCTACATTGTATACCTGTGGTGTTTTTTTTTTCTTTCTTCATACTAGTTTGTTTAGCAGTCTGCTGACAGTGTCCACCAGGTCCGTTATACAGTATATTATATATATAAGCACTAAGCAGCAGTACGGTAGGCCACGGCTGTACCTACCTCTGTGTCGTCAGTGCACTCGTCGTCCATAAGTATAAGTAATACTAATACTATCCATCCATCTACATTGTATACCTGTGGTGTTTTTTTTTCTTTCTTCATACTAGTTTGTTTAGCAGTCTGCTGACAGTGACCACCAGGTCCGTTATACAGTATATTATATATATAAGCACTAAGCAGCAGTACGGTAGGCCACGGCTGTACCTACCTCTGTGTCGTCAGTGCACTCGTCGTCCATAAGTATAAGTAATACTAATACTATCCATCCATCTACATTGTATACCTGTGGTGTTTTTTTTTCTTTCTTCATACTAGTTTGTTTAGCAGTCTGCTGACAGTGACCACCAGGTCCGTTATACAGTATATTATATATATAAGCACTAAGCAGCAGTACGGTAGGCCACGGCTGTACCTACCTCTGTGTCGTCAGTGCACTCGTCGTCCATAAGTATAAGTAATACTATACTATCCATCCATCTACATTGTATACCTGTGGTGTTTTTTTTTTCTTTCTTCATACTAGTTTGTTTAGCAGTCTGCTGACAGTGTCCACCAGGTCCGTTATACAGTATATTATATATATAAGCACTAAGCAGCAGTACGGTAGGCCACGGCTGTACCTACCTCTGTTTCGTCAGTGCACTCGTCGTCCATAAGTATAAGTAATACTATACTATCCATCCAACTACATTGTATACCTGTGGTGTTTTTTTTTTCTTTCTTCATACTAGTTTGTTTAGCAGTCTGCTGACAGTGTCCACCAGGTCCGTTATACAGTATATTATATATATAAGCACTAAGCAGCAGTACGGTAGGCCACGGCTGTACCTACCTCTGTGTCGTCATAAGTATAAGTAATAATAGTATACTATCCATCCATCTACATTGTATACCTGTGGTGTTTTTTTTTTCTTTCTTCATACTAGTTTGTTTAGCAGTCTGCTGACAGTGTCCACCAGGTCCGTTATACAGTATATTATATATATAAGCACTAAGCAGCAGTACGGTAGGCCACAGCTGTACCTACCTCTGTGTCGTCAGTGCACTCGTCGTCCATAAGTATAAGTAATACTAATACTATCCATCCATCTACATTGTATACCTGTGGTGTTTTTTTTTTTCTTTCTTCATACTAGTTTGTTTAGCAGTCTGCTGACAGTGTCCACCAGGTCCGTTATACAGTATATTATATATATAAGCACTAAGCAGCAGTACAGTAAGCCAAGGCTGTACCTACCTCTGTGTCGTCAGTGCACTCGTCGTCCATAAGTATAAGTAATACTATACTATCCATCCATCTACATTGTATACCTGTGGTGTTTTTTTTTCTTTCTTCATACTAGTTTGTTTAGCAGTCTGCTGACAGTGTCCACCAGGTCCGTTATACAGTATATTATATATATAAGCACTAAGCAGCAGTACGGTAGGCCACGGCTGTACCTACCTCTGTGTCGTCAGTGCACTCGTCGTCCATAAGTATAAGTAATACTAATACTATCCATCCATCTACATTGTATACCTGTGGTGTTTTTTTTTTCTTTCTTCATACTAGTTTGTTTAGCAGTCTGCTGACAGTGTCCACCAGGTCCGTTATACAGTATATTATATATATAAGCACTAGTACGGTAGGCCACGGCTGTACCTACCTCTGTGTCGTCAGTGCACTCATCGTCCATAAGTATAAGTAATACTATACTATCCATCCATCTACATTGTATACCTGTGGTGTTTTTTTTTTCTTTCTTCATACTAGTTTGTTTAGCAGTCTGCTGACAGTGTCCACCAGGTCCGTTATACAGTATATTATATATATAAGCACTAAGCAGCAGTACGGTAGGCCACGGCTGTACCTACCTCTGTGTCGTCAGTGCACTCGTCGTCCATAAGTATAAGTAATACTAATACTATCCATCCATCTACATTGTATACCTGTGGTGTTTTTTTTTCTTTCTTCATACTAGTTTGTTTAGCAGTCTGCTGACAGTGACCACCAGGTCCGTTATACAGTATATTATATATATAAGCACTAAGCAGCAGTACGGTAGGCCACGGCTGTACCTACCTCTGTGTCGTCAGTGCACTCGTCGTCCATAAGTATAAGTAATACTATACTATCCATCCATCTACATTGTATACCTGTGGTGTTTTTTTTTTCTTTCTTCATACTAGTTTGTTTAGCAGTCTGCTGACAGTGTCCACCAGGTCCGTTATACAGTATATTATATATATAAGCACTAAGCAGCAGTACGGTAGGCCACGGCTGTACCTACCTCTGTGTCGTCATAAGTATAAGTAATAATAGTATACTATCCATCCATCTACATTGTATACCTGTGGTGGCTTTTAGTTGTGCGCAAAATATGGAGAACAAAAATGTGGAGGTTAAAAAAATAGGGAAAGATCAAGATCCACTTCCACCTCGTGCTGAAGCTGCTGCCACTAGTCATGGCCGAGACGATGAAATGCCATCAACGTCGTAGTACAGAGCATGTAAAATCCAAAACACAAAAGATCAGTAAAAAAATGACCCAAAAATCAAAATTAAAAGCGTCTGAGGAGAAGCGTAAACTTGCCAATATGCCATTTACGACACGGAGTGGCAAGGAACGGCTGAGGCCCTGGCCTATGTTCATGGCTAGTGGTTCAGCTTCACATGAGGATGGAAGCACTCATCCTCTCGCTAGAAAAAAGAAAAGACTTGCGGCAAAAGCACAGCAAAGAACTGTGCGTTCTTCGAAATCCCAAATCCCAAAGGAGAGTCCAATTGTGTCGGTTGCGATGCCTGACCTTCCCAACACTGGACGGGAAGAGCTTGCGCCTTCCACCATTTGCACGCCCCCTGCAAGTGTTGAAAGGAGCACCCGCAGTCCAGTTCCTGATAGTGAAATTGAAGATGTCAGTGTTGAAGTACACCAGGATGAGGATATGGGTGTTGCTGGCGCTGGGGAGGAAATTGACAAGGAGGACTCTGATGGTGAGGTGGTTTGTTTAAGTCAGGCACCCGGGGAGACACCTGTTGTCCGTGGGAGGAATATGGCCATTGACATGCCTGGTGAAAATACCAAAAAAATCAGCGCTTCAGTGTGGAAGTATTTCAACAGAAATGCGGACAACAGGTGTCAAGCCGTGTGTTGCCTTTGTCAAGCTGTAATAAGTAGGGGTAAGGACGTTAACCACCTCGGAACATCCTCCCTTATACGTCACCTGCAGCACATTCATAATAAGTCAGTGACAAGTTCAAAAACTTTGGGCGACAGCGGAAGCAGTCCACTGACCAGTAAATACCTTCCTCTTGTAACCAAGCTCGCGCAAACCACACCACCAACTCCCTCAGTGTCAATTTCCTCCTTACCCAGGAAAGCCAATAGTCCTGCAGGCCATGTCACTGGCAAGTCTGACGAGTCCTCTCCTGCCTGGGATTCCTCCGATGCATCCTTGAGTGTAACGCCTACTGCTGCTGGAGCTGCTGTTGTTGCTGCTGGGAGTCGATCGTCATCCCAGAGGGGAAGTCGGAAGACCACTTGTACTACTTCCAGTAAGCAATTGACTGTCCAACAGTCCTTTGCGAGGAAGATGAAATATCACAGCAGTCATCCTGTTGCAAAGCGGATAACTGAGGCCTTGACAACTATGTTGGTGTTAGACGTGCGTCCGGTATCCGCCGTTAGTTCACAGGGAACTAGACAATTTCTTGAGGTAGTGTGCCCCCGTTACCAAATACCATCTAGGTTCCACTTCTCTAGGCAGGCGATACCGAGAATGTACACGGACGTCAGAAAAAGACTCACCGGTGTCCTAAAAAATGCAGTTGTACCCAATGTCCACTTAACCACGGACATGTGGACAAGTGGAGCAGGGCAGACTCAGGACTACATGACTGTGACAGCCCACTGGGTAGATGTATTGCCTCCCGCTGCAAGAACAGCAGCGGCGGCACCAGTAGCAGCATCTCGCAAACGCCAACTCGTTCCTAGGCAGGCTACGCTTTGTATCACCGCTTTCCAGAATACGCACACAGCTGAAAACCTCTTACGGCAACTGAGGAAGATCATCGCAGAATGGCTTACCCCAATTGGACTCTCCTGGGGATTTGTGGCATCGGACAACGCCAGCAATATTGTGCGTGCATTACATCTGGGCAAATTCCAGCACGTCCCATGTTTTGCACATACCTTGAATTTGGTGGTGCAGAATTATTTAAAAAACGACAGGGGCGTGCAAGAGATGCTGTCGGTGGCCAGACGAATTGCGGGCCACTTTCGGCGTACAGGCACCGCGTACAGAAGACTGGAGCACCACCAAAAAAACCTGAACCTGCCCTGCCATCATCTGAAGCAAGAGGTGGTAACGAGGTGGAATTCAACCCTCTATATGCTTCAGAGGATGGAGGAGCAGCAAAAGGCCATTCAAGCCTATACATCTGGCCACGATATAGGCAAAGGAGGTGGAATGCACCTGTCTCAAGCGCAGTGGAGAATGATTTCAACGTTGTGCAAGGTTCTGCTGCCCTTTGAACTTGCCACACGTGAAGTCAGTTCAGACACTGCCAGCCTGAGTCAGGTCATTCCCCTCATCAGGCTTTTGCAGAAGAAGCTGGAGGCATTGAAGGAGGAGCTAAAACAGAGCGATTCCCTTAGGCATGTGGGACTTGTGGATGGAGCCCTTCATTCGCTTAACCAGGATTCACGTGTGGTCAATCTGTTGAAATCAGAGCACTACATTTTGACCACCGTGCTCGATCCTAGATTTAAAACCTACGTTGGATCTCTCTTTCCGGCTGACACAAGTCTGCAGGGGTTCAAAGAACTGCTGGTGAGAAAATTGTCAAGTCAAGCGGAACGCGACCTGTCAACATCTCCTCCTTTACATTCTCCCGCAACTGGGGGTGCGAGGAAAAGGCTACGAATTCCGAGCCCACCCGCTGGCGGTGATGCAGGGCAGTCTGGAGCGACTGCTGATGCTGACATCTGGTCCGGACTGAAGGACCTGCCAACGATTACTGACATGTCGTCTACTGTCACTGCATATGATTCTCTCACCATTGAAAGAATGGTGGAGGATTATATGAGTGACCGCATCCAAGTAGGCACGTCAGACAGTCCGTACGTATACTGGCAGGGAAAAGAGGCAATTTGGAGGCCCTTGCACAAACTGGCTTTATTCTACCTAAGTTGCCCTCCCTCCAGTGTGTACTCCGAAAGAGTGTTTAGTGCCGCCGCTCACCTTGTCAGCAATCGGCGTACGAGGTTACTTCCAGAAAATGTGGAGAAGATGATGTTCATTAAAATGAATTATAATCAATTCCTCCATGGAGACATTCACCAGCAGCAATTGCCTCCAGAAAGTACACAGAGACCTGAGATGGTGGATTCCAGTGGGGACGAATTAATAATCTGTGAGGAGGGGGATGTACACAGTGAAAGGGGTGATGAATCGGACGATGATGATGAGGTGGACATCTTGCCTCTGTAGAGCCAGTTTGTGCAAGGAGAGATTGATTGCTTCTTTTTTGGTGGGGGCCCAAACCAACCAGTCATTTCAGTCACAGTCGTGTGGCAGACCCTGTCGCTGAAATGATGGGTTGGTTAAAGTGTGCATGTCCTGTTTATACAACATAAGGGTGGGTGGGAGGGCCCAAGGACAATTCCATCTTGCACCTATTTTTTCTTTCATTTTTCTTTGCGTCATGTGTTGTTTGGGGAGTATTTTTTGGAAGGGCCATCCTGCGTGACACTGCAGTGCCACTCCTAGATGGGCCAGGTGTTTGTGTCGGCCACTAGGGTCGCTTAGCTTACTCATACAGCTACCTCATTGCTCCTCTTTTTTTTCTTCTTTGCGTCATGTGCTGTTTGGGGAGTATTTTTTGGAAGGGCCATCCTGCGTGACACTGCAGTGCCACTCCTAGATGGGCCAGGTGTTTGTGTCGGCCACTAGGGTCGCTTAGCTTACTCACACAGCTACCTCATTGCGCCTCTTTTTTTTCTTCTTTGCGTCATGTGCTGTTTGGGGAGTATTTTTTGGAAGGGCCATCCTACGTGACACTGCAGTGCCACTCCTAGATGGGCCAGGTGTTTGTGTCGGCCACTGGGGTCGCTTAGCTCACTCACACAGCTACCTCATTGCGCCTCTTTTTTTTCTTCTTTGCGTCATGTGCTGTTTGGGGAGTATTTTTTGGAAGGGCCATCCTGCCTGACACTGCAGTGCCACTCCTAGATGGGCCAGGTGTTTGTGTCGGCCACTTGGGTCGCTTAGCTTAGCCATCCAGCGACCTCGGTGCAAATTTTAGGACTAAAAATAATATTGTGAGGTGTGAGGTGTTCAGAATAGACTGAAAATGAGTGGAAATTATGGTTATTGAGGTTAATAATACTATGGGATCAAAATGACCCCCAAATTCAATGATTTAAGCTGTTTTTTAGGGTTTTTTGAAAAAAACACCCGAATCCAAAACACACCCGAATCCGACAAAAAAATTCGGTGAGGTTTTGCCAAAACGCGTTCGAACCCAAAACACGGCCGCGGAACCGAACCCAAAACCAAAACACAAAACCCGAAAAATTGCCGGTGCACATCACTAATATAGTCTTCACAGTATTATTCTGTCTTATTTTACAGTATCTGGGCCGAGATTTATCAAGCCTTGGAGAGAGATAAAGTGGGCGAAGATAAAGTGCCAAGCAATCAGCTCCTGTCCTTTTTTAAACACAGCCCGTAACCTGGCAGTTAGAAGCTGATTGGTTGGTACTTTATCACAGTGTAATTTAACACTCTCTAAGGCTTGATAAATCTAGTGATGTGCACCGGAAATTTTTCGGGTTTTGTGTTTTGGTTTTGGAATCGGTTCCGCGACCGTGTTTTGGATTCGGACGCTTTTGGCAAAACCTCCCTGAAAATTTTTTGTCGGATTTGGGTGTGTTTTGGATTCGGGTGTTTTTTTACAAAAACCCCTCAAAAACAGCTTAAATCATAGAATTTGGGGTCATTTTGATCCCATAGTATTATTAACCTCAATAACCATCATTTCCACTCATTTCCAGTCTATTCTGAACACCTCACACCTCACAATATTATTTTTTGTCCTAAAATTTGCACCAAGGTCGCTGGATGGCTAAGCTAAGCGACCCAAGTGGCCGACACAAACACCTGGCCCATCTAGGAGTGGCACTGCAGTGTCAGACGGGATGGCAGATTTAAAAAATAGTCCCCAAACAGCACATGATGCAAAGAAAAATAAGGTACAATGAGGTAGCTGTGTGACTAAGCTAAGCGACCCAAGTGGCCGACACAAACACCTGGCCCATCTAGGAGTGGCACTGCAGTGTCCGACAGGATGGCAGATTTAAAAAATAGTCACCAAACAGCACATGATGCAAAGAAAAAAAGAGGTGCAATGAGGTAGCTGTGTGAGTAAGCTAAGCGACCCAAGTGGCCGACACAAACACCTGGCCCATCTAGGAGTGGCACTGCAGTGTCAGACAGAATGGCAGATTTAAAAAATAGTCCCCAAACAGCACATGATGCAAAGAAAAAAAGAGGTGCAATGAGGTAGCTGTGTGACTAAGCTAAGCGACCCAAGTGGCCAACACAAACACCTGGCCCATCTAGGAGTGGCACTGCAGTTTTCTAGCGAGAGGATGAGTGCTTCCATCCTCATGTGAATCTGAACCACTAGACATGAACATAGGCCAGGGCCTCAGCCGTTCCTTGCCACTACGTGTCGTAAATGGCATATTGGCAAGTTTACGCTTCTCATCAGACGCTTTTAATTTTGATTTTTGGGTCATTTTACTGAACTTTTGTAGTATACTTGACGACACAGAGGTAGAGCAGTGGACTACTGTACCGTACTGCTATATATATATATACTGGTGGTCAGCAAAATTCTGCACTGTCCTCCTACTATATATACTGCGCACAACTAAAATGCAGCACAGGTATGGATGGATAGTATACTTGACGACACAGAGGTAGGTAGAGCATTGAACTACTGTACCGTACTGCTAAATAATATTAGTGGTCAGCATAATTCTGCACTGTCCTCCTACTATATATACTGCGCACAACTAAAATGCAGCACAGGTATGGATGGATAGTATACTTGACGACACAGAGGTAGGTAGAGCAGTGGACTACTGTACCGTACTGCTATATATATGCTGGTGGTCAGCAAAATTCTGCACCATCCTCCTACTATATATACTGCGCACAACTAAAATGCAGCACAGGTATGGATGGATAGTATACTTGACGACACAGAGGTAGGTAGAGCAGTGGACTACTGTACCGTATTGCTATATATATACTGGTGGTCAGCAAAATTCTGCACTGTCCTCCTACTATATATACTGCGCACAACTAAAATGCAGCACAGGTATGGATGGATAGTATACTTGACGACACAGAGGTAGGTAGAGCAGTGGACTACTGTACCGTACTACTATATATATATACTGGTGGTCAGCAAAATTCTGCACTGTCCTCCTATTATATATACTGCACACAACTAAAATGCAGCACAGATATGGATGGATAGTATACTTGACGACACAGAGGTAGGTAGAGCAGTGGACTACTGTACCGTACTGCTATATAATACTAGTGGTCAGCAAAATTCTGCACTGTCCTCCTACTATATACTACAATGTAGCACAGATATGGAGCGTTTTTCAGGCAGAGAACGTAGATATTTGCAGCATACTGAGCACAGATATTTGCAGCACACTGAGCACAGATATTTGCAGCACACTGAACACAGAAACTGAGAGAACGCTGCACGTCCTCTCGCTATCATCTCCAATGCACTAGTGAAAATGGCGGCGACGCGCGGCTCCTTATATAGAATACGAATCTCGCGAGAATCCGACAGCGGGATGATGACGTTCGGGCACGCTCGGGTTAACCGAGCAAGGCGGGAAGATCCGAGTCTGCCTCGGAACCGTGTAAAATGGGTGAAGTTCGGGGGGGTTTCGGATCTCGAGGAACTGAACCCGCTCATCACTAGATAAATCTGGGCCTTGATATTTTAGTGTTTGGATATAACCGTTTCCCTTGTTTTGCATTTGTTTGGTATATATAATAGTATATAATAGAAGTATTTTTTTTTCATTGATTTGACAGTTAGAGACTAGCTGCTCTATATATATTTATATATCTATATAATTATATTTTCTTCCTACTATTTTTTTGATTCACATTTTTTATTAGTGCCGAGGATCTATTTTCTTTTCCTGAGTACAATCAGACACACGGACGGTTGATGGAACCAGATATTTTATGAATAAAGTGCTCTCAGAATAAATCACACAAACTAAAACACAAAGATGAGATTGATCCATAATTACGTCCGCTGAATCCAGGTGGATTCGCCATGGCATCGGAGAGAGAAATGTATAAGGCTTCCAACCCTCCTACACTTATTTAGATCGTATGGGCTTTATAAATCGTGTGCTACAGGGAATAAATTACAATTAATTAAAGCTAAGTTTCAGAATAAATCTGGAGCGCAGCTTCAAACAATGAGGTCTGATTGACTGTAGCAGAGGAATTATTGAGGCTCCTCCAGTAATAAATTGTACGCCCTTCTGCGAGACGCGAGCCGTGGGAATTACGCCATAATTAAGAGATGTTGTTTGGTGTTAGAGAGCTGAGAGCTGGGGAGACGCACAGATATTGTCCGGGATTAAATGCTGATTCCGTTTCATGGGAAATCATTGTAGAGATACTGACAGTTCGCTGCACGTTTTCTGGGGTTATTCCCTGACGAACCTACAGGAAATTAGGCTATTATTGCAGATTACGGGGAGAGAGTCTGTGAGAGGATACAGTGTATTTGGTGTGTGAACCTTTAGGAATTGCCCATTGACAAATGGATTAAACAATGATTTAGAAGTGGCTTAAAAATAAGCAGGATGCAGTGAAAACATCACAAGGGCTCAATGTCTGTAAAAATCGACTGATTGATGTTTCTAGAAAAGTCTCCTTGACGGTTATAATCATTTAGATGATGGTAAGATAATGATAAGTACCACACAACGACATATCTACCTGACATAGGGGACAGTGAGAGAATCTGTGGGTTCCACAATTCTGATTATTAAATATAATTCTGTTATTCCTGTAGTATACTATGGTCAGAGACAGAAAGAGTCCAATAAAAACTCAGGGCCCCACTTATCATCACTACATGTCAGTACAGTCATTTTCTGTAGTCACTGATACAGTATCTCCTCTCAGAGCTGGCCCCCAACCTTATTCTATAGTAGGGGGACCTGCATTCATCAAGCTCAGAAAATGTTAAGTTTTTGGGAAATTAACAGCGAGAACTGACACCATCTTCAGATGACGTTGGTTCCTAGGGCCCCTTCCTACTGGAAGGAGGTCTGTGTTATGAAGAGGGACCAGCTCAGATCCCTCAACTCCTCTTGCAGTGCACGAACAGTACTGGATTGGACACTGCAGTGTAAAGTTCCTCCACTAGTAATTAGCGACGGAATTGGCAGTGGTAGAGATCACAGGGACCGCTGTTTCCCAAAGCAGCTGGAGCAATATTTAATTGGTCCGATAATATGGTTTCTGATGCCGCAACTTGCAGGGAGTCTGATAACAAAGTATCGGGACTGAGAGGCATTAGGGTCATATTAATGAGTGTACCTCACATCCTCAAAATTCTCTGTTACAAAGAAATGTTTATCTGAAGAAGTAGAAGAAATATAGAGAATATATATTTTTTATATTTATGGTCCTATAGCATTTTTTTACATCTGCTAGGTGTTGTGACTAAATTAGCTTCTGATGAAACTGCGAACAACAGATAATTCATGGTAAAATCAAACTTATGTGCCACCCCTTTCATCGGGATAAATCTGTGCACTTCAGCAATCCCCCCATCATCAGGATAAATCTGTGCAATTCAGCAATCCATCCATTATCAGGAGAAAATGGTGTGCCTCAGCAATCCCCTCCCCCCATTATCAGGAGAAATCTGTGCACCTCAACAATTCTCTATCATCAGGAGAAATCTATGCACCTCAGCTATATCCCCATTATTAGGATAAATCTTTGGCCCTCAGCAATTCCCTATCATCAGGAGAAATCTGTGCACATCAGCAATCCCCCCATCATCAGGAGAAATCTGTGCACATCAGCAATCCCCCCATCATCAGGAGAAATCTGTGCACATCAGCAATCCCCCCATCATGAGGAGAAATATGTGCACCTCAGCAATTCCCTATCATCAGGAGAAATCTGTGCACCTCAGCAATCCCCCATCATGAGGAGAAATATGTGCACCTCAGCAATCCCCCATCATCAGGATAAATCTGTGCACCTCAGCAATCCCCCAATCATGAGGATAAATCTGTGCACATCAGCAATCCCCCCATCATGAGGAGAAATATGTGCACCTCAGCAATCCCCCCATCATCAGGAGAAATCTGTGCACTTCAGCAATCCCCCCATCATCAGGAGAAATCTGTGCACCTCAGCAATACCCCATCATAAGGAGAATTATGTGTCCCTCAGCAATCTCCCATCATGCACCTCAGCAACACCGTTCTCATGTTCCATATAAAGTGACACTTTGGTCAGTGCAGAAATACGCAGAGATCGTTCCGTGATGGAGGAAAAGGGGCTTTTCCTCTTAATGGTTCCTCACATTGCGTAAGAAATTTTGTGCACCTCAGCAATCCCCCATCATAAGGAGAAATATGTGCACCTCAGCAATTCTCTATCATCAGGAGAAATCTATGCACTTCAGCTATATCCCCATTATTAGGATAAATCTTTGGCCCTCAGCAATCCCCCCATCATATCGAGAAATATGTGTCTCTCAGCAATCCCCCCCCCCCCCCACCCATCATCAGGAGAATTCTATGCACCTCAGCAATCCCCCATCATAAGGAAAAATCTGTGCACCTCAGCAATTCTCTATCATCAGGAGAAATCTATGCACTTCAGCTATATCCCCATTATTAGGATAAATCTTTGGCCCTCAGCATTCCCCCCATCATATTGAGAAATATGTGTCCCTCAGCAATCCCCCCCATCATCAGGAGAATTCTGTAAACCTCAGCAATTCCTCATCATAAGGAGAAATATGTGCACCTCAGCAATCTCCCCATCTTGAGGAGAAATATGTGTACCTCAGCAATCCCCTCCATCATCAGGAGAAATCTGTGCACCTCCGCAATCCCCCCATCATCAGGGGAAATCTGTGCACCTCAGCAATCCCCCATCATAAGGAGAAATATGTGTCCCTCAGCAATCTCCCATCATGCACCTCAGCAACACAGTTCTCATGTTCCATATAAAGTGACACTTTGGTCAGTGCAGAAATACGCAGAGATCATTGCGTGACGGAGGAAAAGGAGCATTTCCTCTTCATGGTTCCTCAAATTACGTAAGACATGAGATTTCCTTTTAAGACATGACAAATGCTGAATGTTTGGACGTCTTCCTCCAATCATTCATTATCCGAGAAGCCAGATGCTCAATGATGATTCCTTAAATAAGAAGTGTTATTCTGCTGCACCTTTAATCTGCATCCGCAGCTAATCATTCAGAGGTTTATGATGATGTTTTCCCTGGTGATATGTCAGCGGCTTGTGAATGTCAATACAAATGATCTGCCTAAAAATAACTCACTCTTCCCTCCTGCCAGCAATGAATTTGGTTGGGAAATTGAGCAATCGCTGAGAACAAATAACTTATTTAGACTCTGCGCTCCGTGTAGTTTCTGCAGTATTAATAATTGCTGTTAAATATACAGCACAAAGCAATCTTCCACCTGGGAATGCAATGATTAAGGGAGACTGTTCTCCCAGTCCAATAATATTACGTACCAATATTATATTCAGGGGTTAAAGTGAGCCGGAACTGGGCGGAACTGCGTTCCGTCAGTTCCACTTGGAGATGGAACGCATTTCCGTTCGGCCTCCTCTGGCTCACCTAACCCGATGTGTGCCCGGCGCCGCAGGGAGATACCAGGCGCCCGCTGAGATTGTGTTACCAGCGGGCGCCTGGCTCTTTCTCCACAACGGAAGCAGGTGGCAGGAGCTCACTACTGAGCTCCAGCTTCCGGCCCTGTCAGTGGGCCTAATTCAGAGTTGATCGCAGCAGCAGCGAGGCTTGGTGAGTATGGTGTTTTTTTGTTTTTGTTTTTACATATTTGTATTAGCGGTGCTTCTACTGGGGCAAACTACAAGGGGGCAAGCTACTGGGGCAAACAACAAGGGGGCAAGCTACAAGGGGGAAAACTACAAGGGGGCAAGCTACTGGTGGCAATCTACAAGGGGGCAAACTACTGGGGGCAAACTACAGGGGCATTACTACTGGGGGCATAACTACAGGGTAATTACTACTGGGGGCATAACTACAGCGGCATTACTACTGTGGGCATAACTACAGGGGCATTACTGCTGGGGTCATAACTACAGGGGCTTAACTACAGGGGGCATTACTACTTGGGGGCAAACTACTGGGGGCAAACTACATTGGGATAAACTACTGGGGGCATTACTACTGGGGGCTAAATTACTGGGGGCATAACTGCAGGGGCTAAACTACAGGGGGCATTACTACTGGGGTCTAAACTACATGGGGCAAACTACATGACGACTAAACTACAGGAGCTAACTACTGGGGGCATTACCACTGGGAGGCTAAACTAAAGGGGGGTAAACTACTGGGGTCATAACTGCAGTGACATTACCACTGGGGGCTAAACTACTGGGGGCATAACTACTGAGGCTAAACTACAGGGGGCTAAAACGACTACGTACAGTGCAGAGTTTTGCTGACCAGTGACCAGTGACCACCAGTATTATACGTTCTCTGCCTGAAAAACGCTCCATATCTGTGCTGCATTGTAGTGTATATACTATAGTAGGAGTACAGTGCATAATTTTGCTGACCACCATTATATAATATATAGCAGTACGGTACAGAAGGCCACTGCTCTACCTACCTCTGTGTCGTCAAGTATACTATCCATCCATACCTGTGGTGCATTTCAGTTTTGCACAGTTTGCTGACCACCCGTATATAATATATAGCAGTACAGTACAGTAGGCCACTGCTCTACCTACCTCTGTGTCGTCAAGTATACTATCCATCCATACCTGTGGTGCATTTCAGTTTTGCACAGTTTGCTGACCACCAGTATATAATATATAGCAGTGCAGTACAGAAGGCCACTGCTCTACCTACCTCTGTGTCGTCAAGTATACTATCCACCCATACCTGTGGTGCATTTCAGTTTTGCACAGTTTGCTGACCACCATTATATAGTATATAGCAGTACGGTACAGAAGGCCACTGCTCTACCTACCTCTGTGTCGTCAAGTATACTATCCATCCATACCTGTGGTGCATTTCAGTTTTGCACAGTTTGCTGACCACCAGTATATAATATATAGCAGTACAGTACAGAAGGCCACTGCTCTACCTACCTCTGTGTCGTCAAGTATACTATCCATCCATACCTGTGGTGCATTTCAGTTTTGCACAGTTTGCTGACCACCAATATATAATATATAGCAGTACGGTACAGTAGGCCACTGCTCTACCTACCTCTGTGTCGTCAAGTATACTATCCATCCATACCTGTGGTGCATTTCAGTTTTGCACAGTTTGCTGACCACCAGTATATAATATATAGCAGTACAGTACAGAAGGCCACTGCTCTACCTACCTCTGTGTCGTCAAGTATACTATCCATACCTGTGGTGCATTTCAGTTTTGCACAGTTTGCTGACCACCATTATATAATATATAGCAGTACGGTACAGAAGGCCACTGCTCTACCTACCTCTGTGTCGTGAAGTATACTATCCATCCATACCTGTGGTGCATTTCAGTTGTGCGCAGTATATATAGTAGTAGGCCATTGCTATTGATACTGGCATATAATTCCACACATTAAAAAATGGAGAACAAAAATGTGGAGCGTAAAATAGGGAAAGATCAAGATCCACTTCCACCTCGTGCTGAAGCTGCTGCCACTAGTCATGGCCGAGACGATGAAATGCCATCAACGTCGTCTGCCAAGGCCGATGCCCAATGTCATAGTAGAGAGCATGTAAAATAAAAAAAAACAAAAGTTCAGTAAAATGACCCAAAAATCAAAATTAAAAGCGTCTGAGGAGAAGCGTAAACTTGCCAATATGCCATTTACGACACGGAGTGGCAAGGAACTGCTGAGGCCCTGGCCTATGTTCATGGCTAGTGGTACAGCTTCACATGAGGATGGAAGCACTCATCCTCTCGCTAGAAAAATGAAAAGACTTAAGCTGGCAAAAGCACAGCAAAGAACTGTGCGTTCTTCTAAATCACAAATCCCCAAGGAGAGTCCAATTGTGTCGGCTGCGATGCCTGACCTTCCCAACACTGGACGGGAAGAGGTGGCGCCTTCCACCATTTGCACGCCCCCTGCAAGTGCTGGAAGGAGCACCCGCAGTCCAGTTCCCGATAGTCAAATTGAAGTTGTCACTGTTGAAGTACACCAGGATGAGGAAATGGGTGTTGCTGGCGCTGAGGAGGAAATTGACAAGGAGGATTCTGATGGTGAGGTGGTTTGTTTAAGTCAGGCACCCGAGGAGACAACTGTTGTCCGTGGGACGAATATGGCCATTGACATGCCTGGTCAAATTACAAAAAAATCACCTCTTCGGTGTGGAATTATTTTAACACAAATGCGGACAACAGGTGTCAAGCCGTGTGTCGCCTTTGTCAAGCTGTAATAAGTAGGGGTAAGGACGTTAACCACCTCGGAACATCCTCCCTTATACGTCACCTGGAGCGCATTCATCAGAAGTCATTGACAAGTTCAAAAACTTTAGGTGACAGCGGAAGCAGTCCACTGACAACTAAATCCCTTCCTCTTGTAACCAAGCTCCTGCAAACCACACCACCAACTCCCTCAGTGTCAATTTCCTCCTTACACAGGAAAGCCAATAGCCCTGCAGGCCATGTCACTGTCAAGTCTGACGAGTCCTCTCCTGCCTGGGATTCCTCTGATGCATCCTTGAGTGTAACGCCTACTGCTGCTGGCGCTGCTGTTGTTGCTGCTGGGAGTCGATCGTCATCCCAGAGGGGAAGTCGGAAGACCACTTGTACTACTTCCAGTAAGCAATTGACTGTCCAACAGTCCTTTGCGAGGAAGATGAAATATCACGGCAGTCATCCTGCTGCAAAGCGGATAACTCAGGACTTGGCAGCCTGGGTGGTGTCAAACGTGTTTCCGGTATCCAACGTTAATTCACAGGAAACTAGAGACTTGCTTGAGGTACTGTGTCCCCGGTACCAAATACCATCTAGGTTCCATTTCTCTAGGCAGGCGATACCGAGAATGTACACAGACCTCAGAAAAAGAGTCACCAGTGTCCTAAAAAATGCAGTTGTACCCAATGTCCACTTAACCACGGACATGTGGACAAGTGGAGCAGGGCAGACTAAGGACTATATGACTGTGACAGCCCACTGGGTAGATGTATTGCCTCCCGCAGCAAGAACAGCAGCGGCGGCACCAGTAGCAGCATATCGCAAACGCCAACTCGTTCCTAGGAAGGCTACGCTTTGTATCACCGCTTTCCAGAAGAGGCACACAGCTGACAACCTCTTACGGAAACTGAGGAACATCATCGCAGAATGGCTTACCCCAATTGGACTCTCCTGGGGATTTGTGACATCGGACAACGACACCAATATTGTGCGTGCATTACATGTGGGCAAATTCAAGCACGTCCCATGTTTTGGACATACATTGAATTTGGTGGTGCAGAATTTTGGTGGCGAAGAATTGCGGGCCACTTTCGGCATTCAGCCACCGCGTGCCGAAGACTGGAGCACCAGCAAACACTCCTGAACCTGCCCTGCCATCATCTGAAGCAAGAGGTGGTAACGAGGTGGAATTCAACCCTCTATATGCTTCAGAGGATGGAGGAGCAGCAAAAGGCCATTCAAGCCTATACAGCTACCTACGATATAGGCAAAGGAGGGGGAATGCACCTGACTCAAGCGCAATGGAGAATGATTTCAACGTTGTGCAAGGTTCTGCAACCCTTTGAACTTGCCACACGTGAAGTCAGCTCAGACACTGCCAGCCTGAGTCAAGTCATTCCCCTCATCAGGCTTTTGCAGAAGAAGCTGGAGATATTGAAGGAGGAGCTAAAACAGAGCGATTCTGCTAGGCATGTGGGACTTGTGGATGGAGCCCTTAATTCGCTTAACCAGGATTCACGGGTGGTCAATCTGTTGAAATCAGAGCACTACATTTTGGCCACGTGCTCGATCCTAGATTTAAAACCTACGTTGTATCTCTCTTTCCGGCAGACACAAGTCTGCAGAGGTTCAAAGACCTGCTGGTGAGAAAATTGTCAAGTCAAGCGGAACGTGATCCTTCACATTCTCCCGCAACTGGGGCTGCGAGGAAAAGGCTAAGAATTCCGAGCCCACCCGCTGGTGGTGATGCAGGGCAGTCTGGAGCGAGTGCTGACATCTGGTCTGGACTGAAGGACCTGCCAACGATTACTGACATGTCATCTACTGTCACTGCATATGATTCTGTCACCATTGAAAGAATGGTGGAGGATTATATGAGTGACCGCATCCAAGCACGTCAAATAGTCCGTACGTATACTGGCAGGAAAAAGAGGCAATTTGGAGGCCCTTGCAGAAACTGGCTTTATTTTACCTAAATTGCCACCCCTCCAGTGTGTACTCCGAAAGAGTGTTTAGTGCAGCCGCTCACCTTGTCAGCAATCGGCGTACACGGTTACTTCCAGAAAATGTGGAGAAGATGATGTTCATCAAAATGAATTATAATCAATTCCTCCGCGGAGACATTCACCAGCAATTGCCTCCAGAAAGTACACAGGGATCTGAGATGGTGGATTCCAGTGGGGACGAATTAATAATCTGTGAGGAGGGGGATGTATACAGTGAAAGGGGCGAGGAATTGGATGATGAGGAGGAGGTGGACATCTTGCCTCTGTAGAGCCAGTTTGTGCAAGGAGAGATTGATTGCTTCTTTTTTGGTGGGGGCCCAAACCAACCAGTCATTTCAGTCACAGTCGTGTGGCAGACCCTGTGGCTGAAATGATGGGTTTGTTAAAGTGTGCATGTCCTGTTTATACAACATAAGGGTGGGTGGGAGGGCCCAAGGACAATTCCATCTTGCACCTCTTTTTTCTTTAATTTTTCTTTGCATCATGTGCTGTTTGGGGACTATTTTTTAAATCTGCCATCCTGTCTGACACTGCAGTGCCACTCCTAGATGGGCCAGGTGTTTGTGTCGGCCACTTGGGTCACTTAGCTTAGTCACACAGCTACCTCATTGCGCCTCTTTTTTTCTTTGCATCATGTGCTGTTTGGGGACTTTTTTTTTGAAGTGCCATCCTGTCTGATACTGCAGTGCCACTCCTAGATGGGCCAGGTGTTTGTGTCGGCCACTTGGGTCGCTTAGCTTAGTCACACAGCTACCTCATTGCGCCTCTTTTTTTCTTTGCATCATGTGCTGTTTGGGGACTATTTTTTTGAAGTGCCATCCTATCTGACACTGCAGTGCCACTCCTAGATGGGCCAGGTGTTTGTGTCGGCCACTTGGGTCGCGTAGCTTAGTCACACAGCTACCTCATTGTGCCTCTTTTTTTCTTTGCATCATGTGCTGTTTGGGGACTATTTTTTTTGAAGTGCCATCCTGTCTGACACTGCAGTGCCACTCCTAGATGGGCCAGGTGTTTGTGTCGGCCGCTTGGGTCGCTTAGCTTAGCCATCCAGCGACCTCGGTGCAAATTTTAGGACTAAAAATAATATTGTGAGGTGTTCAGAATAGACTGGAAATGAGTGGAAATTATGGTTATTGAGGTTAATAATACTATGGGATCAAAATGACCCCCAAATTCTGTGATTTAAGCTGTTTTTGAGGGGTTTTTGTAAAAAAAACACCCGAATCCAAAACACACCCGAATCCTACATAAAATTTTCGGGGAGGTTTGCCAAAACGCGTCCGAATCCAAAACACGACCGCGGAACCGAATCCAAAACCAAAACACAAAACCCGAAAAACTTCCGGTGCACATCACTAGTCATACATAGTGTCACAATCCACATGGCTTAGTGATCACTCTGCATCACCCTCGTCGTTCTCTTCTTCCCGCAAATGCTATCTGTCAGCCCAAACCTGGAGTCACAGGGATATTTCTGCAGCAGCAATCCGGGGTACGATATTGCCAATCGGTGTGATCGGCGAGAATACGTTGCCATCACGCTGGGGAAATGGTTTCTCCCTCAGACACTGGAATAAATCCTCCGTGTGTGCACCCTCGCTAATCCATGGCCGCTCGTGCGCATTACAGCTTTAGTAGCAAAACAGAGGAAGCCGTTAGTTTTCCGATGGTCGGGATCCCGGCGGTCATATTACCGACGCCGGAATCCCGACATCCATTGGAATCCCGTCAGTTGTAATCCTGATCAGGGCCACACTCAGAGGGGTGGGTGGTCCATGTCATCCCCCGAGGGGGAATAAATTAGTGTGGTGAGTGACCGGGCCTGTAGCGCGGCGAGCGCAGCAAGCCTGCTGGGGGACACACTGCGCTCGCCGTTGGGATCCTGCAGGCCCATCAACATGGTATGATGCGGGATGTAGTGCTCATGTGCAAAAGCTGGCGTTACCATCTGCATCTAAGCCCCGGCTCCTTCTTTGCCGGATGCACCGCTACTAATATACATTATAGCGGGCAGCGCTGCAGCTGCCTGCCCTGTGTGTGTTACACTCTGTGCTTGCAGGTATGTCTAAGTGGTTGGAAGAGGTATCACTGGTGTCCGGTGGCTAGGTGACAGACCTTTTCCCTAAAGTGTCCCCCCCCCCCCGTACCTTGGGCCTAATTCAGACTTGATCGCTGTCCTGCGATCAGATAGTCGTCTCCCAGGGGGAGTACAAATTTGCCCCGTGCAAGTGTGCGATTGCTTGTGTACGCCGTGCGAAAATTCACCTCAGTCAGAGGACAGCTGCAAAACTGTTCACATCACACTCACCAGCACATATTTTTCCCATTCTGTGCAGTGTGTGCAGTCTGTGCGTAGCTCAATACTTTCTCCTCCAGTGCGAAGGAATCAGGCTGATCGGGGCCGGAGATTGACGTCAGACACCCGCCCTGATAACACTTGGGAACACCTGCGTTTTTCCTGACATTCCCAGAAAATGGACAGTTACCACCCACAGACGTCCTATTCCTGTCAGTCACCTTGCGAGCAGCGATGTGATCGAGATTTTTGCACCATCCTGTCGCTGTTTGGCGATGCACGTGCACATTGTGGTGCATACGCATGCGCAGTAGTTCAAAAACGCACAGCAGCGATCAGGTCTGAATTGAGCCCCTTGTCCGTTGTACTGTTCAGAGAGGTAGGACAGATTGATACGCGACAGAAAGGTATAGACAGCAATTCCAACAGGATATCTTTTTATTGAGCCGCAAACAACTCTGGATTAAAGAGGATGATTAGTTATTTGGCAAAAATTAGACAATCACAAGAATAAGATAGCATTAAAGAAGATTAGCACGTCACAGTTGACCATAGCTTACAATACACTGGAACATTTAGTAATTCAATAGGACAATCAATCTAATCACAGATAGTGTACAGTATATGCATATTCCGATAACATAACAATTATGAGGGTGATAAGAGTGCATAGGGAAGGGGCCACATAATAGTTCCAATTCACATACATCACACAGTAGTGTCTGTTAGTTACATTACACCATACAGTAGTGCCCCTTATACACATTAAGCCACGCAATAATACCCCTTATACACATTATGCCACACAATAGTGCCCCTAATACACATTACACAACACATTAGTACCCCTTATACAGGTTACGCTACACAGTAGTAACCCTTATACACATTACGCCACACAGTAGTACTCCTTATACACATTACGCCACACAGTTGTGCCCCTTATACACATTACGCCACACAGTAGTACCCCTTATACACGTTACACCACATTAGAGCTGCTTATACATATTGTGCCAGGTAGAGCCCTCCTCTCATTCCTCCTTTTCATAATTTCTCTCCCCCCGGATTAACTATGCCACTTACCTTTGTTGTGCCCAGCAGCACCAGCCAGCCACAGAATGGCCCCTCTGTGTGGTGGAAGTCCCTCAGGAGAGATGTCATGACATTTCTCCAAGTCCCTGCAGACACTGACAATGGGGGGGGGGGGGCGTAGCTAATGTGGCACCCAGGAAAGGTGTGTGCGTGCCGCTTTAAAGGAAACTTACAATGTCATGCTTGTGATGTTAGTGTATTAGAATGCTTAAATTTGTAGACTCCCTTACTAATCTGTGTAAGCCTGAATCTTCAGTGATGGTCCCTGGGACCAGGGGGATGCTGGGAAGTGGGTGGTCCAGTGTGTGTGTGCTTGGAGTTGGTGATGGAATAAACAGCACAGCAGTGAACTCACATGTCTGTGTGTCCTGGTGACTGGATTTACAAATGTATGAACACAACATGGTGTCAGAAGAAGTTTAACTTGGACTGCTAGTGCTCTCAGAGTGTGAAAGAATCTTGCAGGAGTCTGTAAGGCTGTGATACTCAGTGTCTGCAAAGCCTGCCGTGTGCTCCTATCTTCAAACAGTGAGTAACCATGGATAAACTAGCTCCTCCAACCGGCATGCTGATGTCTGGTAACTTGTCTGAAAACTGGAAAAGATTTAAGCAAAGGTATATATCTTGCTGCATGTGGAGCTGATTCAGAGGCTGACAAAACGATGGCATCCATTTTCCTCCATGTGATAGGAGAGGATGTGCTGGACATTTATAATAGTTTTCAGTTTGCTGAGGGGCAGAATATGGTGCTATCTTCTGTAATGCAAAAGTTTGAAGATTACTTTGTGCCAAGGAAAATATCAGCCATAGTGAACATGGAACGTCCTAACAGCAAAGACGATGTCAGAAGATTCCTAGGGATGATTACTTACTTAGGAAAGTTTATTTCTCAACTCTCTGAATGAACAGCCTCTCTTAGATGGTTGTTGGACAAAGATAACGAGTGGATGTGGTCACATGAACAAGAAGAAAGTTGGCAAAACTTGAAACAGATCATTACAGAGCAACCAGTGCTAAAATTCTTTGATCCCGCGAAAAGAATAAGAATTTCAGCAGATGCTTCGCAATTTGGCCTAGGCTCAGTGCTCTTACAAGAACATGAGGATACATGGCAACCAGTAATCTATGCATCAAGAGCACTGACAAGTGCTGAAATAAGGTATGCTCAGATAGAAAAAGAACTTCTAGCAATCACATATGCATGTGAGCGATTTCATCAGTTTGTGTATGGTCAAACATTTACAGTGGAAACTGACCACAAGCCATTGGTAGCTATCATGACTAAATCATTACATGACTGTCCCATGAGAATTCAACAAATGCTTATCAGACTACAGAAATATGATGTACACTTGCTGTACTGTCCCGGCAAACAGAGCCGGCCCTAACCAATTTGATGCCCTAGGCAAGATTTTGGCTGGTGCCCCCTAGCACCACCGCTAGTTCTGCAGGAGATGCCTGGCATGAGTCAGCTGGCAGCTCTGCTAAAGTCGGGCGCCTTTTGTTTATGAAAATGCATCTTATTTGCATTACTATGTGGCTAGGCAGCTTCTGCTGATTAAAATTATATGCAGCATGCCTATATTCTGTGTGCGACTCCAGCTGTATCTGCATACGAAATGCTACATTACAGTGACTTCCAGGAATACACTGCAACATAGCATTTTGTATGCAGATACAGCCGCAGTCACACACAGAATATAGGCATGCCGCATATCATTTTAATCAGCAGAAGCTGATGGTGCCCCTAAGCATAACAAATGCCCTAGGCATTTGCCTAGTTTGCCTATGCCTAAGGCCGGCTCTGCCGGCAAATACATGTACATTGCTGATACACTTTCTCATGCTGTGGACAAAAGTGAAGGTTCCAAAAGTCTGTTGGATGAAGAGATAGAAGCCTATGTTATTTTGATCGTAGCTTCTCTACCAGTGTCTCTTGCAAGACAAGAACAGATTAGGAAAGAAACTGAGACAGATGACACAATGAAAGTGTTGAAAGATATCATTCTAAAAGGTTGGCCAGCAGAAAAACATGCGTGCCCGCTGTCTATCCATGATTATTGGATGTACCGCAGTGACCTTACAGTTGTCGATGGTATTATTTACAAAGGCAATAGGTTTGTCATACCTGCACGACTAAGAAAAACTATGCTGTGCAAGATACATGAAGGCCACTTAGGAGAAGAAAAATGTAAGCGGAGAGCGCGTGAAGTTATGTATTGGCCAAGAATGAACCAAGACATAGCACAGACTACAGCTACATGTGAATTATGTCTTACGTATAGACCGAAACAACTAGTCGAGCCACTGAGTCCTCACGCAGTGCCAGAGAGACCGTACCAGAAAGTTGGCGCAGATTTGTTTGATTGTAATGGGAAAACGTACATTGTCGTGACTGATTATTACTCTAACTACCCTGAGGTGAAGACATCTACATACAACTACTAGTAAAGCCGTAATCAATTGCATGAAGTCAATCTTTGCAAGGCATGGTGTTCCTATGGAAGTGTTTACTGACAATGGTCCTCAGTTTTCCAGTGCTGAATTTAGACAATTTGCTGATGAGTGGGAATTTGTCCATACTACGTCAAGTCCCCACTATCCACGCTCAAATGGGTTGGTGGAAAGTTCAGTAAAAACTGTAAAGAGTCTCATGAAAAAAGCTCAAGAAGGTAAAGAAGATTTCTACAAAAGTATTTTAATCTACCGCAGTACACCTTTACAAAATGGACTTTCTCCTGCACAAATGCTGATGGGAAGGAGGATTAGAGCAAATCTCCCGATGCATGATGAACTGCTTAATACACATAACTAAGCAATGGTCAGACTGAGTAAGGAACGTCAACAGGCGAAACAGAAACTGTTCCATGACAGGCGAGCAAAAAGCTTATCTGATCTAAAATCGGGTGACCAAGTCCGTCTCAGAGATCACGAGAAAGGTATTTGGATGCAGAAAGGTATTGTGCAAGCACAAGTAGCACCAAGATCTTATACTATACGTACAGAGCGTGGAACGGAAGTAAGAAGAAATCGGGTGGATTTAAGATCTCAACCTCACCATAATGAAGACAACATGACTGAAGAATACCCTTCATCTGACATGTATGATGATCCTGATAATGGTGAACAAACCACGATTCTAGAAAGGTCCAACATGGTCGATGAAACACAGACTGTGTATGAAAGACCCAAAAGGGAAATACGCAGACCTGAGAGACTCATTGAAACGTGTTAGATGATGTTCTTAATATGACGTTGTTAATTGTTGCATTGAAGCGTACAGGGCTTATCTTTAAAGAAAAGAGGATGTGATGTTAGTGTATTAGAATGCTTATATTTGTAGACACTCCCTTACTAATCTGTGTAAGCCTGAATCTTCAGTGATGGTCCCTGGGACCAGGGGGATGCAGGGAAGTGGGTGGTCCAGTGTGTGTGTGCCTGGAGTTGGTGATGGAATAAACAGCACAGCAGTGAACTCACATGTCTCTGTGTCCTGATGACTGGATTTACAAACGTATGAACAAAACAATGCTGGTGCAGCAGGGGTTAAGGTTGGACCAGAGTTCGGTCACATGTTCTAACTGGTGAGCACTGATTGGACAAGAGAGTCTGTGAGCAGAGGTGTCTTGTGGGGAGAAGAAGGTGGAGTTAAAATGTAGCCATTGTAGTGCTGGACACGCTGAGAAGAGCGGAGTGGGAGCTGTCAAGACGGGGCCAACCGGGTGATCACGCTGGGTGGTGGGTAGTAGCAGGGTGAAGCAGAGAACCGGAGATACATACTGTATGGAGAGAAGGGTTGCCACCAGGCACTAAAGCAGCAGCTTACAAACCAGCCCTCATTTGAATACAGTTATCAGGAAAGAGACAGAGTTTTTAAGAAGAACTTGTGAGACATTCAGCCGCGTTAAGGAGTAAAATGACTGAGTTATTCAACCAGAGAATATTGAGTTATTTAAGAAAGAAAGACTGAATTAACCTATCCAAGAAACCCTTACTACAGAGTGCAGCTGCTATGGGGCCCAGGGCTGAGTGGGGCCCCTTTAACCTGTCCAAGTTACATGTGTCATACAGTATACATTTTTCATCATTGGGTAGAACATAGTAACACTTACAAATATTTGCCTTGGAGCCTGCAATCTATCTAGTTACTCCCCTGGACCTGTTCGTTGTAATGTGGTATAAAATGAACTGGAGGGGAATTCTAATGTTGCATAATATGAACTGGGGCCCTGAAATATGGCACAAATATGAAGTGAATGTTTCTAAATCTGACATCGTACACCAGTAACATAAACAGGACCCTGGGGGATAAAGGGGAACGGCGGATTTCAGAAAACATTTAGGCGCCGGTTTCAGACGCTTAAATGGGCGGCTTATTGTTAGCTGAACAATTTACTGTATTACAAACCACACATTGCAGCACATGATTTTACACCAAAGGTTTTAAAAGCAGCATGGCAATATGTATACTTGGGAGAGGTACAAATTGTGCCATATAATATTCGCCATTTACCAAACCACATGGCAACCCGGCCTTTGTAGTAAAAAAATTAACAATGGAACAATAGAGGTGGTTCCTCTAGGTGGATATTTCAAGGATACCCTAGTAATCGATGTTTCTCATTATTGCGTAGAGGCTGCATGTGTACGGAACTGCGAATGAGTTTCCGATGGCTCTGGTGGCCGCCTGTCTTCTTTTCTGCGGGCGGCAGCGTCACTTGCGCTGGTTAGCAATTCCGTAGCCTAAAACTTTGCAGCTGCGTAGGGAAGTGCGAACAAACATGACATAGGCCCACCTGGCAGTCAGGGCTAGTGGACATAAAAATATAAATATAACCAGGTATTCGCATATTGTCTAATACCACATTCACACCGCACAAATAACTCGGTATCGACCCAGTATATTGCTGTGTCGACACGGGTCGGCGTGCGGTGTGAAAGTGCCATAGTCGAAATCCCTGGTCGCCTGACCCGGTAATTCAACTCGGGAATACAGCAGTGTTATTCCCGGGCTGAATACCGGATCAGTGGCAGCGTGAATGGGCTCCCCTGGTCGATGCAACCCGGGAGCCGTTCACTACAACAGGGAGAGGCGGCGCAGAGATGATCTCATCTCCCAGCACCGCCTGTGCCTCCGCCCCGCTGCCGTCTCTGCCCCCTGCCACTATGGCAACCCGCCCGGCATATTGCCGGGTCAGGGAAGCCAGCAGCAGCGTCCAATGCCGGATTTCACCCGGGAAGGACCCGTTTCCAATTCCCGGGTGGGATCTGGCATTGGCGGTGTGAAAGGGGTATTATTGAGATAGAGCATTGGTAACCAGATTGCATAGACACAAAGGGGCTTATTTATCATCTGGGGATCTGGCCCCCAATGATTAAGTATTGAACTCGCTGCGATTTGCAGCTGTAGATACTTTCAGCATTGCTCCAGTGCAGGGACAGTTGCTCCAAGAGACAGCTGACCCCGCCATCAGTATCATTGCTGCTTCAGTAGCAGCGTTACTTTCCTCCCCACGTTGCCGTCTTGTGCTCCTGCGTGACGCATGTATAGACTATAGAGCCGGCGGTCAGACAGTGATGAGGTGGCGGAGAGATACCTTTTCGCATCCCCGGAACTCCTTCCCATAGAAAGCAGCAGGGCTCTGAGAAGAACACCATCTGAAGATGACGTTTGTTCTCGCAAACTTTTATTTTTCTTATTTTTTATTGAGAAAAACACTTTTATTGAAGTTTTACACCTAGGTAGATATCAATCTGATGAGTGACCCGTTACAAAAAATATGCAGGAGCAAGTGATTCTGGGAATAATGGCGCTGATGAAGCCCGTGGGAGAAACATGTTGGATGAAAGACTGCACACAGATGAAAGACTACACACCTTGGCCCTCATTCAGTAAGGGCTGCATTTGCAAAGCTGCCCGCAGCAGCTTAGCAAATGCAATCCTTAGCAATGCAAATGCAGGAGGAGGCGCATAGCAATACTGCGGGATGAACATCGATGTTCATTTGCGACGGCAGGCTAAATAACCCCAACCTTACTCAAGCTTGCGAGCCAACGAAAACTGCATCTCGTGACGCAGTCCTTGGACTCACTACTCCCAGAAAATGGGGGCGACACCACCCCTCCCCCATTTCTGGCAATTCCAGCTGCCCCCATCCTTTCTGGCAAATGCCTTTGCCTGACAATCAGGCAGAGGCAATCGCATGTCTGAGATGCGATTGCAGGACACGTTCTGCACAGGCGCAATTTCACAAAAATCGTGAAACTGTGGGTTGGATTATATAAGCGATCCAACCTGAAAAAGGCCCCTTGGGGGTCATTCCGAGTTGATTGCACATAGCAACTTTTTGCTGCTGGTGCGATTGACCTGACGCCGCCTATGGGGGAGTGTATTTTAGCATAGCAGGGGTGCGAACATTTGTGCAGCCCTGCTATGCTAAAAAGTTTCAAGTAAAACAAGACCAGGGCTGCAGTTACTCACCCAGTGCGACGGATCCAGCGATGAAGGTCCCGGTCCTGACGTCAGACATCCGCCCTCCAAACGCCTCGACATGCCTGTGTTAGACTCACCCCTCCTGGAAAATGGTGAGTATCCGCTCCGGAACGCCTCTCGCCTGTCCGTCTTCTTACGATCGCCGCTGCGATCACATTTCTCACTGGCGGCATAGTTGCCCGGCAATGATCGTCACCAGGCAACGACTTGCGTGCGCAATGCGTCCACCGCGCATGCGCTTTTCCAACCCGTTCACAGCGCAGCGAAGAACCGCTGCGTGCGAACGGGTCGGAATGACCCCCTTATCCACTGTTTAAACCTCACAAGTCCATTCTTGCTGCAAAATCTATGGGTACCCGAAGACCTTCACTCCTCAGCTGCAGAATCAGCGCACATCCAGTAATTAGCACTGCTTGTAAAGGACCCAGACCTACAATCTCCTGTACTACTATTACTGGCAGAGGAACAAAGTGGACAAAGCGGAACTAAGTGGATAATGTCTAAGATGCAGGCGTATATTCTGGAGACTGGGACAAATGTTCTGGCGACTTAGACGCACACCGCCATAATAGAATCAGACCGGCAGTCTGCCGGGAAACCTACACCGGCAGAGGAACAACCCTTGGCGCTAGCGGCTTAAAGAGCAGAGTGGACGGTGACTAAGATGCATCTTACCGGTAAGACTGAAACTGTCAGCGGCACGCCGGCCGTTGATAAATAGGGGTATATTTTAGGGATGAGCGGGTTCGGTTCCTCGGAATCCGAACCCGCCCGAACTTCATGTTTTTTTACACGGGGCCGAGCGACTCGGATCCTCCCACCTTGCTCGGTTAACCCGAGCGCGCCCGAACGTCATCATCCCGCTGTCGGATTCTCGCGAGGCTCGGATTCTATCGCGAGACTCGGATTCTATATAAGGAGCCGCGCGTCGCCGCCATTTTCACACGTGCATTGAGATTGATAGGGAGAGGACATGGCTGGCGTCCTCTCCGTTTATAGAGAAGAGAGTGAGACAGTAGAGAGAGACACAGTAGTAATTTTGGGGAGCATTAGGAGGAGTACTAGTTACTTGCTGAAGTGATAGATAGTGTGACTGTATTATCTGACTTGTGGGGGAGACACTGACAGTGGGGAGCAGTTAGAGTCTGAGAGCAGGACTCAGGAGTACATATAACGTACAGTACACACTTTTGCTGCCAGAGTGCCACACTGCCATTGTGACCACACTGACCACCAGTATAATATATATTGTGATTGTCTGCTTAAGAGTACTACTTGCAAGTTGCTGATAGTGTGACCAGTGACCTGACCACCAGTCACCACCAGTTTAATATATATATATATATATATATATATATAATTGTATATAATATATATATAATATTGTATACCACCTACCCGTGTTTTTTCTTTTTCTTTCTTCTTTATACATACTACTATAGTAGCTTACTGTAGCAGTCTGCGGTGCTGCTGAGCTGACTGTGTCCAGCAGGTCCGTCATCAGTCATTACATAATAAATATATATACCTGTCCGGCTGCAGTACTAGTGATATTATATATATATATATATATTGATTTCATCTCATTATCATCCAGTCTATATTAGCAGCAGACACAGTACGGTAGTCCACGGCTGTAGCTACCTCTGTGTCTGCAGTCGCTCGTCCATCCATAATTGTATACCACCTACCCGTGTTTTTTTTTTTTCTTTCTTCTTTATACATACTACTATAGTAGCTTACTGTAGCAGTCTGCGGTGCTGCTGAGCTGACAGTGTCCAGCAGGTCCGTCATCAGTCATTACATAATAAATATATCTACCTGTCCGGCTGCAGTACTAGTGATATTATATATATATATATATTGATTTCATCTCATTACCATCCAGTCTATATTAGCAGCAGACACAGTACGGTAGTCCACGGCTGTAGCTACCTCTGTGTCGGCAGTCGCTCGTCCATCCATAATTGTATACCACCTACCCGTGGTTTTTTTTTTTCTTTCTTCTTTATACATACTACTATAGTAGCTTACTGTAGCAGTCTGCGGTGCTGCTGAGCTGACAGTGTCCAACAGGTCCGTCATCAGTCATTACATAATAAATATATCTACCTGTCCGGCTGCAGTATTAGTGATATTATATATATATATATTGATTTCATCTCATTATCATCCAGTCTATATTAGCAGCAGACACAGTACGGTAGTCCACGGCTGTAGCTACCTCTGTGTCGGCAGTCGCTCGTCCATCCATAATTGTATACCACCTACCCGTGGTTTTTTTTTTCTTTCTTCTTTATACATACTACTATAGTAGCTTACTGTAGCAGTCTGCGGTGCTGCTGAGCTGACAGTGTCCAGCAGGTCCGTCATCAGTCATTACATAATAAATATATCTACCTGTCCGGCTGCAGTACTAGTGTGATTTATATATATATATATATATATTGATTTCATCTCATTATCATCCAGTCTATATTAGCAGCAGACACAGTACGGTAGTCCACGGCTGTAGCTACCTCTGTGTCGGCAGTCGCTCGTCCATCCATAATTGTATACCACCTACCCGTGGTTTTTTTTTCTTTCTTCTTTATACATACTACTATAGTAGCTTACTGTAGCAGTCTGCGGTGCTGCTGAGCTGACTGTGTCCAGCAGGTCCGTCATCAGTCATTACATAATAAATATATCTGCCTGTCTGGCTGCAGTACTAGTGTGATATAATATATATTGATTTCATCTCATTATCATCCAGTCTATATTAGCAGCAGACACAGTACGGTAGTCCACGGCTGTAGCTACCTCTGTGTCGGCAGTCGCTGGTCCATCCATAATTGTATACCACCTACCCGTGGTTTTTTTTTCTTTCTTCTTTATACATACTACTATAGTAGCTTACTGTAGCAGTCTGCGGTGCTGCTGAGCTGACAGTGTCCAGCAGGTCCGTCATCAGTCATTACATAATAAATATATCTACCTGTCCGGCTGCAGTACTAGTGTGATATAATATATATTGATTTCATCTCATTATCATCCAGTCTATATTAGCAGCAGACACAGTACGGTAGTCCACGGCTGTAGCTACCTCTGTGTCGGCAGTCGCTCGTCCATCCATAATTGTATACCACCTACCCGTGGTTTTTTTTTTTCTTTCTTCTTTATACATACTACTATAGTAGCTTACTGTAGCAGTCTGCGGTGCTGCTGAGCTGACAGTGTCCAGCAGGTCCGTCATCAGTCATTACATAATAAATATATCTACCTGTCCGGCTGCAGTACTAGTGATATTATATATATATATATTGATTTCATCTCATTATCATCCAGTCTATATTAGCAGCAGACACAGTACGGTAGTCCACGGCTGTAGCTACCTCTGTGTCGGCAGTCGCTCATCCATCCATAATTGTATACCACCTACCCGTGGTTTTTTTTTTTCTTTCTTCTTTATACATACTACTATAGTAGCTTACTGTAGCAGTCTGCGGTGCTGCTGAGCTGACAGTGTCCAGCAGGTCCGTCATCAGTCATTACATAATAAATATATCTACCTGTCCGGCTGCAGTACTAGTGTGATATAATATATATTGATTTCATCTCATTATCATCCAGTCTATATTAGCAGCAGACACAGTACGGTAGTCCACGGCTGTAGCTACCTCTGTGTCGGCAGTCGCTCGTCCATCCATAAGTATACTAGTATCCATCCATCTCCATTGTTTACCTGAGGTGCCTTTTAGTTGTGCCTATTAAAATATGGAGAACAAAAATGTTGAGGTTCCAAAATTAGGGAAAGATCAAGATCCACTTCCACCTCGTGCTGAAGCTGCTGCCACTAGTCATGGCCGAGACGATGAAATGCCAGCAACGTCGTCTGCCAAGGCCGATGCCCAATGTCATAGTACAGAGCATGTAAAATCCAAAACACCAAATATCAGTAAAAAAAGGACTCCAAAATCTAAAATAAAATTGTCGGAGGAGAAGCGTAAACTTGCCAATATGCCATTTACCACACGGAGTGGCAAGGAACGGCTGAGGCCCTGGCCTATGTTCATGGCTAGTGGTTCAGCTTCACATGAGGATGGAAGCACTCAGCCTCTCGCTAGAAAAATGAAAAGACTCAAGCTGGCAAAAGCACCGCAAAGAACTGTGCGTTCTTCGAAATCCCAAATCCACAAGGAGAGTCCAATTGTGTCCGTTGCGATGCCTGACCTTCCCAACACTGGACGTGAAGAGCATGCGCCTTCCACCATTTGCACGCCCCCTGCAAGTGCTGGAACGAGCACCCGCAGTCCAGTTCCTGATAGTCAGATTGAAGATGTCAGTGTTGAAGTACACCAGGATGAGGAGGATATGGGTGTTGCTGGCGCTGGGGAGGAAATTGACAAGGAGGATTCTGATGGTGAGGTGGTTTGTTTAAGTCAGGCACCCGGGGAGACACCTGTTGTCCGTGGGAGGAATATGGCCGTTGACATGCCTGGTGAAAATACCAAAAAAATCAGCTCTTCGGTGTGGAAGTATTTCAACAGAAATGCGGACAACATTTGTCAAGCCGTGTGTTGCCTTTGTCAAGCTGTAATAAGTAGGGGTAAGGACGTTAACCACCTCGGAACATCCTCCCTTATACGTCACCTGCAGCGCATTCATAATAAGTCAGTGACAAGTTCAAAAACTTTGGGCGACAGCGGAAGCAGTCCACTGACCAGTAAATCCCTTCCTCTTGTAACCAAGCTCACGCAAACCACCCCACCAACTCCCTCAGTGTCAATTTCCTCCTTCCCCAGGAATGCCAATAGTCCTGCAGGCCATGTCACTGGCAATTCTGACGATTCCTCTCCTGCCTGGGATTCCTCCGATGCATCCTTGCGTGTAACGCCTACTGCTGCTGGCGCTGCTGTTGTTGCTGCTGGGAGTCGATGGTCATCCCAGAGGGGAAATCGTAAGACCACTTTTACTACTTCCACCAAGCAATTGACTGTCCAACAGTCCTTTGCGAGGAAGATGAAATATCACAGCAGTCATCCTGCTGCAAAGCGGATAACTGAGGCCTTGGCATCCTGGGTGGTGAGAAACGTGGTTCCGGTATCCATCATTACTGCAGAGCCAACTAGAGACTTGTTGGAGGTACTGTGTCCCCGGTACCAAATACCATCTAGGTTCCATTTCTCTAGGCAGGCGATACCGAAAATGTACACAGACCTCAGAAAAAGAGTCACCAGTGTCCTAAAAAATGCAGCTGTACCCAATGTCCACTTAACCACGGACATGTGGACAAGTGGAGCAGGGCAGGGTCAGGACTATATGACTGTGACAGCCCACTGGGTAGATGTATGGACTCCCGCCGCAAGAACAGCAGCGGCGGCACCAGTAGCAGCATCTCGCAAACGCCAACTCTTTCCTAGGCAGGCTACGCTTTGTATCACCGGTTTCCAGAATACGCACACAGCTGAAAACCTCTTACGGCAACTGAGGAAGATCATCGCGGAATGGCTTACCCCAATTGGACTCTCCTGTGGATTTGTGGCATCGGACAACGCCAGCAATATTGTGTGTGCATTAAATCTGGGCAAATTCCAGCACGTCCCATGTTTTGCACATACCTTGATTTTGGTGGTGCAGAATTTTTTAAAAAACGACAGGGGCGTGCAAGAGATGCTGTCGGTGGCCAGAAGAATTGCGGGACACTTTCGGCGTACAGGCACCACGTACAGAAGACTGGAGCAACACCAAAAACGCCTGAACCTGCCCTGCCATCATCTGAAGCAAGAAGTGGTAACGAGGTGGAATTCAACCCTATATATGCTTCAGAGGTTGGAGGAGCAGCAAAAGGCCATTCAAGCCTATACAATTCAGCACGATATAGGAGGTGGAATGCACCTGTCTCAAGCGCAGTGGAGAATGATTTCAACGTTGTGCAAGGTTCTGCTGCCCTTTGAACTTGCCACACGTGAAGTCAGTTCAGACACTGCCAGCCTGAGTCAGGTCATTCCCCTCATCAGGCTTTTGCAGAAGAAGCTGGAGACATTGAAGGAGGAGCTAACACGGAGCGATTCCGCTAGGCATGTGGGACTTGTGGATGAAGCCCTTAATTCGCTTAACAAGGATTCACGGGTGGTCAATCTGTTGAAATCAGAGCACTACATTTTGGCCACCGTGCTCGATCCTAGATTTAAAACCTACCTTGGATCTCTCTTTCCGGCAGACACAAGTCTGCTGGGGTTCAAAGACCTGCTGGTGAGAAAATTGTCAAGTCAAGCGGAACGCGACCTGTCAACATCTCCTCCTTCACATTCTCCCGCAACTGGGGGTGCGAGGAAAAGGCTCAGAATTCCGAGCCCACCCGCTGGCGGTGATGCAGGGCAGTCTGGAGCGACTGCTGATGCTGACATCTGGTCCGGACTGAAGGACCTGTCAACGATTACGGACATGTCGTCTACTGTCACTGCATATGATTCTCTCCCCATTGAAAGAATGGTGGAGGATTATATGAGTGACCGCATCCAAGTAGGCACGTCACACAGTCCGTACTTATACTGGCAGGAAAAAGAGGCAATTTGGAGGCCCTTGCACAAACTGGCTTTATTCTACCTAAGTTGCCCTCCCACAAGTGTGTACTCCGAAAGAGTGTTTAGTGCCGCCGCTCACCTTGTCAGCAATCGGCGTACGAGGTTACTTCCAGAAAATGTGGGGAAGATGATGTTCATTAAAATGAATTATAATCAATTCCTCCGTGGAGACATTGACCAGCAGCAATTGCCTCCACAAAGTACACAGGGAGCTGAGATGGTGGATTCCAGTGGGGACGAATTGATAATCTGTGAGGAGGGGGATGTACACGGTGATATATCGGAGGATGATGATGAGGTGGACATCTTGCCTCTGTAGAGCCAGTTTGTGCAAGGAGAGATTAATTGCTTCTTTTTTGGTGGGGGTCCAAACCAACCCGTCATTTCAGTCACAGTCGTGTGGCAGACCCTGTCACTGAAATGATGGGTTGGTTAAAGTGTGCATGTCCTGTTTATACAACATAAGGGTGGGTGGGAGGGCCCAAGGACAATTCCATCTTGCACCTCTTTTTTCTTTAATTTTTCTTTGCGTCATGTGCTGTTTGGGGAGTGTTTTTTGGAAGGGCCATCCTGCGTGACACTGCAGTGCCACTCCTAGATGGGCCCGGTGTTTGTGTCGGCCACTAGGGTCGCTTATCTTACTCACACAGCTACCTCGGTGCAAATTTTAGGACTAAAAATAATATTGTGAGGTGTGAGGTATTCAGAATAGACTGAAAATGAGTGGAAATTATGGTTTTTGAGGTTAATAATACTTTGGGATCAAAATGACCCCAAAATTCTATGATTTAAGCTGTTTTTTAGGGTTTTTTGAAAAAAACACCCGAATCCAAAACACACCCGAATCCGACAAAAAAAATTAGGTGAGGTTTTGCCAAAACGCGGTCGAACCCAAAACACGGCCGCGGAACCGAACCCAAAACCAAAACACAAAACCCGAAAAATTTCAAGTGCACATCTCTAGTATATTTACTAAGGTGGGAGTTTTTTTTAGAAGAGGAGATTTTGCCCACAGCAACCAATCAGATTCCACTTAACATTTATCTAGCTGCTTCTAGAAGATAATAGAATCTTTTTGGTTGCTATGGGCTACATCACCAGTTCAAAAAAACTCCCACCTTAGTAAATATATGCCTTAGACTGATATCACAGCCAAATTACTTCAGTGTGCCAATCAGGAGTGGCTCCTTTGAGATTTGCCGAGTGGTGCTGAGACAAAAGTACACTACATACTACAGAATCGAACTTCGTTCTATGGGGGTCATTCAGACCCGATCGCACGCTCTTTTTTTTTCACAGCGGTGTGATCGGATCTGAACAGCGCATGCGTATGACCCGTAATGCGCAGACGCGTCGGCCACCGGCGACAGGGATCGCCGGGCAGCGACAGAACTAATGAAGAAAGCGATCGCACCGGCGATCGTAAGAAGATTGACAGGCAGAAGGCGTTCGTGGGCGGCAACATACCGTTTCAAGGGAGTGTCCGTGAGAACGCAGGCGTGCCCAACCGTTTGGGAGGAGGATTCCTGACATCAGCATCGGCCCAGATCGTCGCAGCGGCTGAGTAAGTCCTGGGCTGTGCAGAGACTGCACAAACTGCTGTTTGTGCAGCTCTCTGCACAGCCGATCACGCCCCTGCACGGCAATTACCCCCTCCCCTGTAGGCGGCGATTACCTGGTCGCAGCAGTGTAAAAAAAAACACCTGCGTGCGACCAGGACTGAATTAGGCCTTATATTTGCAATATCATACGGATATGCTGTGCGAATGTCCATTTCTCTGACGTCCTAGTGGATGCTGGGAACTCCGTAAGGACCATGGGGAATAGCGGCTCCGCAGGAGTCTGGGCACATCTAAAGAAAGCTTTAGGATCACCTGGTGTGCACTGGCTCCTCCCCCTATGACCCTCCTCCAAGCCTCAGTTAGATTTCTGTGCCCGACGAGAAGGGTGCACACTAGGGGCTCTCCTGAGCTCTTTGTGAAAGTTTTAGTTTAGGTTTATTATTTTCAGTGAGACCTGCTGGCAACAGGCTCACTGCATCGTGGGACTAAGGGGAGAAGAAACGGACTCACCTGCGTGCAGAGTGGATCGGGTTTCTTAGGCTACTGGACATTAGCTCCAGAGGGACGATCACAGGTTCAGCCTGGATGGGTCCCGGAGCCGCGCCGCCGGCCCCCTTACAGAGCCAGAAGAGCGAAGAGGTCCGGTGAAATCGGCGGCAGAAGACGATCCTATCTTCAGATAAGGTAGCGCACAGCACCGCAGCTGTGCGCCATTGCTCTCAGCACACTTCACACTCCGGTCACTGAGGGTGCAGGGCGCTGGGGGGGCAGCGCCCTGAGACGCAATAAATCGATAAAAACCTTATATGGCTAAAATAAATGCATCACATATAACTCCTGGGCTATATGGATGCATTTAACCCCTGCCAAAACATACAGAAAAACGGATGATAAGGACGCCGAGAAAGGGGCGGAGCCTATCTCCTCAGCACACTGGCGCCATTTTCCCTCACAACTCAGTTGGAGGGAAGCTCCCTGGCTCTCCCCTGCAGTCACTGCACTACAGAAAGGGGTTAAAAAAGAGAGGGGGGCACAAATTAGGCGCAGTATAAACAATACAGCAGCTATAAAGGGAAAAACACTTATATAAGGTTATCCCTATATATATATATAGCGCTCTGGTGTGTGCTGGCAAACTCTCCCTCTGTCTCCCCAAAGGGCTAGTGGGTCCTGTCCTCTATCAGAGCATTCCCTGTGTGTGTGCTGTGTGTCGGTACGTTTGTGTCGACATGTATGAGGAGAAAAATGTTGTGGAGACGGAGTAGAGTGTCTGTAATAGTGTTGTCACCCCCTAGGGGGTCGACACCTGAGTGGATGTACTGTTGAAATTGCGTGACAGTGTCAGCTTTGTATAAAAGACAGTGGTTGACATGAGACAGCCGACTACTCAGCTTGTGCATGTCCAGACGTCTCATACAGGGGCTCTAAAGCGCCCGTTACCTCAGATACAGACGCCGACACGGATACTGACTCCTGTGTCGACGGTAAAGAGACGACCGTGATTTCCAATAGGGCCACTCATTGCATGATTGATGCAATGGAAAATGTTTACACTTTTCTGATAATATGAATACCACCAAAAAAAGGGGTATTATGTTTGATGAGGAAAAACTTCCTGTAGTTTTCCTAAATCTGAAAAATAAAATGAGGTGTGTGATGATGCGTGGGTTTCCCCCCGATAACAATTGATAATTCTAAAAAGTTATTGGCAGTATACCTTTTCCCGCCAGAGGTTAGGGTGCGTTGGGAAACACCCCCTACAGGGGATAAGGCGCTCACACGCTTGTAAGAACAAGGGCTCTACCCTCTCTTGAGATGGCCGCCCTTAAGGATCCTGCTGATAAAAAGCAGGAGGGTATCCTAAAATGTATTTACACACATACTAGTGTTATACTGCGACCAGCAATCGCCTCAGCCTGGATGTGCAGTGCTGGGTTGGCGTGGTCGGATTCCCTGACTGGAAATATTGATATCCTAGATAAGGACAGTATATTATTGCCTATAGAGCAATTAAAAGATGCATTTCTATATATGCATGATGCACAGCGGAATATTTGCCGACTGGCATCAAGTATAAGTGCGTTGTATTCTACCAGTAAAGTGGTCAGGGATTCCAAACGGCATTTGGAAGTATTGCCTTAAAAGAAGGGGATGTACCCTAGGTCGCCTCTCAAAATAAGACGCCGTATTATCAGGCGCAGTCCTGGTTGGCAAGCGGACAAAAGGGTTCCTCTTTTCTGCTCGTGACAGAGGGAGAGGAAAATGGCTGCAGAGATCAGCCAGTTCCCAGGAACAGAAACCCTTTTCCGCCTCTGCCAAGCCCTCAGTATGACGCTAGGGCTTTACAAGTTCAGACACGGTGGGGGCCCGTTCTCAGTGAATTTCAGTGCGCAGTGGGCTCACTCGCAAGTAGACCCTGGGATCCTTCAGGTGTTATCTCAGGGGTACAAAATTGGAATTCGAGACGTATTCCCCTCGCCGTTTCCAAAAAGTCTGTTTTACCGACGTCTCCCACTGACAGGGAGGCAGTTTTGGAAGCCATTCACAAGCTGTATTCCCAGCAGGTGATAATTAAGGTACCCCTCCTGCAACAGGGAACGGGGTATTATTCCACACTATTGTGGTACCGAAGCCAGACGGCTCGGTAAGACCGATTTTAAAATCTAAAATCTTTGAACACTTACATACAGAGGTTCAAATTCAAAATTGAGTCACTCAGAGCAGTGATTGCAAACCTGGAAGAAGGGGACTACATGATGTCTCGGGACATCAAGGATGCTTACCTTCATGTCAAAATTTACCCTTCTCACCAAGGGTATCTCAGGTTATGGTACAGAACTGTCACTATCAGTTCAGACGCTGCCGTAGGGAGGGTCCACGGCACCCCGGGTCTTTACTGAAGTAATGACCGAAATTATGATATTCCTTCAAAGGAAGGGAATTTTTAGTTATCCTTTACTTGGACGATTCCCTGATAAGGGTAAGATCCAGGGAACAGTTGGAGATCGGTGTAGCACTATCTCAGGTAGTGTTGCGGCAGCACGATTGGATTCTCAATATTCCAGATTCGCAGCTGGTTCCGACGACTTGTCTTCTGTTCCTGGGAATGATCCTGGACACAGTCCAGAAAGAAGGTGTTTTCTCCCGGAGGAAAAAGCCAGGGAGTTATCCGAGCTAGTCAGGAACCTCCTAAAACCAAACCAAGTCTCAGTGCATCAATGCACAAGGGTTCTGGGTAAAAATGGTGGCTTCCTACGAAGCAATCCCATTCGGCAGATTCCACGCAAGACTTTCCAGTGGAACCTACTGGACAAATGGTCCGGGTCGCATCTTCAGATGCATCAGCGGATAACCCTGTCACCAGGGACAAGGGTATCCCTCCTGTGGTGGTTGCAGAGTGCTCATCTTCTAGAGGGCCGCAGATTCGGCATTCAGGACTGGATCCTGGTGACCACGGATGCCAGCCTGCGAGGCTGGGGAGCAGTCACACAGGGAAGGAATATCCAGGGCTTATGGTCAAGCCTGGAGACATCACTTCACATAATTATCCTGAAGCTAAGGGCCATTTACAATGCTCTAAGCTTAGCAAGACCTCTGCTTCAAGGTCAGCCAGTGTTGTTCCAGTCGGACAACATTACGGCAGTCACCCACGTAAACAGACAGGGTGCCACAAGAAGCAGGAGGGCAATGGCAGAAGCTGCAAGGATTCTTCGCTGGGCGAAAAACCATGTGATAGCACTGTCAGCAGTTTTCATTCCGGGAGTGGACAACTGGGAAGCAGATTTCCTCAGCACGACCTCCACCCGGGAGAGTAGGGACTTCACCCAGAAGTCTTCCACATGATTATAAACCGTTGGGAAAAACTCGACAGGTATTGCGCCAGGTCAAGGGACCCTCAGGCAATAGCTGTAGATGCTCTGGTAACACCGTGGGTGTACCAATCAGTGTATGGGTTCCCTCCTCTGCCTCTCATACCCAAGGTACTGAGATTGATAAGATGGAGAGGAGTAAGCACTATATTAGTGGCTCCAGATTGGCCAAGAAGGACTTGGTAACCGGAACTTCAAGAGATGCTCACGGAGGATCCGTGGCCTCTACCTCTAAGAAGGGACCTGCTTCAGCGGGGACCTTGTCTGTTCCAAGACTTGCCGCGGCTGCGTTGACGGCATGGCGGTTGAACGCCGGATCCTGAAGAAAAAAGGCATTCCGGATGAAGTCATCCCTATCCTGATCAAGGCCGGGAAGGATGTAACCGAAAAACATTATCACCGCATTTGGCGAAAATATGTTGCGTGGTGCGAGGCCAGTAAGGCTCGACGGAGGAAATTCAACTGGGTCGATTCCTACAGTTCCTGCAAACAGGAGTATCTATGGGCCTGAAATTGGGGTCCATTAAGGTTCAAATTTCGGCTCTGTCGATTTTCTTCCAAAAAAAAAAAAGAGCTAACTTCAGTCCCTGAAGTTCAGACGTTTGTTAAAGGGGTACTGCATATACAGACTCCTTTTGTGCCTTCAGTGGCACTTTGGGATCTCAAGGTGGTTTTGGGTTCCAAAAGTCACATTGGTTTGACCCACTTAAATCTGTGGAGTTAAAATATCTCACAGAAAAAGTGGTCATGCTGTTGGCTATGGCCTGGGCCAGGCGCGTGTCAGAATTGGTGGCTTTATCCTGTAAAAGCCCTTATCTGAGTTTCCATTCGGACAGGGCGGAATTGAGGACTCGTCCTCAGTATCTCCCTAAGGTGGTTTCAGCGTTCACCTGAACCAACCTATTTGTGGTGCCTGCGGCTACTAGGGACTTGGGGGACTCCAAGTTGCTAGACGTTGTCAGGACCCTGAAAATATATGTTTCCAGGACGGCTGGAGTCAGGAAATCTGACTTGCTGTTTATCCTGTATGCACCCAACTAGCTGGGTGCTCCTGCTTCTAAGCAGACTATTGCTCGTTGGATTTGTAGTACAATTCAGCTTGCACATTCTGTGGCAGGCCTGCCACAGCCAAAAATCTGTAAATGCCCACTCCACAAGGAAGGTGGGCTCGTCTTGGGCAGATGCCAAGGGGTCTCGGCTTTACAACTTTGCCGAGCAGTTACTTGGTCAGGAGCAAATACGTTTGTAAAATTCTACAAATTTGATACCCTGGCTGAGGAGGACCGGGAGTTCTCTCATTGGGTGCTGCAGAGTCATCCGCACTCTCCCGCCCGTTTTGGGAGCTTTGGTATAATCCCCATGGTCCTTACGGAGTTCCCAGCATCCACTAGGACGTCAGAGAAAATAAGAATTTACTTACCGATAATTCTATTTCTCGTAGTCCGTAGTGGATGCTGGGCGCCCATCCCAAGTGCGGATTGTCTGCAATACTGGTACATAATTATTGTTACCAAAAAATTCGGGTTATTGCTGTAGTGAGCCATCTTTTCTAGAGGCTCCTCTATTATCATGCTGTTAACTGGGTTCAGATCACAAGTTGCACAGTGTGATTGGTGTGGCTGGTATGAGTCTTACCCGGGATTCAAAATCCTTCCTTATTGTGTACGCTCGTCCGGGCACAGTATCCTGAGGCTTGGAGGAGGGTCATAGGGGGAGGAGCCAGTGCACACCAGGTGATCCTAAAGCTTTCTTTAGATGTGCCCAGACTCCTGCGGAGCCGCTATTCCCCATGGTCCTTACGGAGTTCCCAGCATCCACTACGGACTACGAGAAATAGAATTATCGGTAAGTAAATTCTTATTTTTTCCACCGACTACATTGAGCTACAGTATATAAGAAATACTGTATAACCTGTGTTATGATTGATATGTATTGGATGCTTGTTTGATTCATAGTTTCATATTGCATCATCCTAATCCTAAACACATCGGCTGTTACATACCATCGTATTTTTTAGATGTGTAAACAGCAAATATACAAATGTGGGGCTCATTCATGCAGAGAAGTCAGGACAGCGCAGCCACTTGCTGGAACACCTGTATCCCTATAATAAAGGAGAAATCATTGTCACGTTTTTGGGTTGGTTGCATTTTTGCGCAGGTTTTATTAATCTCCCACTTGCAAAACCCTTCCGCACTGCAGGCCGTGGCAGATTAATCTCTGTTCTGTGATCTCCAAAGACAGCATAATTCAACCATCACTATTCAGATAGCAATGTATCCTCTGCGTGTTACATTGTTCCACTAGTATTAACCTAATTCTGCTGTACGGGACTCATCTGGGACTCTGCCGACTGAACCTCGGAGCAACGCTATGATTTATACTGGCCATGGAACCGTTGCGTCTTACAGTAGATGGTACCAACGGGACTAATTACTGTGTGAGACTGGAGTGATACCCTGCCACGGACTCTGCAGCTGTGCAATCCATCTTGTTCCAACACTTATGTTCCACTGAGTGAGATGTTCTGATTCTGTGCCGCTTCCCCTACACTTCTCAGGCGGCCGCGCGCAGGTAGCGTTACCTTTCCTAATACATTCTCAGTGACCACCTTATCTCCAAAAATAGCATCTCTGTAGCCAATGCATGAGACAGCAAATGACAAAATACCAGTTTATAGCCTAGAACCTATAATCGTAACCAGGGACGACTTTTGCTATGTTCGACAGGAGCGGTCGAACGAGGTGTAGGGTTTTTAAGGGCGCACGGCAGTTTTAAATGTGGAGCTGGCTGTCAGTCAATCAGAGCTCATGGACCGGCAGCGGCAGCTCTGACGCCATATTTGAGATGGCTGCCAGAGACTGGACTTACTGAGGAGGAGAGGCGCATGCTGCTGTAGAGCCTAGCAGCATTGGTAGTGAGCACTGGGGGCAGTTTGTGTATGCAGCACTACTGGGGGCATTATGTGTATCTGGTGCTATTGGGGGCATTATGTGTATCTGTCACTATACTGGGGCATTATGTGTATCTGGCACTACTAGGGGCATTATGTGTTTCTGGCACTATATTGGGGGCATTATGCATATCCTGGACTATACTGGGGCATTATGTATATCTGGCACTATACTGGGGGCATTATGTGTATCTGGCACTATACTGGGGGCATTATGTGTATGTGGCACTATAGTGGGGGCATTATGTGTATCTGGCACTATACTGGGGGCATTATGCATGTCTGGCACTATACTGGGGGTTTTATGTGTATCTGGCACTACTGGGGCATTATGTGTATCTGGTACTATACTGGGGACATTATGTGTATCTGACACTATACTGGGGGCTTTATGTGTAACTGCCACTATACTGGGGGCATTATGTGTATCTGGCACTATACTGGTGCATTATGTGTACCTGGCACTACTGGGGGCATTGTGTACCTGGCACTACTGTGGGCATTATGTATATCTGGCACTATACTGGGGGACATTATATGTATCTGGTGCTAAGCCTAACCACCCCCAGGCAAGCCTAACCCTCCCGTCCCGCAGCCTAACTCTCCCCCCACAGCCTAATCCTCCCCCCGCAACGTAACCTTAACCTCCCCATACTTCCGTTTATGATTCCGGTGTTGGCATTCTGACAGGTGTCTGGATTCTGGTGTCGATCTCCTGGTCGCCGGCATCCCATATGCCGGGATGCCAACTACATCCCATTTGGAGACCTCATTTGCTCTTCCCATCAGTTCTTCATTATAGGAAGAGGCAGCTTGTTACTTTCTTATTTCCCTGAATTTTTCTTACAGGCTTCATTGAAACCTCCAGAAATGCAGCACTGAGTCTTCTGCTCCGTGCTGCCCCCTTGTTGTTCTGTGTGAAGTCTCTAACTTCTACACCATGGGGTTCCACAAGGAATTCCATGTATAATTCGCCATATGGTGACATGTAAACTGGAAATGTTCAGACAAATTCTGAACTGTTAGAACCAGTCACCTCTATAAACCTATAGAACAGCTTTGCCGAGGACATCACCTGCTGCAGCCACCTTTCTTGTAAAACCTCAGATGCCGTCAGGACTTAGCGGCCTTAGGGGGATATGTATCAAATCTTGGACTGTAGCCAATTAGTGAGGTGCACTGACCTGAATGGAGATATGGGGCATATTTATCACAGAGCGCATTTCAGGTGTAGATGGGATGTGATAAAATCGCCCAAATTTGCGTTGCAATATTTGAGTACATTGCAGGGATGTCTGATGGATCGCATGCTTGCGAGAAAGCTCTGGTGGTCACTCCGAGTTGATCGCTAGCTGCATTCGTTCACTGTGCAGCGATGAGGCAAAAAAACAGCAGTTCTGCACATGCCTATGCGGCGCAATGCGCACGCGCGACGTACTATTACAACAAACGATGTAGTTTCACACAAGGGCTAGCGAAGCTTTTCACTCGCACTGCTGGCCGCAGAGTGATTGACAGGAAGAGGGCATTTCTGGGTGTCAACTGACCGTTTTCAGGGAGTGTTCGGAAAAACGCAGACGTGCCAGGAAAAACGCAGGCATGCCAGGAAAAACGCAGGCGTGGCTGGGCGAACGCAGGGCGTGTTTGTGACGTCAAAACAGGAACTGAACAGTCTGAAGTCATCGCAAGCGCTGAGTAGGTTTTGAGCTACTCTAAAACTGCACAAAAAAACTTTGTAGCCGCTCTGCGATCCTTTCGTTCTCACTTCTGCTAAGCTAAAATACACTCCCAGTGGGCGGCGACATAGCGTTTGCATGGCTGCTAAAAACTGCTAGCGAGCGAACAACTCGGAATGACCACCTCTGTCCCTTCGAATCCTGTCCTCATACTCCTCAGTGTATTTTTTTGCAAAATATTCCCTGAAACTGCCGGTGCATATGTCGCAGAATATTACGAATTCTCCGCCAATTGCCATTTGATACATTACCGTGATACTGAATTAATGTGAAAAGGACTTGAAGACATCCATTTATTTTAATAAAAAATAATTTTGATAAATATGCCCGCAGGAGCAATGTATCAAACCGCTGAAAGATAAAGCGGAGAAGTAGCCCAAGGCAACCAATTAGATTATGTAAATTTTTAAACTGTGCTATAAAAATGATAGCTGGAAGTTGATTGTTTGATATGGGCAACTTCTCAATTTTATCTCCCTCCAAGCCTTGATACCTCGCCCCTTCAGAGTTTAAAAACTCTTTATGTGTACTCAATAGCTAATAAGATAGTTTGTAAACATTGTTATTAGGTTTCATGCTATTATTATATGGTTGGAAACTACTATTTAAAGTTAGCAATTATATAGTTAATTATATATCTATTGTATAAAAGCGCAACAAGGCTTCCGGGACATTATAACAGTTTAACTTTATTAAGTAAGTCACCAAAGTTTAAGCTTTCCACGCAGGTCTTTAGTTACCTACTCTCTCGGAAGCTTCAGGAGTGTCCCAACTTTTCAGCTAGTCTCCCACATTCCCCGGAAGAGTGGCCGGATATTCCGCACTAAGCCCCCAGAACATGGAGAAAACAAAGGAAATCACGGCTCCGTTTTGAAGGGGTGGGATACAATAACATGAAATTGCCTCATTTAGTCCCATCCCTTCTGGGTTGACCCGCAAATCGTAGCATTTGGCCGCTTTGGGGGTGGGGCCTAATGACATGTGAGCCCTCCTCCCAAAGTTGCCTGAGTCAAACAAAGTAGGTAAGCATGCTTTAAACCCTGATGTAATATTTCACTTTAGTTTATGGAAAACTGAGTTATCCTTAAAAATATTTATTAATAGACATATAGGACCTGATTCTGAGTTGGAAGTAAAAAGATTGCGTCGTCGTTGCCCCCACCCTCAGCCGCCATTATCAGATTCCACGTAAATTGCATCATTGGCTGCTCAAACCACCCACTTTCACTTGTTTAGTGGGCGTCTGTAGACTGGCATCTTTTGTTAACGTTATAAGGCGTCTATTGATTTATTGTGATTACCTTTGCTTAACCCATAAACTAGCTTATCTTCTAAAGTAAATAACACAGACACAACAAGACACGGACAACAACTGTTTAAGTTTTAAAAGGTCATTAATGTATTTATTAAGTGGAAAGGGATGGCAAGTAAAGCGCTTGATGACCAGCTCTCGCCAAATGATGTTATACAATAAAGGCGGCGACTTAAACGCCCCAACTTTTATAATATGAGGCGACTGAAACGCCTCATCCGGCCAAAAGCGTAACCTGCCTTGAAGAAGGCAAACACCACCCTTCACTATGGCATAGCGTGACCATTTTATACAAAAATACCCATCGTTCCCCCGTACGGGCAGAACTCACTAGCCGTCCTTGGAAAGGGTAGGTGCCCCTCAAAGACCATTTATGCCCCATGTGGCCGTTGGTCAAAAGCACCTTCCCGCCGGAAGTAAAAATCAAAATATATATATACCCCTCCTATGATACCTCCCCTACCTACCCTGATAGGCTAAAACAAACACAAACCAAACCCTTCAAGGGGGAGGCTAATCTCAACTAGCACTTTGTAGTAATGTGATGCACCCTGCACCGAAACCAAACAATTTTTTAAAATATGTTGAAACCAGCTATCCAATAATTTTCCCTTTAATAATTTGGGATTATTCGGCTGGAGGTGCTCCAACAATCATGTTTAAACCTAATAAACAAACAAAGACCGGCAGTGGCCGGAGAAAGACAAGGATTGCCTTTTTTGGAGCACTCTTTTAAATCTCAACTAGCAAAAGCTCTATCATTAACCCATCACAAACCAAAAACTCCTTATATAATTCTGTGCCTATACAGCCCTCATTTACTCTTCTCAATGGCAGAACTCTATAGTCACTTTATATTCTACAGTAATAGCATACTTGCCCACTCTCCCGGAAAGGCCGGGAGGCTCCCGAAATTAGGGTGGCACTCCCGGCCCCCCGGGGAAGGGGGCAAGTCTCCCGCATCCCGCTTGCCCCCCCCCCGCCGCACCACGCTCTCCTCCCGCTGCTCCCCACGGCCCCCACCACTTTCAGCCCGTTAAACAGAAAAAGGGGCGGGGCTACAATGACGCGAATTAGCGCGATCGCATCATCGCCCCGCCCCTTTTTCTGTTTAACGGGCTGAAAGTGGTGGGGCCCCCTGCCCTGCAATACCGATATTGTGGACATTACAGAGGAGGGGCGTGGTTATGATGATGCAAACTCATCACCACGCCCCCGTACCGCCTCCTCCACGCCCCCTCTTGTGTGACCTGGCTGCTCCCTCCTGGAGGGAGCAGCCACAAAGTAGGTAAGTATGAGTAATAGTACAGTATAGTATGTTTGTGTTTATTGTGAGTACAGAGGTCTATAGAATTTATACATTACAGCAGACAGCGTCCCCTTTTTTAACATTATGGCAGACAGCGTCCCCTTTTTACACATTACAGCAGACAGCGTCCCCTTTTTACACATTACAGCAGATGGCGTCCCCTTTTTACACATTACAGCAGACAGCGTCCCCTTTTTACACATTACAGCAGACGGTGTCCCCCTTTATACACATTGCGGCAGCCAGTCCCCCTTTTTACACATTACGGCAACCAGTCCCCCTTTTTACACATTGTGGCAGCCAGTCCCCCATTTTACACATTACGGCAGCCAGTCCCCCTTTTTACACATTGCGGCAGCCAGTCCCCATTTTTACACATTGCAGCAGCCAGTCCCCCTTTTTACACATTGCGGCAGCCAGGCCCCCTTTTTACACATTGCGGCAGCCAGTCCCCCTTTTTACACATTGCGGCAGCCAGTCCCCCTTTTTACACATTGCGGCAGCCAGGCCCCCTTTTTACACATTACGGGAGCCAGTCCCCCTTTTTACACATTGCGGCAGCCAGGCCCCCTTTTTACACATTATGGCAGACGGTGTCCCCCTGAGAGAGAGAGAGAGAGAGAGAGAGAGAGAGAGAGAGATACATACTTACCATCTCCCCGCTGGCAGTCAGGCTCCTCGTGCAGCTCCCTCGGTGCAGGCAGGTGAGGAGGAGGAGGGAGGGGGACTGGAGCCGCAGCAGCGCTATTTCATTGGTAGTAAGCGCCGCTGCAGCATCCCCCTCTCCTTCCGTATTGGCTGCCTGGCGCTGCTGTGGATGCTGGGATGGAGGAACCGCATCCCAGCATCCACAGCAGCGCCGGGCAGCCAATACGGAAGGAGAGGGGGATGCTGCAGCGGCGCTTACTACCAATGAAATAGCGCTGCTGCGGCTCCAGTCCCTCTCCCTCCTCCTCCTTCTCACCTGCCCGGCGCTGTAGCTCTCCTCCACAGCGCGGCGGCGGTGCACGGCGCAGACTTCAGAGGCGCATGTAATGAGTCAATTTGACTCATTACATGCCGCTGGCCGTGCGCCCTCAGGGCAACTGCGCTGTGTGCCAAGCCCACTTGGCACACACGTAGTTACGGCCCTGGGTAAATATATCATATGAGAAAGAGAGCCAGGCAGAAGAGAGGCGAAGAAAAAGAGAGAGAGAGATGTAGGGCCGAATTCAGAGTTGATCGCAGCAGCAAATTTGTTAGCAGTTGGGCAAAACCATGTGCACTGCAGGGGGGGCAGATGTAACATGTGCAGAGAGGGTTAGATTTGGGCAGTGCCGTAACTAGGTATTTTGGCGCTGTGTGCAAGAAATGGCATTGGCGTGCCCCCCCCACACACACACGCAAGACAGGAGCAGTGCGCGCCGCAGGCGCGTAAAAAATATATAGGGGCGTGGCTTCAAAGGGAAGGGGCGTGGCCACAAAATAATGCCAATTCATACTACGGTGCATAGTAGTCTTCATTATTCAAATTACGCTGCACAGTAGAGCCACTACACCGGGTAGAGCCCCTTTTTACAAATTACGGCAGAAGGCGTGCCTTTTTACACATTACGGCAGACAGCGTCCCCCTTTTTACACATTACGGCAGACAGCGTCCCCCTCTTTACACATTACGGCAGACAACGTCCCCCATATTACACATTACGGCAGACAGCGTCCCCCTTTTTACACATTACGGCAGACAACGTCCCCCTTTTTACGCATTACGGCAGACAACGTCCCCTTATTACACATTACGGCAGACAGAGTCCCCCTTATTACACATTACGGCATCCCCTTTTTTTAAACATTACGGCAGACAACGTCCCCCTTATTACACATTACGGCAGACAGCGTCCCCCTTTTTACACATTACGGCAGCCAGTCCCCCTTTTTACACATTGCGGCAGCCAGTCCCCCCTTTAACACATTGCGGCAGACAGAGTCCCCCTTTTTACACATTACGGCAGCCAGTCCCCCTTTTTACACATTGCGGCAGACAGACACCAGAGAGAGAGAGAGACAGAGAGAGAGAAAGAGAGAGAGACAGAAAGAGAGAGAGAGCTATATACTTACCATCTCTCAGGCTCCTCGTGCTGGCAGAGATCCTGGGCAGCCGCAGGGGAGAAGGAGGAGGAGGAGGGAGGGGGACTTGAGCCGCAGCAGCGCTATTTCATTGGTAGCGGCGCTGCTGCAGCACTCCCCTCTCCTTCCGTATTGACTGGCCGCTGCTAAGAATGCTGGGATGAGGGAACAGCATATATATATTTTTGTGTGCGTGTAAGAAAAAACTCGTCGCACACACCAAATTCTGGGTAGAGTGCTGGTACATAAATATGTTGCACATCCACATTTTGTAAGTGCAAAAATAGTCTTTATAAATCATACACACACATGGCATACACATACACACAGCATACATACATACACACACAGCATACATACATACATGCATACATACAGCATACATACATACATACATACATACAAGTATGTATGTATGTATGTATGTATGTATGTATGTATGTATGTATGCTGTATGCATCCTGCGTTTGCCACTGCACAACCTACTGCATCAAGTATGTGATTCCTCTGTTTATTTATTCTATGACGGGAGAGATCTGGGCATAAAACCCCATCTCTGGATTTCAGAATAGTTTCTGTAGCATATTGTATGACAATCATCAGCAGCTGCGGCTCTTACCTTTGCCAGCCTGGGGGGTCTGTAATTGTGTGCATGTGCAGTTGTGCACAGCAGTGGCACTCACTGGGGGGCTTTCTGACTACCTAAAACACCCCAGCCTCCCCCCCATGGACGAGTTTTATCTTCTGAGATGGAGACAGCTTTGTCTCCACCGCTACAGTGGGTGGCTGATAATCAGAGCCCGGTCCACTTGTGGACATAATGCTGTGATTCGCAGGTGCCTGGGAAGGGGGCGGGGCCTAATGCAGTGAAGTGCCTGCCCCCTTCAGAGACTTGATGCTGTAACTGGTTGGGTGTGTGCTCCATAAATATCTATATAAACACACCCATCGTCTATAACATTGGTTATCTTGTTACAATGGCATCTAACAAGGCGTGGGATATATTAGGCAGCAAGGGAACTGTCAGTTCTTGAAGGTGGATGTCTTGGAAGCAGGTAAAATGGGCAAGCTTTAGAATCTGAGTGACTTTGATAAGGGCCACATTGTGATGACTAGACAACTGGGTCAGAGCATCTCCAGAACAGCCGCTCTTTGTGGGGTGCTCCTGGTATGCAGTGGTTAGTACCGACCAAAAGTGGTCCAAGGAAGGACAATCGCTGAACTGCCGACTGGGTCAAAGGCGCCCAAGGCTCATTGGTGTGCATAGGGAGGGAAGACTGGCCCTTCTGGTCCGATCCCACAGAAGAGCTACAGTAGAACAAATTGCTAAAAAAGTTAATGCTGGCTGTGATAGCAAGGTGTCGGAATAAACAGTGGATCGCAGCTTGCTGTGTATGGGTCTGTATAACTGCAGACCGGTCAGAGTAGCCATGCTGACCCCTGAAAGCATCTACAATGGGTACGTGAGCATCAGAACTGGACCATGGAGCAGTGGACGAAGGTGGCCTAGTCTGATGAATAACATTTTCATTTACATCATGTGGACGGCTGGGTGCGTTGTTTACCTGGGGAAGCGATGGCACCAGGATGACTAGGGGAAGAAGACAAACCAGCGGAGGCAGTGTGATGCACTAGGCAATGTTCTGCTGGGATACCTTGGCTCCTGCTATTCATGTGGATGTTACTATGACACGTACCCCATACCTAAACATTGTTGCAGACCAAGTATCCCCCTTCATGGCAACGGTATTCCTTGATGGCAGTGGCCTCTTCAGCAGGAACATGACAAAGAGTTGATGATGTGGCCTCCAAATCCCAAGATCTCAATGCATCCGTGGGATGTGCTGGACTTGAAGGATCTGCTGCTAACATCTTGGCATAGATACCACAAGACCTTCAGAGGTCTTATGGGGTCCATACCTTGACGTATGAGAGCTTTCTCTTTATAACTCCCTTCTTTCAAACAAAGGTACTCCAAGTGTATAAGCATCAGGATAACTGAGACTGTGCATGTTTTGTGCCCTCATCCATCCACTAGCACTTCTATTACAGTATTTTCTGCAATGCGGGTTGATCATCAAACATTAATTAAGGGATGAGATATTTCACTATCATCGGACTTCATAATGATTTCTGCAGTGCAGAGAGTTCTCTGATGATTAAACATAATTAGCAGAAAATAACTTTGCAAGGATGACATCATTTGAACGATGAGATCTCCTCTTTCAAACAAGGTTATTCCAGAGTTTGTGGGTGCCAGGGTGTGGAAAATAGAGCACATTTTAATGCTCTCTCTCCTGTTTTTTGGCTTGTAAAAAATAAGTGCTGTGCCTGGGAAGGCAGGCTTAATGACATCACAGAGTCCCAGCGTTATTATGTCATCAAGCCTCTCCCCTCCTAATTTGAGTGAAGGCAACTATAACCAGAGGACTTTTAGGCCAGTTTCCTCTCCCGTTTGAACCCCTGCAGTGCTTAGGATGAGTCCCACTCATCCTTAGCAGCAACTACCTGTTAAAACCAGAATACAGGGAATAGCCTATAGGCAGAAAATGTAGCTTCATAAGCAGAAGAAACAGTAGGCTCAGTATGGAGTCTTCTCTGTATGAAATTGGAAATTGACTAAGACAGAGAGCCATGAGACATGTGTCTTAGTACATCTGCGGGGAGGTTGGCCGTTAATCCTGAGCTTCATTCGATAACAGGTCCCCCTCAGATGATTGACGATATGAAGGACATCTATAAGAACTTTCAGCTGTAAGTTGAGTATTGAGTCTTGTTTACTTCTCAATCTTTTGAACTGCGTAATGTTTTATTAACATAATGGTCAGAATGTAATGAAGTCAGAGTTCGGCGGCCGGGTGGGATGCCGGACATTTTTTTTTTAAAGGGGCAATCATGTAAAAAGCATGGATCCTTGTACATGAGTGCCTCTTTAAGAAAACATCCGAGTCCGGACGGCATCCCGCATGGCCGACAAATTTGGAGTTTATTACTTCCCGGCCAATAAACTGTATTTCTGTATTTTAACATAATTCTGAGTTTAAAAGTTTATTTACTGATTGACATAGAACAAAAGTGGTGAAGGATTATAGGGCGCCCAAACAACAATTGAATCCCCCCCCATTTGTCTTTCCATAGTCCCATATGGAACTTTTCTACAGGTCTAGATAGTTACCATGGTTGCTGGAACATAGAATCGGTTCCTGCCTGGAGATTATTGAGTATCCTTTGACTTTTATGAGAGTTTTTTTTTTTTATTCTACCTCAGTTTCTTCTCCAGGCACAACCAATCTCTTTATCTGTCTCACGTTATTCCCTCCACCGTGTCCGTGTAACACTGATTCCCCTACAACACCGTCCAGAAACCATCGGAATCATCTGATCAATGAACTGCTACCAGCCACGCAGCCGTCCTGTGGAACTGTTCAGCCTTCAGACACCTCCAGGAAGATGAACATTGATGACCATCATCCAGATCTTCCGATCTTATACCTGCAGCCTCCAGACACCGGAGTCATGGAATGTAATCTGGTATTATTACAGCGAACCTGACGATACAAGTATAGCTCACAGGGACAGGGAGATAAATGTCACCACAGCCGGGGAGCCGAGAATGAAAGCTGTGAGGAAATAAAGATCACAGCTGCAGAGATTAATAGCATAGTCAGAAAGAAACGCGTCACCCAAGACGTACAAGACACCTCCACCACCCTGTTATTCTGCATTTCTGCACCAACCGGCCTAAGAGTCAATAGATTGACAAAATATGGTCGACACGCAAAAGGTCGAGAGATACTAAAGGTCGACAGGGTCAAAAGTTCGACATGGAAATAGTCGACATAGAAATGGTCGATGCACTTTTTTGAAAATTTGTTTTTGTAATTTTGTATATTTTACCATATGTAAATCAAATTAGTGGAAACGTATCCTCGTGTGTTTGCTACGTTTTGGGAAAGGTGCCTTGTTCTACTTCTGCTGCGCTCACCACAGGTTACTATTCACAATCGCAGTCCACATGGATAATAAAAGATTAAAAAGTTTTTTTTTTAATCATGCGTCAACCATATCTGTTTGACCACTGTCATGTTGACCTTTTGTCCCATGTCAACTTTTTCCTCCCTGTCAACTTAATGCATGCTGACCATATGCTAAGCTCTGTGCGGGGTTCCTCTAAGCCATCAATGGCAGAGAACCATTGGCTCTGTCATCGGCGGCAAAACAATCGCCATCAGTAGTAAACCATTGATGTTTTACAGTCATCGCTGGTCGATGGCCATCCCGAGTTCCAGAGCACTCCCCGGGTGCAAATTTGCTCACAACCAGGATTACTGTATGTTCAACTCACAGCATCAGACCCTCTATAGGTGAAATGATGGCGCTTTGGTTTATTTTGGAGCTGGTGGCTGTGGAGCTAATTCATGATTGTTAGGAATTGCACAGCAGCAAGGCAGCAGCTGTGCAATTCCGTATCATTAAGATTCTAATGCAGCAGGAGGCGAGAGTTAATTTTCCTAATACATGGGAAGTACCTTTATGTTAGGATCTTCTTATATAAGCTAATTACTTGTCCGTTTAATAAGTGACTGATCCACATTTCCCCAGATGGGCGGCTCAGTATCTCAGGCTGTCAGGAGGCCTCTCCGGCATCTGGGAGGTGACCAACCCGGCATCTGAGGAAATTCATACCAAGGGAAGATGATTGCTTCTGGCACCCATGGCTGAGAACTAAGTATCCATAATGGATAAAACACGTCTTTTCCACATTAATTACTTGGAACACACATTTAGTAAGGAAGAGTAGAATCCTCATTAACATTTTATAAAGAAGACGCTGCTCGCAGGATCCCTCAGTATCTATACACATAAATGGAGGGATGAGATGGACCAGATGATGGAGGAGAATGCGATTGTACACGCTCTACAGTGCTTACTGGAGTGTCATGGCACCTGTACAGTACATACTAGCATGTTATGGTACTGGTACAACACATACTGGCATGTTATGGTACTGGTACTGTACATACTGGCATGTTATGGTACTGGTACTGTACATACTGGCATGTTATGGCACTGGTACTGTATATTCAGGCATGTTATGGTGCTGGCACTGTACATACTGGCATGTTATGGTACTGGTACAGTACTTGCTGGAGTGTCATTGCACTGGTACTGTATATACTGGCATGTTATGGCACTGGTACTGTACATACCGGCATGTTATGGCACTGTACATACTGACATGTTATGACACTGGCACTGTACATACTGACATGTTATGGCACTGGTACTGTACATACTGGCATGTTATGGCACTGGTACTGTATATACTGGCATGTTATGGCACTGGTACTGTACATGCAGGCATGTTATGGCACTGGTACTGTACATACTGGCATGTTATGGCACTGGTACTGTACATACTGGCATGTTATGGCACTGGTACTGTACATACTGGCATGTTATGGCACTGGTACTGTACATACTGGCATGTTATGGCACTGGTACTGTACATGCAGGCATGTTATGGCACTGGTACTGTACATACTGGCATGTTATGGCACTGGTACTGTACAAACTGGCATGTTATGGCACTGGTACTGTACATGCAGGCATGTTATGGCACTGGTACAGTACATACTGGCATGTTATGGCACTGGTACTGTACATGCAGGCATGTTATGGCACTGGTACAGTACATACTGGCATGTTATGGCACTGGTACTGTACATACTGGCATGTTATGGCACTGGTACTGTACATGCAGGCATGTTATGGCACTGGTACAGTACATACTGGCATGTTATGGCACTGGTACTGTATATACTGGCATGTTATGGCACTGGTACTGTACATACTGGCATGTTATGGCACTGGTACTGTATATACTGGCATGTTATGGCACTAGTACTGTACATACTGGCATGTTATGGCACTGGTACTGTATATACTGGCATGTTAGGGCACTAGTATTGTATATACAGGCATGTTATGGCACTGGTACTGTACATACTGGCATGTTATGGCACTGGTACTGTATATACTGGCATGTTATGGCACTGGTACTGTACATACTGGCATGTTATGGCACTGGTACTGTATATACTGGCATGTTATGGCACTAGTACTGTATACAGTGTAGAATTTTACCACCTTAGCTCACTGTCAGAGAGCCAGATGCAGTCCGTGACTGCACTGGCTTCACTGTGACTGACAGTGAGTTCTTAGTGAAAGTCCTACCTATCAGTCACAGACACTACAGGCAGTCCCATTGGGAGGTTTTTCCTCCCTCTGGGACTGCCAGACCGGGCTGCGATTAACAGAGAGCTGGCTTTCCTTTGGGAGTAGTAACAGTAGGAGCATTGGGTGGTAACTGGCATGTTTTCTGGGAGTGTCAGGAACAACGCAGGCATTCCCAAGAGTTTTCAGGGAGGGATGCACTTGAAGGTGGGAGATATGCAGTGATAATGCCAGTGCGAGTGAGGAGAGAACCCCACTCGCTTACCAGCACTATTACATTACTAATCTGCTTCCTGGGTCAGCCTGCAGCAAGTGTGCTTCACCCTTGTCCTGCTGACTATCAGAGGGGTAGTGCAGCCACATCACTAACCTGAGCGGCACTGTTATCATAATTATCATAATTTTCCATTGTGGGGTTGGCGCAATGCATGAATAGTAGGAAGAAGGTTGAGAAGGAGGGGAAGGTCTGTGAGAATAGAATGCTGCTCATTGGTGGATGATTTTGGGGGAGGTGCCAGCTATGGGAGCTTGGCAGGGCAGAGACCAGGTTTATCTCTGAGGAGAGATCATTATCGTGCAGAATCAGTTGAGGAGCTAGCCGGAGGTGGGGCATGAGTTCCCTGTAAATGGCATTGACCCTCCAGCGTCAGCCTGAACATAAGAGCACCCATACTTAAGCTGCTGGACGGGAGTTACCAGCTGCAGCAGAATAGACTGGTTTGGCTTCCAGTGAGTCTAAGCTAGGGATGGCCATCGACCATCGATGATTCAAAATCATTGATGGCCTATGACCGATGGTAACTACTTTTACCATCAATGGGGGAGAACCAGATGGTTTCCCGCCATCGATGATGAAGAGCTATCAAATATTTATTTATTTTTTTCTCCTGGGTGTCAGGAACATGGAGCATAGCTCCGCCCCTGGACACCCATGAAGCCACGCCCCTGGGCTCTGATTGGCCCGCTTCTAGCTCAATACTAAAGTAATGGGGACCATTGATGGGCAAAACCATTGATGGTCCCCTCACAGATGGTTGCCCACCATCGAGGTTATCCACCGATGGTACTATTGATGGATAACCATCGATGTATAACCCACCAATGGCCATCCCTAGTCCAAGCAGGGCACAACCTATATGACTCGCCCACACTGAGAGAGCCCACCCCCGAAACATGTTGCCACCTCCCGTCTCATACTGACTGCAGCGGCCAAGCGTAGGGAACAGGACTTTGTTAGGGGTTGGCTGATCTGATCATCAGCCGGCCCTCAACTCATCCTGACAAAACTGCAGGCCTGATCGCCCCACTGTAATCTACTCCCCACTGCAACACCCGTAACAGTATCATCGGCACTGGCAGTAGGGTGGAGAGGAAGTGAGCCACCCAGGAGTGGTAGGCGTGACAGGTCCCGGACATTCAGACGGCACTGACTGAGCATGGAGTAGGTGCCTCCCATCCCTCATGGCGTTCCACTCAGTGCCGCCCTTTAAGAGCCGCCCCTACGGGGACGAGCCCCGGTGGGCCGATGCGCACATGGGGCCTGTTTTGCACACCAGGGAAGGGCTGTGTAGCGGCATGAGCATAAAGTCATAGACTCAACTGCAGAAAAAAATCAAAGAAAGGCCGTAACTGCTTCCAACTCAGAAGCAGATCCCTATGAGGAGGAATTCCGCTCCCTCAACAGGCTCCACCCTTACAACAGCCCCTGCCCCCATTAGGGCTGCTTCCATAAATTTTGCGGAGTGGTTTTCCATCTCAATGCGCCCCTGTATGTCTTGCAGCGGGACTGAGTCACATCTATCACCACATAGCTCTTTGTTCATTTGTACATCTACATTTTCATCTTAAGGGGCCTACACACAATGCGATTCTGCCTAAAGGCTGATTTTGACTTTGCAATTTCCCTTGAATTCCCTGAAGCCCAGAACCACCGATATTGACTATACATACAGTGCAATTTAGGTTATGTACAATATGAAACTATGCTAGAAACTAGATTGTACACTTTCTAGTCAAAATTGGCCTACCTGCTCAGTCTATTTTTCTTGCAGCGCCAACTCTGCGGGACCGCACATCGGTATCGCAATGTGTATTACTATACACACACGGTGCGATATGCGCTAAGTTTTCTACCGATATGGACTATATAGTCCCTATCAGTAGTTATATCGCATCGTGTGCATGCGGTTTTACTTTCTATGGATAGTTACTTCCTATTGCTGATCTGAAATACCTGGTAGAAGACTTTGATTCCTGTGAGCGTTAATATATTGTATTATTCTCTGGAAATGATTAGTGTCACACGATGTGTGTTGTAGCGCTACATTTGTGTAATGCCGGGTACGAAAGGGAAATTACTCAGACACATGTATTCCTGTGATTACCTCCTGTAATTACAGCTGGGAGTTACAGCCCAGGTCGGCAAGTCTAATTATCACACTCCAAATAATCAGATCTATCTCCATATTATCCGCTGCGCTCATCCAATGGTATCACCCGGAGGACTGGGATTTATTTGTGCATTAGGTGGAAGTAAGAGGTGTACAGTACAATGCATAAACGCCTGGTGTTAATTATGGGATCCGGTCTCTAGGTCGTCAAGACTAGGTCGACAGTGTCTAGGTCAACCACTATTTGTTGACAGTAACTAGGTCGACAGGGTCTCTAGGTCGACATGTTCTAGGTCGACAGGTCAAAAGGTGGACATGAGTTTTTCAAAAAATGTTAATTTAAAAAAAAACTTTTTCATACTTTACGATCCACGTGGACTACGATTGGGAGCGGTAACCTGTGCTCAGTGCAGCGGTAGTGGAGCGAGGCACCTTGCCCGAAGCATGGCGAGGGGACGCGGTGCACTAATTGGGGTTTCTGGTCACAGAACGGCGAAAACGACACCAAAAAATATAAAAAAAAACTCATGTTGACCTTTTGACCTGTCGACCTAGAGACCCTGTCGACCTAGTTACTGTCGACGAATAGTGGTCGACCTAGACACTTTCGACCTAAGTCTTGTCAACCATCAATACCACACCCGTTAATTATACATACTGTATATAGGTATGTGCATATACAGTAGGTTAGGGATATATGATATTTTCCAGGTATTATCTTCTAGAAAGTGGTAGATTATTGAGAAGTAGAATCTGATTGGTTGCTCTGGGCAACATCCCATCTTAAATAGAACTCCCAACTTTGTAAATGTATACCTATGGGACAGTAGGCAAGTATTATATATATATACTGCTCAAAAAAATAAAGGGAACACTAAAATAACACATCCTAGATCTGAATGAATGAAATATTCTTATTAAATACTTTGTTCTTTACATAGTTGAATGTGCTGACAACAAAATCACACAAAAATTATCAATGGAAATCAAATGTATTAACCCATGGAGGTCTGGATTTGGAGTCACACTCAAAATTAAAGTGGAAAAACACACTACAGGCTGATCCAACTTTGATGTAATGTCCTTAAAACAAGTCAAAATGAGGCTCAGTAGTGTGTGCGGCCTCCACGTGCCTGTATGACCTCCCTACAACCCACACAAGTGGCTCAGGTAGTGCAGCTCATCCAGGATGGCACATCAATGCGAGCTGTGGCAAGAAGGTTTGCTGTGTCTGTCAGCGTAGTGTCCAGAGAATGGAGGCGCTACCAGGAGACAGGCCAGTACACCAGGAGACGTGGAGGAGGCCGTAGGAGGGCAACAACCCAGCAGCAGGACTGCTACCTCCGCCTTTGTGCAAGGAGGAACAGGAGGAGCACTGCCAGAGCCCTGCAAAATGACCTCCAGCAAGCCACAAATGTGCATGTGTCTACTCAAACAATCAGAAACAGACTCCATGAGGGTGGTATGAGGGCCCGATATCCACAGGTGGGGGTTGTGCTTACAGCCCAACACCGTGCAGGACATTTGGCATTTGCCAGAGAACACCAAGATTGGCAAATTCGCCACTGGCGCTCTGTGCTCTTCACAGATGAAAGCAGGTTCTCACTGAGCACATGTGACAGACGTGACAGAGTCTGGAGACGCCAAGGAGAACGTTCTGCTGCCTGCAACATCCTCCAGCATGACCGGTTTGGCAGTGGGTCAGTAATGGTGTGGGGTGGCATTTCTTTGGGGGGGGCGCACAGCCCTCCATGTGCTCGCCAGAGGTAGCCTGACTGCCATTAGATACCGAGATGAGATCCTCAGACACCTTGTGAGACCATATGCTGATGCGGTTGGCCCTGGGTTCCTCCTAATGCAAGACAATGACAATGTGGCTGGAGTGTGTCAGCAGTTCCTGCAAGACAAAGGCATTGATGCTATGGACTGGCCCGCCCGTTCCCCAGACCTGAATCCAATTGAGCACATCTGGGACATCATGTCTCGCTCCATCCACCAATGCCACGTTGCACCACAGACTGTCCAGGAGTTGGCGGATGCTTTAGTCCAGGTCTGGGAGGAGATCCCTCAGGAGACCATCCGCCACCTCATCAGGACCATGCCCAGGCGTTGTAGGGAGGTCATACAGGCACGTGGAGGCCACACATACTACTGAGCCTCATTTTGACTTGTTTTAAGGACATTACATCAAAGTTGGATCAGCCTGTAGAGACTGCGTAGGGAATATAATATGACCATAGCAGCATAAACGCACCGTCTGGGCTTGCGGAGCGCCGCTCAGTGCATCACTTTGGCTTGGAAGGGGTTAAGGTTTTTTGTAGTGGGAGGAACGTAGATGGAAGGACCGGGAGGCTATTGGCTGGATTGTGGATAGGGGCTGTACTGCCATGGATATAGGTTGCTAACTTAGTACTTCCTGCCTCTTTCAGTTTCTTCACGTGAGGCTGCAAGTACTACCCATTTTTTCTTTCAGTAATTCCACTTCATTCCCTTGCTCTTTCTGCACTTCTACTTTCATATTCCTACTGCTACTTTCACTCTCCCATTCCGGGGGTCATTTCGAGTTGTTCGCTCGGTAAAAATCTTTGCATCGCAGCGATTTTCCGCTTAATGCGCATGCGCAATGTCCGCACTGCGACTGCGCCAAGTAAATTTGCTATGCACTTAGGAATTTTACTCACGGCATTTTCATCGTTCTGGTGATCGTAATGTGATTGACAGGAAATGGGTGTTACTGGGCGGAAACAGGCCGTTTTATGGGCGTGTGGGAAAAAACGCTACCGTTTCCCGAAAAACGCAGGAGTGGCTGGAGAAACGGGGGAGTGTCTGGGCGAACGCTGGGTGTGTTTGTGACGTCAAACCAGGAACGACAAGCAGTGAAATGATCGCAGATGCCGAGTAAGTCTGAAGCAACTCAGAAACTGCTACGAGGTGTGTAATCGCAATATTGCAAATACATCGTTCGCAATTTTAAGATGCTAAGATTCACTCCCAGTAGGCGGCGGCTTAGCATGAGCAAATCTGCTAAAATTCACTTGCGAGCGAACAACTCGGAATGACCCCCTCCATCTTTTCTTATCTTTTAATCTTATTTCTTACTGTGTCTCCTCTCTCCCCTGGGGTCTTATTCTTTGCTGCGAGACTCCTCAGTCCTCCCTCCCTTTATACTATGTCTGCCCGACCCCGTCCTACCCGCAGCGCTGGCCTCCCCGCCCGGCTTTTGGAATCCTCTGATGTCCTGCCGGGCCGGGGTAGCCCTGCTGCGGCTGCCATATGGGAGACGAGGGGCGTGCGCGGCCGGGCACGGCCGCCCGCCCGCGCTCGGCCGCCCGCCCGCGCTCCCCCGCGTTCGCGCTCTCCGCCACCGTCCCCGCTGCGGTCAGCGGCGGTGGACGGGGAGCCGGAGGCGTCTTAGGCGGCCTACCAGGGACGGTGTTCTGCCGTCCCTGACCCCGCCGTTTGTTGCGGCGGATGGCCGCACGGGTCACGTTGGGCGGGGACGGAGCTCCCGCCCTGCGGGCCGGCGGCTCTCCCCAGTACCCAGTCTCCTTCCTCCTGGGTCTCACAGTGGGCGGGAGGGGGGTCGCGCGGCTGCCGGACGCAGGCAGTTCGGCCAGCGCGCGCGTGCCACAGACCAGCCACGCAGCAGGGGGGCCCAGATGAGGCCTACCCCCTCTGTACAAATACACCCCTTGCCTTTGTCAGTCCGGTCAGTGCCCTCCCACGTCGGGGTGGGGCGTCGCCCCCGCTTCGCGGCGGCGGATGGGGCGTTGCCGGTTACGGATAGTGCTAGGCCTGTCATGCGGGGGCGTGCTGCGTCCGCCTGCGGTGGGGCGACCAGCCCGACCTCACCTGCCGTGGTTGGGCCCGGGGCGCCGGTCCCTTCCAGGGCGCCTCCCTTGGCGAGTAGTTCTGCTGCCGCCCGTGACCGCGCGACTCCTGCCGGACACCGGCCGGGGTTTCGCCTGCCGGTCACTCACCCCATTAGGGGGCGGCGTGCGCAGGTGGCTCACGAACCAGCACCCCCTCCCCCCATCCAGTCGTCTCCTGCCGACGCTTCTGCGGTCAGCTCTCAGTCCGACGTCGCACTGCCCCCTTCTAGTTGTGACGACTCTTCGAGTTCTCCTGTGGCCGACGCTCGGGTTGGTAGACGGTCGCGGCGCCGGTGGTCTACCCGCGGTTTAGCGCAGCAAGACGGTTGTGCTGTGATTCCCGATAGTGAGGGATCCTCCGAGTCCTTGCTCCCGACGGGAGGTTTGCGTACCTCACATGGGGCGCGCGACTCGCGTGGCGGGTACGTTCTTACTTCGCCTGCCACTGCGGCTGCACCCTTGGTGGACGCCACCGTCTTGTCCGCCATTTGTGCCGCTGTTGTGTCGGCGGTGGCTCCCTTGTTATCCTCCGTACCCGGGGGACTGGGGCGGCCCACTGCTTCTTTGGCGGATAGCATTGCGCAATCCCTTATCCTGCTTCTGTCCTCTGGCGCGTCGATCCCCCCTCCTGCCCCGCTCCCGGCGGCTGCGGGTCCGGTGGTGGAGCAGGGGAACAATGTCTCTTTTGTCTCCCCAGCCACGGACGTCGGGTCGGCAATGGAGTCAGTCGGTGCATCCACGAGTCGTTCGGTGGCCGGTGGGACGGACGGTGTTCCCTCTCGTGCAGGTGAGTCTTCCTCGGACCCTGACTGGTCCAAGGGGAGCGCGGTGACGCCCCGTAGCGGCTTGGGTTCGGGTACTCGCTCCAGCTCCTCTAGCGTAGGCAGCAGTGCGGGTAGGATTTCCGGCAAGCGCAGCAGGCGCAGGCGTCGGGGCACAGATTCCTCCCTTGCCTCCACGTCCTCGGAGGGTCTGTCCTCCTCAGAGGGTGGCTTGCACAGGGTGAAGCGTCGCAGACGACGCCAGCGCCGGTATTCCACCTCGTCCACCTCCCAAGTATCGGTGGAATCGGACACTGTGCACTTGCGCCAATACGGCTGTGCAACGTGGACTCAGGCCCGGGGTCCGGGACCGTATTCGTAAGGGCCAATATGTCAATATTTTTGCTCTTACTAGCGACGATCGTAAAGCCTTGCTTTCAGCTAAGAAAAAGGGGCAGGGTAGCGAGGACGCTTTGCGGTCCTACCCAAATTGGGTCCGCTGCATGTTGATCTTTGCGGCGTGTTACCTGGAGACGCGCCCAGACGAACACATGAACGTGGTGCGCTATCAATTCCTCATACACGTGCTGTACCATAAGTACAAAGGGTCGGCCTGGCGGCGTTACGACGAGGATTTCCGGCGCAAACAACACGGGCGGCAGATCTATAACTTCGGTAAAAAAGATATGGAATTGTGCTCTGAACTGACCCAGGGTTCGGCCGGCACTGATGAAGGCGGCACGGCAAGACGATGGGCAAAACGACCTGCCTCTCGTTCTGCCAGCTTTCGCGGAGGTGCAGAGCGCGCGGGGCATGGTAAATGCTTCGCTTTTAATAATGCCCAATGCGACTTGGGGGTGCGGTGTCGTTTTCGTCACTCCTGTATCAAATGTGGCGGGGGCCACGGGATTAAGGATTGCCCCAGTACTGGGACCGGGGGTGCTTCTGGCTCGCAGCCCCGGCAGAGTCGCGCTCCCGCGGCCACCGGCGTTGGCCACAGCCCCCACCCCAATTAGACTTCAGGCGCTCATTCCCTGGCTGCGAAGGTACCCGCGGCCGGTGGACGCCCAATTTTTACACTCGGGTTTCGCGTCGGGTTTCCCCTTGCCGATACATGGACGGGTGGGTCCCGGGGCGGGTACGAACCTGCGTTCGGCTCGGGAGTTTCCGGACGTGCTCCGGCAGATGGTAGAGGCAGAGGCGGCATTAGGGAGGATGATAGGCCCTTTCCGGGAACCCCCCTTGCCAGATTTGGTCTTGTCCCCCGTAGGCGTAGTGCCCAAAAAGACAGCGGCAAATTTCGCCTCATCCAACATCTTTCCTGTCCTATGGGGTCCTCGGTTAATGATGCTATCCCTTCTGACCAGTGTAGGGTCGTTTACCTATCCTTTGATTCGGCCATAGACACCATCCGGTCTTTTGGCCCGGGGGCAGTGATGTGTAAATTGGACATCCAGTCAGCGTTTCGTCTCCTTGCGCTGCACCCTTCCGCCTTCCGGTTTATGGGTTTTAAGATGGACGATGGCTATTACATCGATCGGTGCCTCCCTATGGGCTGTTCTATCTCTTGCGCCTACTTCGAGAGATTCAGTTCTTTCCTCCACTGGTGTCTCGAGCAGGCAACGGGCGAACGGGGAATTTCGCACTACTTGGACGATTTTCTTTTTATCGGCCCCTCAGATTCACCTCTCTGCGTCAACTTGCTGCAGGGGGCTCTGGCCCTCTTTGCACGCTTCGGGGTTCCGGTTGCACCAGAAAAGACGAAGGGTCCCTCCGCCTCATTGGTTTACCTCGGGATTCAGATTGATACGGTCTGTGGTCTCTGTAGGCTTCCTTCGGACAAGGTGTTGCGTTTACGTGACGGTATCCTATATGCGCTGGCTGCGGGCAAGCTCACTCTCAAGCAGGCTCAATCCCTATTGGGCCTGTTTAACTTCGCTTGCAAGGTGATCCCCATGGGCAGGGTTTTCTGTAGAAAATTGGAACGGGCTACCGTGGGGGTTAGACGCCCGCATCATTTCCTTAGGTTGTCCGTCGAAATCCGACGGGATTTACGTATTTGGGACGACTTTCTTGTTCGTTTCAACGGCATATGTATTTGGCAGGAGGCGGTCGTGTCTAGCCCGTCCCTGGAGCTTTTCACGGATGCCTCTGGCGCTTTCGGGTTCGGCGCTTATTTCGCGGGCTGTTGGTGCGTGTCTCCTTGGCCGCGTGCCTGGCTTAGCAAGGGCCTCACTACGAACATGCTGTTGCTGGAAATTTTTCCTATTCTGGTCGCTTTGGAATTATGGTGCGATGCCCTGCGTAACAAACATGTTGTCTTCTGGTGCGACAATCTGGGCGTGGTTTTTGCCATCAACCGCCAAAAATCCACATCCTTGCCGGTACTGCGGGTCATTGCGCAGATAGTCTTGTTGTGCTTGGTGAACAACATTACGTTGCGAGCCAATCATGTCCCTGGCGTGCGTAACGAAATTGCAGATGCCCTGTCTCGCGGCGATTTGCAGCGGTTTAGGCGCTTGGCTCCAGCAGCTCTACTCCAAGGGGAATCATGTCCTGCTTATGTGTGGCAGGTCATCCACCCGGATTGGAGGCGTTAGCCCACAGGTCATTGGCCCCTGCAACTTTTGCGGCCTATCGGGCCTCCTGGGAGCGGTGGTGTCGCTTCCTCCTGGAGAGAGGCCAGTGTGGTAAGACCTCTCATGATTTACTTTTAGACTACATCTGGGTTTTGTACTCCGACGGGATTTCGCGGGCGTCTGTTAACAGGGTTCTGGCGGGTATTTCTTACTTTCTGCAGCTTCGGGGGGATGCGGATTTTACGAAGTCCTTTTTCCTCCGGCGGGTGTTGAAAGGTTGGGCTCGGGCGACTCCGCCCCTCCCGGATGCTCGCCAGCCGATCACTGGTGCTTTGCTGAGGCGGATTTTGGGATCCCTACACAGCATTTGCTCTTCGGGATACGAGGTTCGCCTCTTCCTTTACTATGGCCTTCCACGGTGCGTTCAGGGTGGGTGAGCTGGTGGCCGTCTCTCGGGCTTCTGCCTCGCCCATGCTGGAGGCCCACGTCGTCGTCCGCCCCGACGGTTTGTGGTGCAGGATTCAGCACTCCAAGACTGACGTAGCCGGCAGGGGGCAGTGGGTTCGAATGGGTCCGGCTCGTGCGCGGGGCATTTGTCCAGTTTCCGCGGCCCGGGCTTATTCGTCCATACGGCCTCCAACGCCCACCGGGTGGCTCGTCCATTGTGACGGTTCCCCGTTGACCAGATATCAATTCCGGTCGGTTTTGGGGCATTGTATTTTGCACCTGGGTCTATCTCCGGCCGACTATGGGACTCACTCTTTCCGCATCGGCGCTGCTTCAGCTGCAGCTGCGGCGGGTTGGTCCGAGGTCGAAGTCCGGGCACTGGGTAGGTGGAGGTCTGGTGCAGTCAGACGCTATATCAGGCCTTTTCCTCCCAGTGCGCCCTTTTGAGGACTAGCCGCTCGTCGCAGTTGCACTTTGTGATTGCGGGGGCCTTGAGGAATTTTAGTTTTATCGTTGGTTTTAATTACGGCTTTTGCCAGCTAACAAAGTTTTGTGTTTTTGCCTCAAGTCAAATTGGGCGGCCCGCCCCCCACCCCCTCCCCCGTTAAGGACGCAGTCAGGTTACCCATTTACATACCTTCTTTATTTCGTTTCCTAACCATCGTCACACCCTTCTTTTGCAGGACGGCGGTTAGATCCGCACTTTATATGGTTTGTCGGCCATTCCTACGTCTATTGGCTGTCCGTGTCGGCTCTGGCCTGCGACACCACCCGGTTTCCAGAGCTGCAGGCTGTGCGCTGGTCGGGGCGTGGAGGCCTCCGCTGGGATGGCCTGCGGGACTGGCTTCGGGCGGCAGTTGGCCGTTTTGGGTACCCACTGATTTTGGTCTTGCATCTGGGTGGCAATGATCTGGTGCGTCGCACTGGGCTCGACATTCGCCTCGAGATCAGACGTCAGCTGCTGGAACTTATGGCTGACTGGCCGTTTTGCCTGATCCTCTGGTCAGACATCGTCCCTCGGCGGTCTTGGCGCGGAGCCTTTAACCCCGGGGCGATTGACCTGGTTCGGAGGCGGGTCAATTCAGTTGTTGGTCGTGCTGTCCTCCAGCATGGCGGACTGGTCGTGCCGCACGGTGGTATCTCCTACCGTGATCCGACACAATACCGGTCTGACGGGGGGCATTTGTCGCCGGCTGGCATGCTGATCTTCCTGGGGGACATTATTCACGTTCTTAGGTCCCTTTAGATAGTTTTCTCTTTTTATAGTCCATTTGTTTTTTTTTCGTGCTTTCTTAGATCACTTTAGTTAGTTTTCTGTTTTTGTTGTGTGGGTTTTGAGTTCGGTGGCGGTGGCAGGTTGGTAACCTGGCAGTTGGCCGGTTTTCTGAACGGTTACTTAAATTTAATTATGAGTTCACGGTTAGTAAGTTTGGGTGTACTTTGAGGTAATTTTATAGCTTTTAGAATTAGTTTACGGGCATCATTTTACCAAGTGGGTCCATATGATTGGTATAAAACATATGTGGATGGCGGAACTGGTGGCCCAATTTTTTATCCCGTAGGGGCGGAGCGTACCTCCGTCCCTGCAACTGTTGGTGGACAGGGGTAGTGGCAGAAGGTCGACCCCTGTCCTTGGATTTTTGATTTTTCGATGTTTGGGATGGAGGCAGGAGGCCGATCCCGGAACATCTGGGGCAGGAGGCTCCCTCACACATATGTTTTTTATTGCTTGTTTTTCTGTATTATAATGTTGATCACCCATGTTACGTTTATTATGTTTAACCGTTCTTCTCCCCGCCACCTTAGTTAGAGAGGGAAGTCTGCATTTTAGTTTTAGTATTTAATAGGCCTCCCTCTCAGTCAGAAAATAAAAGCTGACCCCTTTCACGCCAACTACCGTTGTGGTGTCTTTATTTTATAAGATAAGTGTGCTTGAGTGGCGCGTGGATGCATCTGACGTGTGAGGTTTATGTGTTTTTCCACTTTCATTTTGAGTGTGACTCCAAATACAGACCTCCATGGGTTAATAAATTTGATTTCCATTGATAATTTTTGTGTGATTTTGTTGTCAGCACATTCAACTATGTAAAGAACAAAGTATTTAATAAGAATATTTAATTCATTCAGATCTAGGATGTGTTATTTTAGTGTTCCCTTTATTTTTGTGAGCAGTGTATATATATATATATATATATATATACATAGAGAGAGAGAGAGGAGAGAAACATGGCACTCACGGCAGACTTCAATAATCACGACCACAACGATGAAATATAGCTATATTTCATCGTTGTGGTCGTGATTCTTGAAGTCTGCCGTGAGTGCCACGTTTCTCTCCTCTATAATTGCTTTATTTTGCGGAGGCACCGGCTCTTGTTACAGTTAAGCTTTTTGGAGTGCCTTGTCTATCTATTTTTATATATATATATATATATATATATATATATATATATATATAGTTCTGGATGGAACGGCACTCAGAGGCTTTTTTTTGCAGCAAGCGTGTATTAAAATTCAATAATACATCAGTTCAATGAATCAACGTTTCGGTGCCGACACGCACCGTCGTCAGGATATGATGTATAGCGGGGGCGCTCGGCGATGACGTCATCCCGTTGTCCAGACGTTGCGCCGAACACCCACCCGGAGCTCAGGTGAATGGTGATTACACAGGTACTTAGGAGGGTGAGTAAAGCATTATATGTTGTATGTGTTTGTCTTTACATGTTTGTACTATACATCATATCCTGACGACGGTGCGTGTCGGCACCGAAACGTTGATTCATTGAACTGATGTATTATTGAATTTTAATACACGCTTGCTGCAAAAAAAAGCCTCTGAGTGCCGTTCCATCCAGAACTCTATACCAGCGGTGAATACCGTTTTCGGATCAGGACACCGGGGTAATTGAATTATTTATTGCGTGCCGGACCCAGCTTCATTATATATATATATTTATATATATATTATATCTTGCAAAAATAGTCAAATCCTTAAAAAAAAAAGGCAACACATTTGTCTGGATAAGTATTCAACCCGAATGTGCTGTGGAAGCTCCAAGTTTATAAATACGAACGATACTGCCCTAACAGTTGCCGTTCACTTCTTAGCCTTTTCCTTTGAATCATTAAGCATGTCAGCTGTTAATGATAAAAGAACCTCTAATTCAAATACTGAGGCTCATCCAGGTGCGGTCGCAAAGCGGCTATTGTATGCTCAGCGGTCGATGTTTTCTTACTGTGCATGCATCTGAGCAACCGTGTGCATGCCCAGTGAGTGGATTGCGATTGCGGTCGCACCGAGGAATTAGCAGTGTGGCAGCTGGTGCTGCGCTGCTGCTGCTGACGGACTGGCAGCAGAGGATGGTGATAAGGAGAAACTTCCCTATAGAGTAGCACCACAGCTTAGGTGGAGCAGCTATAGCCAGGGAGGAAGGGTGAGAGTTTCTGGCCTGTCCCTACTAATCGTCCATCCCGCTCCCAGCACAGTGGATTGCTTGGGGTACTTGGCTAAGAGGGACCCTGAGAGGTGCCCGGGGGCTCTCGCCCCCTTCGCCCCTCCCCTTAATCTGGCTCTGGAAGGTGCCGCACAGTGTAAGTAAGTACTATGGAACTGCGCCTTCTCTGTGTTGTGAGAATGTGCCATCACTGGGAATATCACTGGGAAGATGGCACCACATAGGAGGGGGTACCCACTTGACGGAGAGGTAGGCTGTGATTGGGTGGGGTTTATTGGGCTCGCTGCTTAGAGGAGCTGCCTTTGCCTTGAAATGATTACATGACGGTATTATATAAAAGTAATAATATTAATAGTGACAATAATAATAAAGTGATGTGTCTCATCATATCACAGGAGGGTGTTGGTACATACCATCTGTCTCCTCACACTCCGCCGCAGAGAACAGTGCATCTGATCACAGATCTCCTCACTCCCTCTGTGGCCATATGCTTCGTCTCTATATTTCCTTAAGGTATAGCAAATAGAATAACTATTTTCCTAGCAGATGAAACGAAGACGCTGGCAGCAACTGAGAGGAGGGTAATGCGAGAGACCCCAGGTAGCAGCCCCGTCTCTCGCCCCCCTGTGAGAACAATCTGTCTTTCTGACACGGGCGAGCAGACGAGAGTATTAATAATAGATCAGAAGAAATGCAAAGTCTTCTGCGGCTTCTAAAACTTTGGAAAAGGGGCGAGAGTTCTCCGGATGGCGGATGCAATGAGATTGGTGGCAAAAGACAGAGAAGTCGACACTGCTGGCATGAATATGTGTGGAACATGTTAAAGGGAACATAGACATAGGAGTTTATTTACTAAGCCCTGGAGAGAGATTAAGGGGACGGAGATAAAGTATCGGAGCCGCAGCGCCATTACAGGATATGCGTACTCCGACTCTGGCACATGACCAGTAGAAAAAACAACAACCATTCGCATAAAAATCAGCTTAGCGTCGTCCAAAGAATCAGCCCCCAGCGCTCAGAGTAATAGTATGGATGCTGCGTCTGCTCCGTATTTTCGGAATTTGACAAATTTTGGCCCCCATACTGTTATATGGGAACAATGGGTCAGATCGGGACTGAAAGGTAGCCAGGAGAGATCCGTGATATCTTCTGCGTTACCTTCTCAAGTTTTACTTCCTAAATGCGACTTTATTTTATATTTAGACACAGACGTGGGATGTTACCGGAGTTTGGGATCTCGGAGGTCAGAATGCCGACGCTGGAATCCCGAATGCTAAAAATGCCGGCAGTCGGAATGTTGACTACAGGGTCTATTCACACTCGTAGGTGTCCACAACACCCATATAGTGGGAACAGAACCTGTGGTGAGCCTGCAGTGTGGCGAGTGTGTGGGGGGAACCGGGCAGAACTGAGTTCCATTACCTGTAATCTTAGGTGGAAGTAGTTCCGCCTCCTCCACAGCCCTGCACAGTAATTACAACAGAAAAGTCTGTCCTGCCACCCACGTCAAGAGATGATGAGGGCGGTGCTAGTGTCACTGATGAGCTGCAGCCACCTCCCCCTTCCTCAGCTCATGGCGGCTCCATGGTCCTCCTCCACCTGCAGTCCAACCTTCCTGGTACTCTGTGTCTGTCGAACGGCATTCATCCCCTCCTCAGATCCCAGCAGCTTTATTTTCCAGCACGACGTATGCGATATCATGCCGACAGTGAAGAAGAGCCACGAAGAGGAGCCCGCTCTGTGCACACTGAAGACAAAGTAAGAGGGGGCTGGAGGGATATAGGGCCTAATTCTGAGTTGATCGCAGCATCAAATTTGTTAGCAGATGGGCAAAACCATGTGCACTGCAGGGGGTGCAGATATAACATGTGCAGAGAGAGTTAGATTTGGGTGGGGTGTGTTCAATCTGCAATCTAAATTGCAGTGTAAAAATAAAGCAGCCAGTATTTACCCTGCACAGAAACAAAATAACCCACCCAAATCTCTCTCTCTCTGCACATGTTACATCTGCCCCCCCTGCAGTGCACATGGTTTTGCCCAACTGCTAACAAAGTTCCTGCTGCGATCAACTCAGAATTACCCCCATAGAGAAGTGGGGAAACTTCTGGAGGGACACATGGCAGGGAGCTGCTGGAGTGACAGAGGCAGAAATGTGTATAAAGGGAACTTCTGTGGGTATTATGTGTATAAAGGGCACTACTGTGGGCATTATGTGTATAAGCAGCACTTTTGTAGGCATTTTGTATATCAGTGGCACTCTTGTGGGCATTATGTGTAAGGGGCACTACTACTGTGTGGCATTATGTGTATAAGCAGCACTTTTGTAGGCATTTTGTATATCAGTGGTACTCTTGTGGGCATTATGTGTAAGGGGCACTACTACTGTGTGGCATTATGTGTATAAGTGCTGTGGAATATGTATTATCTGTAAAGCGCTGCAAAATATTTGTGCACTATATAAATAATTGGTAAAAAAATAATAAATAAGCAGCAATGCTACTGTGAGCATTATGTGTAAGGGGTACTAATACTGTTGGAATTGTGTATAAGGGGCACTACTGTGGGCATTGTGTATAAGGGGTACTACTGTGTGGCCAGGGCATGATTAAAGGTTCCAGCTGCCCTATGCTAATACAGAAGTTGCCGCCCCTCCCCCAGCAATTTTATCGCTTAGATTTTTTTAGCTAATATTCTTCCGCTCCTGTCTTTTATTCTATCCATTTATTTCTATCATTCCAAATATTCCCTCCTGTCTCTTGTTCTGTCCATCCCCTAGGACAGAGGTGGCCAACCAGTCAGAGGCAAAGAGCCAGAAAAGATCTGTAGACAAGGGTAAGTCACTATCATGTGCACGTGCAAAAATGGGGGCATGGCCTAGTTGTCACAAAGCCACATCCCATTTTTGTGCGCACACCTTTCAGTATGACGTTTGTAGGTGTATGACCTTGTGTCATAACCCTGCTTTTGGTCATGTTGTACACTGCCACATACATTTAGTGCCCCAGTACAGTGCCACATACATATAAAAATGGCAAAAAATGGGTGCCTCCACAGTGCTAGATACATATATGCCTCCACAGTGCTAGATACATATATGCACCCCCAGTGCCAGATACACATGCCCCCACAGTGCCAGATACATATATGCCTCCACAGTGCTAGATGCATATATGCCCCCACAGTGCCAGATACACATGCCCCCAGTGCCAGATACACATGCCCCCACAGTGCCAGATACATATATGCCCACAGTGCCAGATACATATATGCCCCCAGTGCCAGATACATATATGCCCCCAGTGCCAGATACACATGTTCCCACAGTGCCAGATACATATGTCCCCACAGTGCCCGATACATAGTTGAGGTTGAAAAGAGGCAAAATAACCTGTATTCTGTGATAAGCTGTTCATATTATAATGCACCTGCTGAAGTTATGGTTTAGTACCATTTGACAGGTAGTTCCAAATCTTTATTACCCTTTCCTACGTTGTGAATGGAATTTTCTCTCCTCTAGCCTCAGCGAGTGCCCACGTGTCCTATACAGGGTTCTATTAATAAAAAAAATCCCCTGCTAACTCCTTGTAATGACCCTTTACATATTTGAAGATATTAATAACTAGGTGCTTCATCGCGCCCTACGGGTGCTCTTCACACCGTCGGAACGGGCTGCGCCCCTTTAACCCCTGCAGAGACGCGGGACGTCGGGGAGGGGACACAAAGACGCGGGGCGGCGGGGAGGAGACAGACGGGGAGGGGACACAGAGATGCGGGGCGGGGACACAGAGACGCAGGGCGGGGACACAGAGACGCAGGTGGCAGGGAGGGGATACAGAGAGGCGGGGCGGCAGGGAGGGGACGCAGATACGCGGGGCGGCAGGGAGGGGACGCAGAGACACGGGCGGCAGGGAAGGGACGCAGAGACGCGGGGAGGAAGGGGACGCAGAGATGCAGGGTACCAGGGAGGGGACGCAGAGATGTGGGGCGGCAGGGAGGGGACGCAGAGAGACGGCGGGGAGGGGACGCAGAGAGGCGGAGCGGCAGGGAGGGGAGGCAGATACACGGGGCGGCAGGGAAGGGACGCAGAGAGGCGGGGCGGCAGGGAGGGGACGCAGAGAGGCGGGGCGGCAGGGAGGGGACGCAGGGAGGGGTCACAGACGCGGGGCAGCAGGGAGGGGACGCAGAGTTGCGGGCGGCAGGGACGGGACGCAGAGACGCGGGCGGCAGGGAGGGGACGCAGAGAGGCGGGCGGCAGGGAGGGGACGCAGAGACGCGGGCGGCTGGGAGGGGACGCAGAGACGTGGGCGGCAGTGAGGGGACGCAGAGACGCGGGCGGCAGAGAGGGGAGGCAGAGACGCGGGGCGGCAGGGAGGGGACGCAGAGACGTGGGCGGCTGGGAGGGGACGCAGAGACGCGGGCGGCAGTGAGGGGACGCAGAGACGCGGGCGGCAGAGAGGGGAGGCAGAGACGCGGGCGTCAGGGAGGGGACGCGGGCAGCAGGGAGAGGACGCCGAGATGCGGGCGGCAGGGAGGGGACGCAGAGACGCGGGGTGGCAGGGAGGGGACACAGAGACGCGGGGTGGCAGGGAGGGGACACAGAGACGCGGGGCGGCAGGGAGGGAACGCAGAGACGCGGGCTGGCACGGAAGGGACGCAGAGACGCGGGGTGGCAGGGAGGGAACGCAGAGACGCGGGGCGGCAGGGAGGGAACGCAGAGACGCGGGGCGGCAGGGAGGGAACGCAGAGACGCGGGGCAGCAGGGAGGGAACACAGAGACGCGGGGCGGCAGGGAGGGAACGCAGAGACGCGGGGCGGCAGGGAGGGAATGCAGAGATGCGGGGCGGCAGGGAGGGGATGCAGAGACGCGGGGCAACAGGGAGGGGACGCAGAGACGCGGGGCGGCAGGGAGGGGACGCAGAGACGCGGGGCGGCAGGGAGGGGACGCAGAGACGCGGGGCGAAAGGGAGGGAATGCAGAGAAGCGGGGCGGCAGTGAGGGGACGCAGAGACGCGGGGCGGCAGGGAGGGGACGCAGAGATGCAGGGAGGGGATGCAGAGACGCGGAGGGCGGCAGGGAGGGGACGCGAGTGGCTTGGAGGGGACGCAGAGAGGCGGAGCTGCCTGTGCACTCTCACCTGTGAAGTTGGTGTAGCGGCCACATTAGCAGGCGCGCTGTCCCCCGTCTCTGGCCTGTGGAGCCGGCAGCCCAGGCCCTGTGGTGTACAGTCCGGGAATCTGGGGATGGTGGGAGGCAGCGTTGTGTTCGGTGTGCGGAAGAGGCAGCGGGTGTCTGTACCGGCGCAGGGGGGGCTATGAAGCCTTCTCCTGCGCCACCCATCCCTCCTGATGTGTACGGCGGCGGCAGCAGCAGTTACAGGCGCGGGTGATGCTGCGCCGTAACTGCAATCTCTTCGTCCGTTGTGCGGACGGCGTCTGGCGGGACAGTGGGTCCCAGGCGCGGCTGCAGTGCGGGAGCTGGCGTTGGTGGGGTGTGAAGGGCGGGAGGGGTGGTGCGGGCTGCGGCTGTCTGGTCGGCCGTGGTGCGGGCGGCAGGGCCCCGCCACCGTGTCCGTGGCGTGGATGGCTGTGGGAGGTGCTGGCTTGTGCGGCGGGTGGGTTCGGTGCGGTGGGTTAGGCTGGGCAGTGTGTGCTGGTGAGTTATGCAGGCGTCGGGGTCGGGGGTGTCTGGGCTGTCAGTGGCTGCTGGAGGGGGGTTTGGGGTGTGTGGTGCGGGTGGCATTGGGGTGTAGGTGGCACGGGAGGGGTCTGTGGTTACCTGGCAGTGTGGGGTGTCCATGCCCTGGTGGCTTCTGGCTCAGTGGCAAACGCAGGATTTTCATGGGGGGGGTTTCCGTGCGCGCGCGTGTATGTGTGCTCGTAATTGAGTAGCCAGCACACTGCACAAGCTGTGTGTGTGTGTGTATATATGTATGTATGTATGTATATATATATACACACACATATACATATACGTACACACACACACACACAGTTTACATGCACACATCATACAAACACACACACAGTATACATACTAACAGTATACATGCAAACATACAAACATAGTATACATGCACACAGCCACACACGCACAGTATACATGCACACAACACACACACAGTACACATGCATACAGCATGTATACATACACACACTATATATGCACACAGCAAACATACATAGTTACACACACACACTATACATGTACTTAGCATACATACATTAATACACACACACTATACATTTTACATAGCAATACACACATCCATTAACATTGAACAGAACCCCCTCCTCACCTTACACTACAGTGGGAGCCGAAAACAGCAGACACTGCCTCACGTAGCTCTGTCTCATGGCCCCTTGAACTGCCTGAGAGGAGCTGCGCGCTTCCGCTGCAGCTCCCCCTACAGGCAGCCAGCAGCGGCAGCAGCCAGGTTCACACTGTCACTCGGACAGTGTAAGGAGGAGGGAGCTGCTGCATAAGCTTCTCCTCATTTAAAAAAATAAATAATCGGACGGGAGCGCCGATGGATCGGAGACCAGGGGGAGTTTCTAGGTACTCGGAAACCCCCCCTGCGTGCGCGTATGTGGCTGGTGGGCGGATTATGTGTCTGCAGCTCCGTCCTGCTAGTGGTGTGCTGGGACAGGGGAGGAGCTGCTAACTCCACCCACCACGGTGACTCCACCCAGCGTTAGAGGGCCAGGCACAGTCACAGGGCAAATATATAGCGATGTCCCCTCTTAGACGCCTCTTTTCTAGTGTATACATATATAACCTAGTAAGCCTTTCCTCATACTCCAGTATCTCTAACCCTTTAATCAATTTAGCAGCTCGCCTTTGAACTCTATCTAGTTCGCCGATATCTTTTTTATAATATGGTGCCCAAAATTGAACACAATATTCAAGGTGCGGACGTACCAATGATTTATGCAGAGGCAGAATTACATTCTCGTCCCTTGTCTCAATGCCCCGTTTTATGCACACAAGGACCTTACTGTTGGTATAGTGCGATGGATCGATACCATAGGTGTGCAGTGGGGAGCCTTAGATAAAGTATTACCTCAGCAGTTACCTTGTATACAGACAGAACGAGACTTGAGATGTATATCTTGTTTATATAGTACTGAAATAGCAGGATCAATACAACAGGTTTCAGTATCATCAGCTTATCTCCTTCTCCCTCAGAGACTCTTCTAGAAAGAGCACATGTGAGGTAAAACAAACAAGTACATAACATATGCAACAGACAAACACTACATCTCTGTGACTATACAGCGCCATCTGCTGCCCCTGTACGGTAACTACATGCATGTAAACGAAACCATAGTCTGTTGTCCATATTTCAACACCCCTTCTCAACAGACTGGGTTTCTTCAGTTAGACCCATCTTTGACGTAAGTCTCCAATGTCTCTCTCTGGTAAGAGGCTTAGTCATGATATCAGCTGTCATATCTTCTGTTGGGCAATAGTTCAACTCTATAAGACCTTGTTCCTGTAGATCCCTCAGGAAGTGATGCTTGACATCAATGTGCTTGGTTCTTGGGTTCACTCTTTCTGTTTGCGCTAATGCAATGCATCCTTGATTATCCTCATATATCTTGATAGGTCCTTCTTGAGGCATTCCTAGGTCTGATAGTAGTTGCATTAACCATACCACTTCTTGACTTAGTGTGAATGTTCCATCACCTTCTCTTGAGATTTGCATTCCCAAGTAATGCGTTATGTGGCCGAGGTCTTTTGTTTCAAACTGACGGTTTAGTTCTTGTAACAATTCAACTTCGTCCCCTTCTTGTTCGAAACAAACTAGCAAATCGTCCACGTAAATTAATACATAGAACCATCTTCCCTCTATCAACTTTGTATAGAGACATGGGTCTGCTTTGCTTCTGATGAATCCCTTTTCTGTCAGAACTCCATTTATCTTTGTATTCCATGCTCTTGCTGCTTGTTTAAGACCATATATACTTTTGTTCAGTTTACATACGTGATCTGGGTTCTGAGAATTCACGAAGCCTGGTGGTTGTTCCATGTATATATCTTCCTTTAGTTCACCATGTAGGAAAGCCGTCTTTACATCGAAATGTTTCACTTTCATACCCTTTATGGCTGCTGTTAGGAGTAAGGTTCTAATGGTAGTGTGCTTCACAACTGGAGCAAACGTTTCATCATAATCTTCTCCAAATTTCTGTGAATATCCTTTAGCAACTTCTTCTCGTGATGCAGGTTCTTGCATGTTAACGGCTTTTGCTTTGTAAGATAAACGTGTAGGTGCTTTTCCCTTATTTTCTCTTGAAGAGCGTCTCACACCCTCGGATGCACTCTCATGAGTGTCGCTGGTATTTGTCTTGTGTTGTACTTCAACTTCTTGAGTGATCTCTACATCATCTGTTTCTTTAGATTTGGTGCTTTCTTCTTCTTCAGTAGAGTCTACTGGAATTATGACATCATCTCGTGTTTCCTCTATGAATGTCACACTGTTGCTTATAACTACTTTTCCAGTTCTTGGATTTAAGATTCTGTAGCCTTTTGAGTGTTCACTATAGCCGACTAGAACTCCCTCTTCTGCTCGGTTCTGCAACTTGCTTCGTTTTTCAGCAGGAATGTAAACGAAGGCTCTGCATCCAAAAACTCTAATGTGCTTTAAGCTGGGTTTCTTACCGTGCCACAGCTCATATGGTGTCTTCCTTACTGCTTTGGAAAGTAGTCTGTTTTGAAGATAGGTGGCTGTTGCTGCTGCTTCACCCCAATATTTATCAGGTAGTCCTGAATCTGTAAGCATGCACCTTATCATTTCTGTTAGTGATCTGTTTTTCCTCTCAGATACGCCATTTTGCTCTGGTGTATATGGTACTGTCTTCTGATGCTCAATACCGAGTCCTCTTAAGTACCGTTCTATTTTCTGTCCTGTGAACTCGCCTCCATTGTCGCTGCGAAGAGTTAGCATATTCCTCTTGAATCTGTTTCTGGTCATGTTCACATAGTCTTGCAGCTTTTCAAAGACTTCATCTTTACTTTTTATTAGATAAGTGACTGTGAACCTGGAGTAGTCATCAATGAATGTCAGCATATACCTTTTGTCTCCTACGGTTCGCGTTTTCATAGGTCCGCATACATCACTATGTACCAGGTCTAGTGGTCTGGAAGCTCTGTTTTCACTTTTCTTAGGAATTGTTGTCCTTGTCGCTTTCGCTTTTATGCAGCATTGACACTTCATCATTTCTGAACAGTCTGACACTTTGAGATCCCTGGCTAGGTCTCTCTTCTGCATTTCCTTTATGCAATCTGGGTGTCTGTGTCCTAATCTTCTATGCCACTTGTGAATACAGTCAGCGTGTTTCTGTGTACTCAGCTTTGCCTGCTGTGCTGCGATGTCCAGACAGTATAAATGTTCTTTTATTCTGGCTGTAGCTAGTGTTTCTCTTCCGTTTTGGATAAAACACTTATTATTCTGAAACTTTACAGTAAGTCCTTTTTCTACTAGGTTCTTTACTGATAGCAGTGCTCCCTCAAGCTTGGGAACATATAGCACATCTGTTACGGGTATTTCTGCGTAGCTGCCATTACCCTTGGAGCATAGGAATTGACCATTCCCTTTCCCTTCTGCAATGATATTTGTTCCATCTGCTAGGTAGATTGTTTCTTTATGGTTCAAATCAAGTTCAGTAAAGAAGTCCTTGTTATTTGTCATATGACTAGTCGCTCCTGAGTCTACATACCACTTTTCTGATAATTGGTTTACTGTCGCTTTAAATGTTCCATTCCAATTGTGTGCTCCTGTATCTGTAAGTGTGGCTTTGGCTCTTTGTTTGTGTAATCTTTCTGGTGGTTTGTGCTGCTCTGTCTTCCATATGGTGCAATCTTTTTTCAGGTGACCCACTTTCTTGCATCTGAAACATGCTCTTGTTTCCCTGGTGTGTGGCTTAGTGTCCGCCATTTTAAGTGCTTTCTCTGTGTCACTTTCAGTATTGCACTCTGTAAGCTCCTTTCTGCGTTGATACTCCTCTATGAGCCTGTTCTTCACAAAGTCTGGTGTGATTTCTGCTTCAGGTCTCATTTCTAGTGCGTTTATTAGTGCACTGTATGTATCTGGTAAACTGCAAAGGAGGATGGCTACTATGTGGTTGCTTTTGATTTCTTCTCCCATTGACCTGAGCTGTATGGTTATCTCTAGTAGTGCACTGATGTGTTCTTGCATTGTCTTGCCTTTATTAAATCTCATTTGATATAATTTTCTTAATAGGAATAGTTTGCTGTTCAAACTTGCTCCTTCATGCACTCTCTGCAAAGCACACCACATGCCTTTAGCTGTACTCTCTTGTCTTATGTGTATAAGCTGTTCATCTTCCACTAGTAAACTTATAGTGGCTCTTGCCTGTCTGTCCTTCTTAATCCACTGCTGATCCTCTCCTTCAGGTCTGTCTGCATTTATAACATCCCATAAATCATCTCTGGTTAATAGCATTTCTACTTTAAACTTCCATGTTTGATAGTTCTCATTAGAAAGCTTGCTTGCAGCTAGTCTGAGATCTGTGTAATTTGCCATAACCCTTCCTTGTATAGATCTCTCTATTCTTCTGTGGTATTAAACTTGTTTTACTCACAGTTTTCTTTCCAAGGTTCTCCTGGGTTGTTTCTTGTGCGTTACACAGTCTGCTGTCTGCGCCTGCTGGGACTTGCAGTGCGACTCGTGATCTGGATGCTGCTTAGGATGCACTCCTGAAAACTTTATCTTGTACAGACTCCAGTCTGGGCCCATAACCTGTTGGTATAGTGCGATGGATCGATACCATAGGTGTGCAGTGGGGAGCCTTAGATAAAGTATTACCTCAGCAGTTACCTTGTATACAGACAGAACGAGACTTGAGATGTATATCTTGTTTATATAGTACTGAAATAGCAGGATCAATACAACAGGTTTCAGTATCATCAGCTTATCTCCTTCTCCCTCAGAGACTCTTCTAGAAAGAGCACATGTGAGGTAAAACAAACAAGTACATAACATATGCAACAGACAAACACTACATCTCTGTGACTATACAGCGCCATCTGCTGCCCCTGTACGGTAACTACATGCATGTAAACGAAACCATAGTCTGTTGTCCATATTTCAACACTTACTTGCCTTCTTTGCTGCATTTTGACATTGTGTACAGTTATTAAGCCTATTATCTATGAGCACCCCAAATCTTTTTCCACCACAGTTACCCCTATATTTTCCCCATTTAGAGTGTAGGATGCATGTGTGTTGTTTGTCCCAAAATACATAACTTTGCATTTTTTTATATTAAACCTCATTCCCCATTTAGACGCCCAGGTTTCAAGTTTAAATAAGTCATTCTGTAGAGACTCCACATCGCCTACTGAATTAATTACCTTACACAGTTTAGTATCATCTGCAAAGATTGACACTGTGCTTTCCAGGCCTATTCCTAGATCATTGATAAATATATTGAACAGCAGCGTGCCAAGTACGGACCCTTGTGGTATTCCGCTGACTACTGGTGCCCAGCTGTAGAACATTCCATTGACCACTACTCGTTGTACCTTGTTATCCAGCCAATTACCTATCCATGTGCAAATAGTATATGCCCCCAGTGCCAGATACATATATGCCCCACAGTGCCAGATACACAAGTCCCCACAGTGCCAGATACATATATGCCCCACAGTGCCAGATACATACATTCCTCCACAGTGCCAGATACATATATGCCCCACAGTGCCAGATACATACATTCCTCCACAGTGCCAGATACATATATGACCCACAGTGTCAGATACATATATGCCCCACAGTGCCAGATACACAAGTCCCCACAGTGCCAGATACATATATGCCCCACAGTGCCAGATACATATATGCCCCACAGTGCCAGATACACATGTCCCCACAGTGTCAGATACATATATGCCCCACAGTACCAGATACATATATGCACCAAAGTGCCAGATACACATGTCCCCACAGTGCCAGATATATATATATATGCCCCACAGTGCCAGATATGCATGTCCTCACAGTGCCAGATATATATATGCCCCACAGAGCCAGATACATATATGCACCACAGTACCAAATACATATATGCACCACAGTGCCAGATACACATGTCCCCACAGTGCCAGATACATATATGCCCCACAGTGCCAGATATACATGTCCTCACAGTGCCAGATATATATATGCCCCACAGAGCCAGATACATATATGCCCCACAGTGCCAGATATACATGTCCTCACAGTGCCAGATATATATATGCCCCACAGAGCCAGATACATATATGCACCACAGTGCCAGATACACATGTCCCCACAGTGCCAGATATATATATGCCCCACAGTGCCAGATACACATGTCCCCACAGTGCCAGATACATATATGCCCCACAGTGCCAGATACACATGTCCCCACAGTGCCAGATACATATATGCCCCACAGTGCCAGATATACATGTCCTCACAGTGCCAGATATATATATGCCCCACAGAGCTTGATACATATACAGTTGCCCCACAGTGCCAGATACACATGTCCCCACAGTGCCAGATACATATATGCCCCCAGTGCCGGATACACTTGTCCCCACAGTGCCAGATTTATATACATACGGCTGGAGCGAGGCGGCGGCGGTGGGGACCCGCCTTGATCCTGTTGCTGGAGCGGGTTGGCAGTGGCGGCGGTGAGGAGCCTCCTGGACCCTGCGGCTGGACGAACGTGATGTCCGCACCTGCCATGCTCCCCCCAGGATCCTGCACTCCAGGCTGCAGCCTTATCAGCCTATTGGTTGATCAGGCCTTGTGTGTGGCATAACGTGTATAAGGGGTACTACTGTATAGCGTAATGTAAATAAGGGGCACTACTGTATATCATAACGTGAATAACGGGCAATACTGTGTGCCGTAACGTGAATCAGGGGTCCCTACTATGTGGTGTAATATGAATTAGGGGCACTACAACCGGTGTAATGTGAATAAAATTGTGCTACTGTGTGGTGTCATTTGATTTGGGGGTATTATTGTGTGACCACATACCTTCCTTGTCCCTTTATAAAGTATAAAGGTAGAGCACGAATGTATAGTTTGCAGGGGGGTGCCGAAAACCCTACCACTGGCCCTGGCTATGCCTAATGGGAGGGGGGTAGGAGTTTCCAGGACCACTTTGTGGTTAAGCCCTGATTGGGGGCAAAGCAAACAAGCGCAAGTAACTGTGCCCCTTGGTAAATTCATGATGCACTGCAGGGGGGCAGATGTAACATGTGCACCTGAGCAACGGTATCCGGTCTCTAGGTCGACAAGACAAGGTCGACAGTGTCTAGGTCGACCACTATTGGTCGACAGTAACTAGGTCGACAGGGTCTCTAGGTCATCATGTTCTAGGTCGACAGGTCAAAAGGTCGACATGAGTTTTTCAAAATGTTTTCTTTTTTTGAACTTTTTCATACCTTGTGATCCACGTGGACTACTTGGGAATGGTGACATTGCCTGAAGCGCGAGCCATGCGAGGGGACGCGGTGCACTAATTGGGGTTCCCGGTCACTGTACGGCAAAAACGACACCAAAAAAGATTAAAAACTCATGTCGACCTTTTGACCTGTCGACCTAGAGACCCTGTCGACCTAGAATCCCTGTCGACCTAGAATCCCTGTCGACCTAGTTACTGTCGACCAATAGTGGTCTACCTTCAATACCACACCCCTGAGCAGCACCATGCTGCACTGCAGGGGGGGCAGATGTAACATGTGCAGAGAGAGTTAGATTTGGGTGTGGTGTGTCCAAACTGAAATCTAAATTGCAGTGTAAAGAGAAAGCTGTGTAACATGTGTGGGCTACATGCAGAAGCAGCCGGTATTCACCCTGATGCAATTATGTTTTAATACATGTATTTGCCCCGCTTTGCGTTGCAGGATGGCTTATCTCGGTGGCCCCTTTCAGTTCTAGCGATCATTTTCCTTTTGTTCGTGGCACTGAAATTGGGAAATCCTTGAAATGTTCAACACACATAAAAACCTGTGAGCATCTGTTAAATGTCATTTGTTCCGCAAAGTACGTTCATCTCTTTTTATTATTCGCATAAAGGAAAATGTTAAACATATGTGAGAACTCGACCCCATTTGTCTCAGATATAAACAAGTATTTCCGCTGGGAAGAGGAGAAAGTGTCACCTACAGGGTGAAGCAGGTGAGTGACAGGTGATTGTTCAGGGATAGAAATATAGTAACCTAGAGTACTCGGAGCGCACACAGCGCCAGTTTGTGTACTGTAGTCGATCTTTGTGAATTTGCGCTGTGCATGCCTAGAACGGGTGTGGTTCATCAAATCGACAGTGTCTAGGTCGACAATGTTTAGGTCGACCACTATAGGTCGACATGGATGGAAGGTCGACAGAGTTTCTAGGTCGACATGTGCTAGGTCGACAGGTCTAAGGTCGTCATGAGGATATATATTTTTTTGGTGTCGTTTTCTTCGTAGAGTGACCGGGATCCCAAATTAGTGCACCGCGTCCCCTCGCATGGCTCGCTTCGCTCGCCATGCTTCGGGCATGGTGCCTTTGCTCCGCTACCGCTTCGCTCGGCACACTTTACCGTTCCAATCGTAGTCCACGTGGATCGTTAAGTATGAAAAAATTTAAAAAAAGAAAAAAAATGTGAAAAACTCATGTCGACCTTTAGACCTGTCGACCTAGCACATGTTGACCTAGAAACCCTGTCGACCTTCCATCCATGTCGACCTAGTGACTGTCGACCTATAGTGGTCGACCTAAACATTGTCGACCTAGACACTGTCGATCTTCAGACCGGATCCCGCCTAGAACAGTGCGTATCTGGGGCGTCTCTAGAGAGGAGGGGACCCGTGTGCAGACTCAGTGTGTGGGCCCCTCCTCTCCTGTAGCCGTCCCTTATCACTACTGTTTCCATGTCAGCAACAGCTCCAACCACATCTGGACCAGGCCCAGTGTTCATTTCCTAATCTTTCCTATACTAACAGTATCGACTGTTCTTCCATATAATCCACCAGCTCCATGACAGTTGCGTCTTCTTCGAATATACCGTATACATTACTATATATACATGATCATGTTGCAGAATTCTACAGTGTGCATATTGGAAACTTCTTAGTAGAAAATGAAAATTGCGTATCACCTGAATGAGCCATATGTACCTCCACCAAACATGTCTACACGCTCCCGGACACTAATGTAAATACAGCATGTGATAGGTCCGCTTGTGGGAGAACATTGCCTATTACGCGCTGAACTGTGGCTGAACCTCAGGAAGACGGCGATAAGGATGGAATATATATTACGACACAGAAAACATCTATTACGATCGCTTTGTGCAATCACTTGAAAGGGTTCATGTTTTATCACCACGGAAAACAAATATAGTAGGATGATGATTGCCGGCTGATCATAACACGGCTTCCGCTACGTTCTGATGAATGAGATTCTTTATATCAGGTCATTTTCCTCCGAGGAGAGGAGTCCCAGCAAACGGCACATCTTCCATTTCTGTTATCTGTCCCGTGATGCTCTAAAGTAACGTTGGATGTAGTCGTAAAAAATATATGATCTAATTCTAAAATGAGCAATTAAGCCATAAAAGGTTGCAGAGTGCGATTACCGGTTCTATAGGTGTCAGGAGAGAGATATATTGACGCTCCAGTTAGTGGGATGGAGCAGCAGGCAGATCATTCATTGTCGGCGGCAGCCGTGTAGCAGGCCCTGAGGTGTGAGGTACATACTTCATCAAGGTATGCCACTTGTATATAATATCACGAGAAGGTTGGTATGCAGATAAATACAGGTTCTGGGGCCGGCTGTAATCTTTCTCTAGCAGCCCCAGAACCAGTATAGAACATCTGTGTGATATTTAACTTTCTTAGGATATAGCTATGGATCCCATGAGTCACTTCATCGTCAATGCGCCTTCCCCCAACCCATAATTCCTTCTAGCACAAGGGAGAAGAGCTATCAGAGAGATACGGCATTAATAATACACAGATATATGTGCAGAGAGGGTTTCAGGAACTTTCCAGATATTGGAGCAGATGTACTAAGTCCTGGATAAGTTGGAGAGAGATAAAGTACCAGCCAATCAGCTCCTAACTGCCATGTTACAGGCTGTGTTTGAAAAAATTACAGTTAGGAGCTGCTTGGCTGGTACTCTTCCATTTTACTTCTCCAAATCTTAATACATACACCCCACCAGCGGCGGCCTACCTTTGTGGAGAAGAGGGGCTGCCACTGGCCATGCTGCCTGGTCCAGAGGAGAGGCGAGAGACGGATGGCTCCCGGCACCTGAGCTGATAAATGCCAGGAACCAGTACATGCACAACCCCCCGACTTTTATGGACTGCACCGGCTGCAGTCCATAGAAGCCAGCTAGGGCTGATGATCAGGCAGGAAGTGGCTTCCTACAGGAAGTCAGATCTCTGCTAATCGCAGTCTGGTCTGTCAGTCCCAGAGGGATGAGAAAAACCTACCAATGGGACTGCCTGTCCTGCGGGTGACTGGCAGGTAGGATTTCCAATAGGAAGTCACTGCCAGTCACAGTTCAGCCAGTGCAGTCACGGACTGCAACTGCCTCACTGCAGTAGCGGATATTTTGGAGGGGCTGCAGTCCTGGACCCCATACGTGTGTTTTGTGATGGGTTGTCTTGTGACTCGTTGCACGTCTTGTGATTATGATAGTGCAGAAATGAAATCAGTTTATGGTGCAGAATCTTTCCATGCGTCATTATTGAGTCTGAGCGACACACTGCGGACCCTATACATGAGAGAACACACATAGATGTAATTGGTGACACCAGAGAGACACAGCACACGAAGCACCGCTAACTGCACACATTTATCTCTGCTGTCACATAGTTCCACAGAGGAAAGTGTTATGACTCCCAGGAATGAGAAACTCTGAGTTACCCGCTGCCCACCACCTCTAATTCTCACACAAAGAGACTGGCATTGTGCCTTCTGACAGGGTCTACTGCCGCAGTGATGGGATGAGCGTCTATTCCCGTCCCGCCACTGCACAGAATATTTAGCTGTAACCTTGTCCTCCTCTTTGTTATGTGTCTGACGTTCTTTATCCAGAAGACCAGAGCTCATTCATTTGCATTTCAAAGTGACAATCTGTTTAAAAGAAGCAAATGGATTTTCTCTTTGAAGTCTGTCGCGTGTGGTAAATTGGTTTTAGAGCTCTGCTGAACGGGGTCAGGTAGGAACTGTCTGGTCGCCGAGGTTCTGATCAGGCCACAATCCTGGTGCTGCTGAGGTAAAATGCTGTGTAATAATATAGCATCACACAGTCACGTATTAAGGAGTTGCAGGGGTGCACTGCATGAAATACAGTTCTGTAATACATGTGTTATGGTTATTATTATTATTAATAATAACACATTTATATAACGGCAGCATATTCTGCAGTGCTTTACAATTGGGAACAAACACGGTAATAAAGGAAGACAGACAACGTGGAGAGGCCCCCGTGGCTTCTGGGCCTAACAGATCTGATAATGAAGGAGAAAAGGCTTGTGAAACCACAAGTGAAAGAGTGTTTAACGTGAGACATCAGTGTCTTCCTGACGGAAACTGGGAGGTTAACGTAGTGCCGCAGAAAATCACTTTAATGGAGCTTCATCTTCACCCTGGATTGAGTGGTCGGCGGAGATGGAGGGAAAATCAATAAATCGCATCATTTCAGGTCCTTTACACTTCACTGGCAGCCGCGGTGAGAGGGAAACAAACGGTTATAATCACATCCCGCAATGACCGCCCTGATGAAATTATGCGTGCTCAGCGTGATGTTCTCCGGCATTTCCCCGTTCCCACAGGGAGAAAATGTTACTTATCGGCCTTGTGTTTACAGATCAACAGAGATCATTGCAATTACCGGTATTTAAGTTTTAATCGTGGCTAATGAGGGATATTCGTGTCGCCTTCCTATCATCTTAAGACGCTTCAGAGATTGGTGACCAGAGATAGGAGAATTCCTGTTTTGAATACCCATGCTTCGCTATGGAATTTCAAGTATTTCTGTGCGTGTAACTTTAATTGTGAAGGACTTCCTGGTGAACTACATTTTTAGTCTTTCCTTCAGGCTGGAGAATGGCCGGGCTGTCAGAGGAGCGGACTCTGGAACAGGCAACATACAACTGGTCATGGGAGAAGCTCCTCAGATGATCCACACCAGCCGCTTTCATACTCTGCCCCTGGGTTTTGTTGCTGATCATGGCGTAGCAGACCATTACCGGGAACTTCCGCCGTTTACACTGGGAGTGGTAGTCTGATGGGATCAGAGAAATTCTCGGAATAGAGACAGTTTCGGGTGGATGCTAAAGAAGCCACTAACAATCCTCCAATTTAAAATGAAACAAAAATCGACAGATTGGGGGGTAAAAGAATTGTTAAAAACCGATTGTTTTTAAACCTAGATTAACATGCTGCTAAAAATATACACACCTACTCAGGCACTTAATTTATAATGAAGAATTTCTGAAAAACACATTCCACCCCTGTTCACCCCTTTGGGGGTGGACTTTTGAAAAATCCCTTCTTATGGGGGTGTTAAATTAGTGCCGTTTTTCAACCAGTCAAAAAAAAACTGCACTTTTTTCACCCTTTCTTAGGTAAAATTTACATTCACCCATGCCACGAAAATGGATTACAAAACTGACGAAAACGCCCGCAATTGAATACCCTGGGGTTTATTTACGAATATTCGCGTTTTTGCCGTTTTGAAGGGTGTTTGATCTCGAATGGTATCGGGTGCATTTTACTGCAACTTTTTGAATCCTGATACGGTCATTCACTAAGCTGCCGAGTTTTGCACATTCGTTTTTTCCGATGTCGATGTGATTCGTAATATCAGGCAGTGTTTTACGGGAGTGATGAGTAAAACACTGCCTGACAAAACACAAGGAATCCCGGCCGGATCTGTGAGATCCGTGCAGGGCTTCATTGTGTACCTTAAAAAGTTGATTAAAGTCTTTAAAAATCTGAAAAAAATTGCGCGGGGTCCCCTCTCCTAAGCACAACCAGCCTCGGGCTCTTTGAGCCGGTCCTGGTTGAAAAAATATGGGGGAAAAAATGACAGGGGTTCCCCCATATTTAATCAACCAGCACGGGGCTCTGCGCCTGGTCCTGGTTCCAAAAATACGGGGGACAAAAAGCGTAGGGGTCCCCCGTATTTCTGAAACCAGCACCGGGCTCCACTAGCTGGGGAGATAATGCCACAGCTGGGGGACACTTTGATATCGGTCCCTGCGGCCGTGCCATTAAAACCCCAACTAGTCACCCCTGGCCGGGGTACCCTGGAGGAGTGGGGACCCCTTCAATCAAGGGGTCCCCCCCTCCAGCCACCCAAGGGCCAGGGGTGAAGCCCGAGGCTGTCCCCCCCATCCAAGGGCGGCGGATGGGGGGCTGATAGCCAAGTGTGAAATTGTGAATATTGTTTTTAGTAGCAGTACTACAAGTCCCAGCAAGCCTCCCCCGCAAGCTGGTACTTGGAGAACCACAAGTACCAGCATGTGGTGGAAAACTGGGCCCGCTGGTACCTGTAGTACTACTACTAAAAAAATACCCCAATTAAAACAGGACACACACACCGTGACAGTACAACTTTATTACATACATGCACACCAACATACACACATACTTACCTATGTTCCCACGAGGCTCGGTCCTCTTCTCCATGTAGAATCCTAGGGGTACCTGTGGAAAAAAATATACTCACATAATCCAGTGAAGAATCCGGCCTTTGAATAATCCACGTACTTGGCAACAACAAAAAAACGCAAACCCGACCACGCACTGAAAGGGGTCCCATGTTTACACATGGGACCCCTTTCCCCAACTGCCAGGACCCCCGGTTGACTGAAAGTAACCTCACCGCTGACCGCAAAGTTCCCACCATTGGCTACAATGGAGCGCATAGGCGCTACATTGTATCACTGCCGTGTGCTGCCTGACAGACACTACAGGAGCACACAGCCAATCAGGAGGGTGCCACGACGTGGCGCTCCCTGCCCTGATTGGCTGAAGGGACCCTCTTTGACAGGAGTCAGGGGGGGTCCTGGCAGTCGGGGAAAGGGGTCCCTTTCAGTGCGTGGTCGGGTTTGCGTTTTTTTTTTTTTGCCAAGTACGTGGATTATTCAAAGGCCGGATTCTTCACTGGATTATGTGAGTATATTTTTTTCCACAGGTACCCCTAGGATTCTACATGGAGAAGAGGACCGAGCCTCGTGGGAACATAGGTAAGTATGTGTGTATGTTGGTGTGCATGTATGTAATAAAGTTGTACTGTCACGGTGTGTGTGTCCTGTTTTTATTGGGGTATTTTTTTAGCAGTAGTACTACAGGTACCAGCGGGCCTGGTTTTCCACCGCATGCTGGTACTTGTGGTTCTCCAAGTACCAGCTTGCGGGGGAGGCTTGCTGGGACTTGTAGTACTGCTACTAAAAACAATATTCACACTTTCACACTATCAGCCCCCCATCCGCCGCCCTTGGATGGGGGGGACAGCCTCGGGCTTCACCCCTGGCCCTTGGGTGGCTGGAGGGGGGGACCCCTTGATTGAAGGGGTCCCCACTCCTTCAGGGTACCCCGGCCAGGGGTGACTAGTTGGGGTTTTAATGGCACGGCCGCAGGGACCGATATCAAAGCGTCCCCCGGCTGTGGCATTATCTCCCCAGCTAGTGGAGCCCGGTGCTGGTTACAGAAATACGGGGGACCCCTACGCTTTTTGTCCCCCGTATTTTTGGAACCAGGACCAGGCGCAGAGCCCCGTGCTGGTTGATTAAATATGGGGGAACCCCTGTCATTTTTTTCCCCATATTTTTTCAACCAGGACCGGCTCAAAGAGCCCGAGGCTGGTTGTGCTTAGGAGGGGGGACCCCGCGCAATTTTTTTCAGATTTTTAAAGACTTTAATCAACTTTTTAAGGTACACAATGAAGCCCTGCACGGATCTCACAGATCCGGCCGGGATTCCTTGTGTTTTGTCAGGCAGTGTTTTACTCATCACTCCCGTAAAACACTGCCTGATATTACGAATCACATAGACATCGGAAAAAACGAATGTGCAAAACTCGGCAGCTTAGTGAATGACCGTATCAGGATTCAAAAAGTTGCAGTAAAATGCACCCGATACCATTCGAGATCAAACACCCTTCAAAACGGCAAAAACACGAATATTAGTAAATAAATCCCAGTGAGTCAATCAGTGGTATTTATGGTCTGGAGATTTCTTGATGAGTAAGTGAGTCAGTCAGTGGTATTTATGGTTCCGGAGATTTCATGATGAGTCAGAGAGTCAGTCAGTGGTATTTATGATTACGGAGATCTCGTGATGAGTCATTGACTCAGTCAGTGGTATTTATGGTTCCGGAGATTTTGTGATGAGTCAGTGAGTCAATCAGTGGTATTTATGGTTCCGGAGATTTTGTGATGAGTCAGTGAGTCAATCAGTGGTATTTATGGTCTGGAGATTTCTTGATGAGTCAGTGTGTTAGTCAGTGGTATTTATGGTTCCGGAGATTTCATGATGAGTCAGAGAGTCAGTCAGTGGTATTTATGATTACGGAGATCTCGTGATGAGTCATTGACTCAGTCAGTGGTATTTATGGTTCCGGAGATTTTGTGATGAGTCAGTCAGTGTTATTTGGCTTTTATATATGTAGATTTGTATTTTTTCAAGGAATATTTTATTTTAGCGCAACTATCAGACAAACAGTATCAGAGATAAAAGTTTATTTTCCACATAAAAGGACCCGCGCGATCTTTGCCCAGAACTTTCTCAATGTTTGATGAAATGAGCAGTAATTATCAGAGTTTTTTATAGTCTAATTGGAGCCTCAACTTGCCCAAAGTCTACAAATTATTAATGAGAACTAATTATTTCTCTCATCTCGGCTGGTGACCCATAAAGGAGATGTCGGAGCTGTCTGAGTCTGGCTCCAGCTTACAGTATTCCTGATAGTTAAATGATATCATTTTCTCGACCCCCCCCCCCCCCTCTCCCTTCAGTCACTCTACCTCATGAAAAACACAATTTTCTTACATGATTACGCATTTTTAAAGTCGCCTGTGATCTCCCAGAGACTCATCTCCAATATAGATGGGTAGAATGTTCTGTTCAATGTGATAGGAGAGCAGATACGGTATCATCCACAGACACACAGGGGTTCGTGTAGTAATGGATAGGGTAGCAAGCAATTTGGAGGGAATTCAGTCACCATCCTGGCTGCAAAGGGTGCAAGATCGGGTGCCCGTTTAAACGCCGCAGCAACGACCCTTCGCAGCTAATTGAATTGACCCCAGATGAGGTACGGAGAAGGTGTGAGGTGAGACACGCTTGTTATGGATAGATGTAGATGCAGTAAGCATTGTCACTGTTGCTTTCTTCTTACTTTATTATAGAAATATACTGTATATTTAATCAGTATAATTAGTGCAGTAAGCACCCGAGTTCTGTTTGTTGTCTACATTGGATTGTTTCATGATCATTTTTATTTGTTTAAATCGTATATACTGTCAGAGCTGTAACTAGGCGTTCGGTGCCCTGTTCCAGAAAGAGAAATGGCGACCCCCCCCCCAATTTTTCCAATAGAGACAGAAGGCGCGTGCCTCGCAGGGAAGGGGCATGACAAAATTGATCCCAAAGAAAGCCCATGCTATATGCCCCTTCTCACACACACACACACACACACACACACACACACACACACACACACACACACACACACACACACACACACACACACACACACACATAATCAAGCAGAGCCATACAGCGTGCTGTCAAACATCCAGGGGGTCATTCCGAGTTGCAGCCCGTGCGATCAGATAGTCGCCGCCTATGGGGGAGTGTATTTCAGCTGTGCAAGTGTGCGATCGCATGAGCAGCCGAGCGGTACAAAAAGATTTTGTGCAGTTTCTGAGTAGCTCTGAACTTACTCACCTTCTGCGATCACTTCAGCCTGTCAGGACCCGGAATTGACGTCAGACACCCGCCCAGCAAACGCCTGGACACGCCTGCGTTTTCCTCTCCACTCCCAGAAAACCGTCAGTTGCCACCCCGGAACGCCTTCCTGCTGTCAGTCACCTTGCGATCGCCGCTGCGATCGAAATCTTAGTTAGAACAATCGCTGCCTGGCGTTCCCCGCCATCGGGCAGCGACGCACCTGCGCATTGAGGCCGCAGCGCATGTGCATTCCGGACCCGATCGCATGGCTGCAAAAAAACGCAGCGTGCGATCAGGTCGGAATGACCCCCTCAATCTCTTGCAGACACACACTACATAGATCTGCACAGCTGCAATGCTAATCACCCCTTCACAAAGTACAAAGAAAGCTAAAAGTCTCCAGCTTGGAATTCTCTAGCGTTCTATGGAAGGCAGATAGCTGAATGAATAGAGTGTCCGACTGCGGTGTCATAGGCAATGGGTTTGAATCCTGGGCACATCAGCATCCCGAAATGTAATAAAGGACAGTGCGAATGACCAACAAAGAGTTCTCAAGTCCATGAATGCTGAATACTGTAGGTATTAGTGAAAAGGAGTGGGGATAGGAGACATAGGGGTCTATTTACTAAGCGTTGGATGGAGATAAAGTCGCTGGCGATAACGTACCAGCCAATCGGCTCCTAACTGCCACGTAACAGGCTGGGTTTGAAAAATGACAGTTAGGAGCTGATTGGCTGGTACTTTATCTCCAGCATCTTTATCTCCATCCAAGGCTTAGTAAATAGACCCCATTGTTGGTCAGGAGATGCTGGGCTTCAAAAAGGGGGAGAAGCTGCAAGTGAAAGTAGTTAGATCAGGGGTGTCAAAGACAAGGCCCGCGGGCCAAATCCGGCCCGCCAGACCTCGTCTGATGGCCCGCGGTGCCGCCGCCATGAAACCCCCTTCTCCCGAGTGCCCAGCTCGGGGGGGCGGGGTTTCGCGGAATGACGCGATTGCGTCGTGACGTCACGGCGCAAACGCGTCATTCAACGAAACCCCGTCGGAGGAGGGAGAAGGGAGCCGCGCAGACGAGGAGGGAGAGGCGGCTGAAGAGCGGCGAGAACCGCTTCAAATGTAAGTCAGCCCCTCTCCCTTCCTCTCTTTCTCTCTCTCTCCCTCCTTCCACCACCTGCCGCAATGTGTAAAATGGGGACCTGTACCTGCCGCTATGTGTAAAATGGGGACCTGTGCCTGCCACAATGTGTAAAATGGGGACCTGTGCCTGCCACAATGTGTAAAATGGGGACCTGTACCTGCCGCTATGTGTAAAATGGGGACCTGTGCCTGCCACAATGTGTAAAATGGGGACCTGTGCCTGCCACAATGTGTAAAATTGGGACCTGTACCTGCCGCTATGTGTAAAATGGGGACCTGTGCCTGCCACAATGTGTAAAATGGGGACCTGTGCCTGCCACAATGTGTAAAATGGGGACCTGTACCTGCCGCTATGTGTAAAATGGGGACCTGTGTCTGCCACAATGTGTAAAATTGGGACCTGTGCCTGCCACAATGTGTAAAATGGGGACCTGTACCTGCCGCTATGTGTAAAATGGGGACCTGTGCCTGCCACAATGTGTAAAATGGGGACCTGTGCCTGCCACAATGTGTAAAATGGGGACCTGTGCCTGCCACAATGTGTAAAATGGGGACCTGTGCCTGCCACAATGTGTAAAATGGGGACCTGTGCACTATAAAAGGGGGCACATGGCTGGGCACTATAAAAGGGGGCACATGGCTGGGCACTTTAAAAGGGGGCAGATGGCTGGGCACATATAAGGCAGGTGGAGCGGTAAATTTTGGATAGACCTACAGATACAACCGGCCCTTTGATGGGGACCAAACTGCTGATGCGGCCCCCGATGAATTTGAGTTTGACACCCCTGAGTTAGATGATTCAGAATTGACAAGTGCTGCCAACAGCGCCCCCTACCCTGCAGCGCTATGTGCGGGGCACACTCCGTACACATCTAGTTACGGCCCTGTATACTGCTCTATGTAAGCACTGCTAGATTTGTTGCCATCAGGGCCGGATCTAGGGGGGGCGAAGGGGGCGACCGGCCCCCTAACACAGTCATAGCCACGCCCACTTTTGAGCAGAAGAGAGCTCTCCGGGGAGAGCCTGAGGCAGAACGATGTGCTGCAGCTTATACCACAGCAGCACAGAGGAGCCAGGAGAGCAAGGGTTACAGAGCATTTGCCCCTCACTTGCTGGTGGCTAATAAATACAATTACCCCATAGCACAGTCACATGTACATAGAACAATCACAAAGCTCTATCTCAGTCTCACTCAAAAAGTTCAGTCAGAATTGAGAGAGGAGGAGTTAGGATTGCAGATGGGAGGAATTGGGACTGTAGAGGGAGGAGTCAAGATTAAACAGTAAACCGCCCCCCCTAAAGAAAAGTCTAGATCCGTCCCTGGATGCCATGAGCCGTATCTAACAAAATTTGCACTTTGAATGTGGTTGTGATAATTTTCGCCAGAATTTGCAACGTGAAAATGTTCTGATGAACTTTTGGCAACTATAACGCAATTTTTTTCAAGACGGATCCTCTGGGTACCTTTCCGATGATACATGCGATGTCATGCATTTGCATTAGTGGAAGATCCAATCCTGAACGTTTGAGTGATAGCCAGGGCAGCCAACAGGGGGGGGGGGAGGGGGACTGAGGGACTGGTGTCCCGGGCCCTTACAGAGAGAGAGTCCCACCCCTGGCTCTTACTGCCTATACCTGTAGAGCTTCCCCAGGTGTGTACAACAACTGCGGGCTGACGTGCAGAGAAGACGTCTTAAATCAAGCCTTCCCTGTGCATCAGCCCTGGCAGAGAAAGCTGAGCGGTGACTGGGATCCAGTGATCAGCTCTGTGTGTCCGATGGACACACAAGCTGATCACAGTGTAAAAAAAAAGTACAAAAATACAAAACATACTCAACTGTCCAGGGAGCCGGTGTCCGCTGCTCCGGTGAGCGCTGCCGGGCGCCGGGTCCCCCATATGCTGCAATGTGACCACGGTGCAGTAAAGTGACGCTACAAAACGGCAGCACATTTTACAGCACCGGGGGTCACAGCACAGGAGGAGGACCCGACGCCCGGCAGCCTCCTGAAGCAGCGCTGACCGGCTCCCTAGACAGGTGAGTATATTATCCTGCTTAGGGGAGTACGTGGCATGCGGCGGTAGACGCGACAGGGGGGAAGGTCGACCGGGCGGTGGCGGTAGCAGCGATTTCGGCGGGGCGGCGCATGCGTCGCAGGACATTGGGGTATTTTTAACAAAAAATACCCCGATGATGCTGCGAAGCGGCATCACAGAGACAGAGCTTGACTTCAAGCTCTGTTCCTGCATGCGATAATTGATACATCCCTGCGATGTAATCAATTATCGCAGTGCGAGTTTGGGCGATGCGGATGGTGATAAACAGGCCCCTAAGACAGTAGAGCAATTTGAACATGCATGGGATAGTCATAAGAATATCTTTACAAAGAAATAAGGATCATATAGGGCTGATGTTACCAAAAGGTTACAAAAAGGGGCAGACTAGATGGGCCAAGTGGTTCTTATCTGCCGCCACATTCTATGTTTCTGTGTAAACCTATGGTGGCTGCTTCACGGCTGGGAATTGTGAGACCATGGCAGATGTCAGAAGATATCTGCTGTAGTCTATCCATGTTAAATCCTGGGAGTGCTTAATATTTGCTGGTACACCCCAAAAACACGTGTCTGAAAAATGTGACTGTACAGCCAAGATCGTGACAGTTGGGAGCAGAAGCCGTAACTACATTTGTGCCAGGTGTGCCTGGCACACAGCGCAGTCGCCCTGAGGGCGCAACGGCCAGCAGCTTATATTGAATCAAATTGACTCATTACAAGCCGCCTGTGCTGTGCTGGTTGCACCGTGCTGCAGGAGAAGAGGAGAGCAGCAGCACCGGAGGCAGGGGAGGATGACTGGAGCCGCAGCAGCGCTATGTAATGGGTAGTGGCGCCGCTGCAGCTGTCCCTGTCCTTCCTCATTGGCTGCCCGGCGCTGCTGTGAATGCTGGGATGTGCTTCCCTCATCCCAGCATTCACAGCGGCGTCGGCCAGCCAATGCGGAAGAAAAGGGACAGCTGCAGTGGCGCCAATACCAATTACACTGCGCTGCTGCGGCTCCAGTCCCCCTCCCTCCTCCTCCTTCTCCCCTGCCCGGGATCTGCTTCATGAAACCTGCACTGCGGAGCCTGACTGCCTGGGGGGAGAGATGGTATCTATCTATCTATCTATCTATCTATCTATCTATCTATCTATCTATCTATCTATCTATCTATCTATCTACAGTATCTATCTGTCTGTCTAGCTCTCTATCTATTCTGTCTGCTGTAATGTGTAAAGAGTGGACGCTGTCTGCCATAATGTATATAAAGGGGGACGTTGTCTGCCGTAATGTGAAAAAAGGGGGACTTTCTGCTGTAATGTGTAAAAAGGGGGACGCTCTCTGCCGTAATGTGTAAAAAGGGGGACGCTGTCTGCCGTAATGTGTAAAAAGGAGACTCTGCAGAAGGCTCCACAGGGAAGAAATTATGGAGGAGGCAGCACAGGGAAGAAAGGATGGAGGAGGCAGCACAGGGAAGAAATGATGGAGGAGGCAGCACAGGGAAGAAATGATGGAGGAGGCAGCATGGGGAAGAAATGATGGAGAAGGCAGCACAGGGAAGAAATGATGGAGGAGGCACCACAGGGAAGAAATGATGGAGGAGGCAGCACAGGAAATAAATGATGGAGGAGGCACCACAGGGAAGAAAGGATGGAGGAGGCAGCACAGGGAAGAAATGATGGAGGAGGCAGCACAGGAAAGAAATGATGGAGGAGGCACCACAGGGAAGAAATGATGGAGGAGGCAGCACAGGAAAGAAATTATGGAGGAGGCACCACAGGGAAGAAATGATGGAGGAGGCAGCACAGGGAAGAAATGATGGAGGAGGCACCACAGGGAAGAAATGATGGAGGAGGCACCACAGGGAAGAAATGATGGAGGAGGCAGCACAGGGAAGAAATTATGAAGGAGGCAGCACAGGGAAGAAATGATGGAGGAGGCACCACAGGGAAGAAATGATGGAGGAGGCAGCATGGGGGAAGAAATGATGGGGGAGGCAGCACAGGGAAGAAATGATGAAGGAGGCACCACAGGGAAGAAATTATGGGGGAGGCACCACAGGGAAGAAATGATGGAGGAGGTACCACAGGGAAGAAATGATGGAGGAGGCAGCACATGGAAGAAATGATGGAGGAGGCAGCACAGGGAAGAAATGATGGAGGAGGTACCACAGGGAAGAAATGATGGAGGAGGCACCACAGGGAAGAAATGATGGGGGAGGCACCACAGGGAAGAAATGATGGAGGAGGTACCACAGGGAAGAAATGATGGAGGAGGCAGCACAGGGAAGAAATGATGGAGGAGGCAGCATGGCGAAGAAATGATGGAGGATGCAGCACAGGAAGACATGATGGAGAAGGAAGCACAGGGAAGAAATGATGGAGGAGGTACCTCAGGGAAGAAATGATGGAGGAGGCACCACAGGGAAGAAATGATGGGGGAGGCACCACAGGGAAGAAATGATGGAGGAGGTACCACAGGGAAGAAATGATGGAGGAGGCAGCACAGGGAAGAAATGATGGAGGAGGCAGCATGGGGAAGAAATGATGGAGGGAGGCAGCACAGGAAAGAAATGATGGAGGAGGCACCACATGGAAGAAATTATGGAGGAGGCAGCACAGGAAATAAATGATGGAGGAGGCACCACAGGGAAGAAATTATGGAGGAGGCAGCACAGGTAAGAAATGATGGAGGAGGCACCACAGGGAATAAATGATGGAGGAGGCACCACAGGGAAGAAATGATGGAGGAGGCACCACAGGGAAGAAATTATGGAGGAGGCAGCACAGGTAAGAAATGATGGAGGAGGCACCACAGGGAACAAATGATGGAGGAGGCACCACAGGGAAGAAATTATGGGGGAGGCACCACAGGGAAGAAATGATGGAGGAGGCACCGCAGGGAAGAAATGATGGAGGAGGCACCACAGGGAAGAAATTATGGAGGAGGCAGCACAGGTAAGAAATGATGGAGGAGGCACCACAGGGAACAAATGATGGAGGAGGCACCACAGGGAAGAAATTATGGGGGAGGCACCACAGGGAAGAAATGATGGAGGAGGCACCACAGGGAAGAAATGATGGAGGAGGCAGCACAGGGAAGAAATGATGGAGGAGGCAGCACGGGGAAGAAATGATTGAGGAGGCAGCACAGAGAAGAAACGATGAGGGATGCACCACGGGGAAGAAATGATGGAGGAGGCAGCACGGGGAAGAAATTATGAAGGAGGCAGCACAGGGAAGAAATGATGAAGGAGGCAGCACAGAGAAGAAACGATTGACGAGGCAGCACAGAGAAGAAACGATGAGGGAGGTAGCATAGGGAAGAAATGATGGAGGAGGTAGCACGGGGAAGAAATGATGAAGGAGGCAGCACAGGGAAGAAATGATGAGGGAGGCAGCACAGGGAAGAAATGACGGAGGAGGCACCACAGGGAAGAAATGATGGAGGAGGCAGCACAGAGAAGAAACGATTGAGGAGGCAGCACAGAGAAGAAACGATGAGGGAGGCAGCATAGGGAAGAAATGATGGAGGAGGCAGCACGGGGAAGAAATGATGAAGAAGGCAGCACAGGGAAGAAATGATGAGGGAGGCAGCACAGGGAAGAAATGACGGAGGAGGCACCACAGGGAAGAAATGATGGAGGAGGCAGCATGGGGAAGAAATGATGGAGGAGGCACCACAGGAAAGAGATGATGGGGGAGGCACCACAGGGAAGAAATGATGGAGGAGGCACCACAGGGAAGAAATGATGGAGGAGGCAGCATGGGGAAGAAATGATGAAGGAGGCAGCATAGGGAAGAAATGATGAGGGAGGTAGCATAGGGAAGAAATGATGAGGGAGGCAGTATAGGGAAGAAATGATGGAGGAGGCAGCACAGGGAAGAAATGATGGAGGAGGCACCACAGGGAAGAAATGATGGAGGAGGCACCACAGGGAAGAAATTATGGAGGAGGCAGCACAGGTAAGAAATGATGGGGGAGGCACCACAGGGAAGACATGATGGAGGAGGCACCACAGGGAATAAATGATGGATGAGGCACCACAGGGAAGAAATGATGGAGGAGGCACCACAGGGAAGAAATGATGGGGGAGGCACCACGGGGAAGAAATTATGGAGGAGGCACTACAGGGAAGAAATGATGGAGGAGGCAGCATGGGGAAGAAATGATGAGGGAGGCAGCATAGGGAAGAAATGATGAGGGAGGCAGCATAGGGAAGAAATGATGAGGGAGGCATCATAGGGAAGAAATGATGGAGGAGGCAGCACAGGGAAGAAATGATGGAGGATGTACCACAGGGAAGAAATGATGGAGGAGGCAGCACGGGGAAGGAATTATGAAGGAGGCAGCATGGGGAAGAAATTATGAGGGAGGCAGCATAGGGAAGAAAGGATGGAGGAGGCAGCACAGGGAAGAAATGATGGAGGAGGCATCACAGGGAAGAAATGATGGAGGAGGCACCACAGGGAAGAAATGATGGAGGAGGCAGCATGGGGAAGAAATGATGGAGGAGACAGCACAGGGAAGACATGATGGAGGAGGCAGCATAGGGAAGAAATGATGGGGGAGGCACTACAGGGAAGAAATGATGGAGGAGGCACCACAGGGAGGAAATGATGGAGGAGGCAGCATGGGGAAGAAATGATGGAGGAGGCAGCACAGGGAAGAAATGATGGAGGAGGCACCACAGGGAAGAAATGATGGAGGAGGCAGCATGGAGAAGAAATGATGGAGGAGGCACCACAGGGAAGAAATTATGGAAGAGGCAGCACAGGTAAGAAATGATGGGGGAGGCACCACAGGGAAGAAATGATGGAGGAGGAACCACAGGGAAGAAATGATGGAGGAGGCACCACAGGGAAGAAATGATGGAGGAGGCAGCAGCACAGGTAACAAATGATGGGGGAGGCACCACAGGGAAGAAATGATGGAGGAGGCACCACAGGGAAGAAATGATGGAGGAGGAACCACAGGGAAGAAATGATGGAAGAGGCACCACAGGGAAGAAATGATGGAGGAGGCAGCAGCACAGGTAACAAATGATGGGGGAGGCACCACAGGGAAGAAATTATGGAGGAGGCACCACAGAGAAGAAACGATTGAGGAGGCAGCACAGAGAAGAAACGATGAGGGAGGCAGCATAGGGAAGAAATGATGGAGGAGGCACCACAGGGAAGAAATGATGGAGGAGGCACCACAGGGAAGAAATGATGGAGGAGGCAGCACAGGGAAGAAATGATGGGGGAGGCACCACAGGGAAGAAATGATGGAGGAGGCACCACAGGGAAGAAATGATGGAGGAGGCAGCATGGGGAAGAAATGATGGAGGAGGCAGCACAGGGAAGAAATGATGGAGGAGGCACCACAGGGAAGAAATGATGGAGGAGGCACCACAGGGAAGAAATTATGGAGGAGGCACCACAGGGAAGAAATGATGGGGGAGGCACCACAAGGAAGAAATGATGGAGGAGGCACCACAGGGAAGAAATGATGGAGGAGGCTGCACAGGGAAGATATGATGGAGGAGGCAGCACAGAGAAGAAACGATTAAGGAGGCAGCACAGAGAAGAAGCGATTGAGGAGGCAGCACAGGGAAGAAATGATGGAGAAGGCATCATAGGGAAGAAATGATGAGGGAGGCACCACAGGGAATAAATGATGGAGGAGGCACCACAGGGAAGAAATGATGGGGAAGGCGCCACAGGGAAGAAATGATGGAGGAGGCACCACAGGGAAGAAATGATGGAGGAGGCAGCACAGAGAAGAAACGATTGAGGAGGCAGCACAGGGAAGAAATGATGGAGGAGGCAGCACAGGGCAGAAATGATGGAGGAGGCAGCACAGGGAAGAAATGATGGAGGAGGCAGCACAGGAAGAAATGATGGAGGAGGCAGCACAGGGAAGAAATGATGGAGGAGGCAGCACAGGAAGAAATGATGGAGGAGGCAGCACAGGGAAGAAATGATGGAGGAGGCAGCATGGGGAAGAAATGATGGAGGAGGCAGCACAGGGAAGAAATGATGGAGGAGGCACCACAGGGAAGAAATGATGGAGGAGGCACCACTGGGAAGAAATTATGGAGGAGGCACCACAGGGAAGAAATGATGGGGGAGGCACCACAGGGAAGAAATGATGGAGGAGGCACCACAGGGAAGAAATGATGAGGAGGCAGCACAGGGAAGAAATGACGGAGGAGGCAGCACAGAGAAGAAACGATTAAGGAGACAGCACAGAGAAGAAGCGATTGAGGAGGCAGCACAGGGAAGAAATTATGGAGAAGGCAGCATAGGGAAGAAATGATGGAGAAGGCAGCATAGGGAAGAAATGATGAGGGAGGCACCACAGGGAAGAAATGATGGAGGAGGCACCACAGGGAAGAAATGATGGGGGAGGCGCCACAGGGAAGAAATGATGGAGGAGGCACCACAGGGAAGAAATGATGGAGGAGGCAGCACAGAGAAGAAACGATTGAGGAGGCAGCACAGGGAAGAAATGATGGAGGAGGCAGCACAGGGAAGAAATGATGGAGGAGGCAGCACAGGGAAGAAATGATGGAGGAGGCAGCACAGGAAGAAATGATGGAGGAGGCAGCACAGGGAAGAAATGATGGAGGAGGCAGCACAGGAAGAAATGATGGAGGAGGCAGCACAGGGAAGAAATGATGGAGGAGGCAGCCCAGAGAAGAAATGATGGAGAATGCATTCAATGTGGCTCAACCGGTTGGAGCACATGTCTTATGTCCATACGGTCCTTTTACTGCTTGGTTGTGTTCTAACAATGGGGGTAATTCCAAGTTGATCGCAGCAGGACATTTTTTAGAAATTGGGCAAAACCATGTGCACTGCAGGGGAGGCAGATATAACATGTGCAGAGAGAGTTAGATTTGGGTGGGTTATTTTGTTTCTGTGCAGGGTAAATACTGGCTGCTTTAGTTTTACATTGCAATTTAGATTGCAGATTGAACACACCACACTTAAATCTAACTCTCCCTGCACATGTTATATCTGCCTCCCCTGCAGTGCACATGGCTTTGCCCAACTGCAAAAAAATTTCCTGCTGCGATCAACTTGGAATTACCCCCAATATCTTACCAAAAAGGAAGAAGACACTACAGACAGTTGTCAGGCAGCGGGTCTCCTGCCACCGTGGTTTACCTATAACACAAATTACGATGTTAGTGGTCCACATATGTGTATTTGTAGAGTAGAAGAATAATTTGGAAATTATTCATGACAGAACAGTTATGCTCAATCCTGATACTTTCTACCAGCTCTGCCCTGCGTAATATATCTATAAATAAGATTTTAATTTAAGGAGTGCGGCAGGAATATACTTATAATGTGCAATTGCCTTCAGAACATAGATCAGATCTTCTGGGAATAACAAACCTGTTGGGAACTTTGTCTTTCATACCGACAGAGAAGCGGCTTAATAGAGATGTAAATGAATTCAGTTCCAGCGAAACCTGCCAGATGTGCTGCCCTAAAACGTAAATATGGTGAGAATGCTCCTTGCGAATGTCAAGCTGCTTCCATTGTGCGATACGTCTCTTTCGGAGATAGGTGACAGATGGAAGCGCAGCGACTTGGCGAGTGCAGCCATTAAATATAACTTTACATGTGCACTATTAGGCTTTTTATAGAAAGGCATTCAGCTTAGAGACATTGGCCCTCATTCCGAGTCGTTCGCTTGGTAATTTTCATCGCATCGCAGTGAAATTCCGCTTAGTACGCATGCGCAATATTCGCACTGCGACTGCGCCAAGTAATTTTACAATGAAGATAGTATTTTTACTCACGGCTTTTTCTTCGCTCCGGCGATCGTAGTGTGATTGACAGGAAATGGGTGTTACTGGGCGGAAACACGGCGTTTTAGGGGCGTGTGGAGAAAAACGCTACCGTTTCCGGAAAAAACGCAGGAGTGGCTGGAGAAACGGGGGAGTGTCTGGGCGAACGCTGGGTGTGTTTATGACGTCAAACCAGGAACGACAAGCACTGAACTGATCGCAGATGCCGAGTAAGTCTGAAGCTACTCTGAAACTGCTAAGTAGTTTGTAATCGCAATATTGCGAATACATCGGTCGCAATTTTAAGAAGCTAAGATACACTCCCAGTAGGCGTAGGCTTAGCGTGAGCAACTCTGCTAAATTCGCCTTGCGAGCGATCAACTCGGAATGAGGGCCCTTGTGGTTTCATCTGAAAGGTTGAGAGGTGAGAAAGAGGCAAAACCAGGCACACGGGAGCCTTAAATATCAGGTACATAATGTGAACCGACAGAAATGGTTCCTGAATCCGTAGACCAATGCAGACTAATGGGTAAATCTACTAGGGTGGGAGCTTTTTTTAGAACTGGTGATGTTGCACATAGCAACCAATCAGATTTTATCTATTATCCTCTAGAAACAGCTAGATAAATGTTAAATAGAATCTGATTGGTTGCTAGGAGCAACATCACCAGTTCTAAAAAAAAAACCTCCCACATTAGTAAATGACATCATTGTACATGGGCGGATAATATGAGGTGGGGGGCCCAATGTGCAGCCTCCATGCCAGCCCTCGATTTTTTCACTAGACCTTGTTCCAAGTCTACTGTGCCTGCACTGTTGTCCGGGAGCATGGCGCTTGCCCACAATATCCCAGTGACCGCCATACCGCGCATGCACAGATCTCCAATACAATGTACTTGCTCAACAGAAACCATACTGCGTGAGTCAAAAGGGAGCGGGGGAACATTAACCATGGACTATCCCAAAACGGGTCTGCAAGACTCACCCCTCTTGCACAGATAGTTTGTATCGACAAAGAAACTTGTTACAGTCCGCCAGGGCCGGACTGGGACTAAAAATAGGCCCTGGCATTTTTGAAGCACACAGGCCCACCTCTGTGACTCCTCCCCTTACTATTCATGACCCCTCCCACTTATTAGTCTATGTTCTTACAAATATAATTAATATTCTAACAACATACAGGCGTACATCATTCTCTATTAAAATATACACAACCAGTGGTTGAAGTGGACATTTTTAAGTGGGGGTATGTAAACGTGAGGCTTGTAATTAAGCGCGCGCCGAAGGCGCGTGCGCTCCGGAAAAGGGGGCGTGGCCACTCAAAAGGGGGTGTGGTCTTCAGTGTAATTTACCACACCATACACCCCTTATACGCATTATGCACCACAATAGTAGGACCCCTTATACTATCTAGTACTGCTGCCCCTTTCACATTATACCACACAGTATGAGACAAAATTCACATTACAGCACCCTGTATGAGTCGAAATTTACATTATATGCCCCCGATAGTGCAGTGCCAGGTATACAAATGCCCCCACAGTGCCAGGTATACAAATGCCCCCACAGTGCCAGGTATACAGATGCCCCCACAGTGCCAGGTAAACAATTGCCCCCACAGTGCCAGGTAAACAATTGCCCCCACAGTGCCAGGTACACAAATGCCCCCACAGTGCCAGATCCACAAATGCCCCCCACAGTGCCAGGTATACAAATGCCCCCACAGTGCCAGGTATACAAATGCCCCCACAGTGCCATGTATACAAATGCCCCCACAGTGCCAGATCCACAAATGCCCCCACAGTGCCAGGTATACAAATGCCCCCGCAGTGCCAGGTATACAGATGCCCCCACAGTGCCAGGTATACAGATGACCCCACAGTGCCAGGTATACAAATGCCCCCACAGTGCCAGGTAACCAATTGCCCCCACAGTGCCAGGTAAACAATTGCCCCCACAGTGCCAGGTACACAAATGCCCCCACAGTGCAAGATCCACAAATGCCCCCCACAGTGCCAGGTATACAAATGCCCCACAGTGCCAGCCAATTGCCCCCACAGTGCCAGGTATACAATTGCCCCACGGTGCCAGCCAATTGCCCCCACAGTGCCAGGTATACAATTGCCCCCACAGCAGCCAGTGCTGCAGCTGCTTACCGCTGCTGCACTGCTGCTGCTGCTGCTGCTGCTCCTCCTCCTCCGGGCTGTGAGGGACGGGGGTGAGAACGCCGGGCGCCCGCCAGCACGGCTGTGTCTGGCGCGGCAGCGTATAGCGTTCAAACCAGCCGCCGGTTCGTGAGCCAATCAGAGCTCGCGGACCGGCGGCTTCTGATTGGCTGCCGGTCCGCGAGCTCTGATTGGCTCACGAACCGGCGGCAGCTTTGAAGTCCGCTATACGCGCCGCGCCAGACACAGCCATGCTGGCGGGCGCCCGGCGTTCTGACCCCCGTCCCTCACAGCTCTCCAAGCCTGACAGCTGAGACGCGCTGCCGCCGGACTGAGCGGCAGCGCGTCTCAGTGACCGCTGGACCGGCCCACGTGGCCATCGGCCCTTCTGGCATCTGCCAGAAGTGCCAGATGGCCAGTCCGGCCCTGCAGTCCGCCATGCGGTCCGCACTATACGCATGTCTCAGTCATTGCCAGACGACCAGGATGCTGCGTCTCTTCCGACCGCAAGGGCAGTCCCCCCCCCCCCCCCCTGGCTCCTAGCAACCCGGATGCGGTAGCCACATGGTCTGCTGGGAACCGCCGGGTCCCTGTCAACTGGGACACTGGATGCAGACAGCGTTCCCGGTTGCCATATAACCAGGAGGTAGGGTGTTTACTCTCTGCTGGGACGTGCAGCAGTGCAGCTGCACATCCTTAAGTCATAACTGGTTCGCTTCCCCGGTCAGGCAGCTGATTGGTTCAGCAACCCTTTATATTCCCTCTTGCCACTCCCTCAGTGCAGGTTATAGTTTACAGTGCATCTGGAAAGTATTCACAGCGCTTTACTTTTTCCACATTTTGTTATGTTACAGCCTTTTTCCAAACTGGAATAAATTCATTTTTTTCCTCAAAATTCTACACACAATACCCTATAATGACAATGTGAAAAAAGTTTTTTTTGAGATTTTTGCAGATTTATTACAAATAAAAAACTAAGAAATCACATGTATATAAGTATTCACAGCATTTGCTCAATACTTTGTTGATGCACCCTTGGCAGCAAATACAGCCTCAAGTATTTTTGAATATGATGCCACAAGCTTGGCACACCTATCTTTGGGCAGTTTCGCTCATTCCTCTTTGCAGCACCTCAAAGCCATTTTCAGATCTCTCCAGAGATGTTCAATCAGATTCAAATCTGGGCTCTGGCTGGGCCACTCAAGGACAGTTGTCCTGAAGCCTCTCCTTTGATATCTTGGCTGTGTGCTTAGGGTCATTGTCCTGCTGAAAGATGAACCGTCACCCCAGTCTGAAGTCAAGAGCGCTCTGGAGCAGGTTTTCATCCAGGATGTCTCTGTACATTACTGCATTCATCTTTCCCTCTATCCTCACTAGTCTCCCAGTTCCTGCTGCTGAAAAACATCCCCACAGCATGATGCTGCCACCACCATGCTTCACTGTAGGGATGGTATTGGCCTGGTGATAAGAGGTGCGTGATTTCCTCCAAACATGACGCCTGGCATTTACGCCAAACAGTTCAATCTTTGTCTCATCAGACCAGAGAATTTTGTTTCTCATGGTCTGAAAGTCCTTCAGGTGCATTTTGGCAAACTCCAGGTGGGCTGCCATGTGCTTTTTACTAAGGAGGGGCTTCCGTTTGGCCACTCTCCCATACAGGCCTGATTGGTGGATTGCTGCAGAGATGGGTGTCCTTCTGGAAGGTTATCCTCTCTCCACAGAGTAATGCTGTAGTTCTGACAGAGTGACTATCGGGTTCTTAGTCACCTCCCTGACTAGGGCCCTTCTCCCCCGATCGCTCAGTTTAGACGGCCGGCCAGCTCTAGGAAGAGTCCTGGTGGTTCTGAACTTCGATTTATGGATGATGAAGGCCACTGTACTCGTTGGGACCTTCAAAGCAGAAGATATTTTTCTGTACCCTTCAACAGATTTGTGCCTCGAGACAATACTGTCTCGGAGGTCTACAGACAATTCCTTTGACTTCATGCTTGGTTTGTGCTCAGACATGCACTGTCAAGGGTGGGACCTTATATAGACAGGTGTGTGTCTTTCCAAATCATGGCCAATCAACTGAATTTACCACAGGTGGACTCCAATTAAGCTGTAGGAACATCTCAAGGATGATCAGTGGAAACAGGATGCATCTGAGCTAAATTTTGAGCTTCATGGCAAAGGCTGTGAATACTTATATATATGTGAATTCTTAGCTTTTTATTTTTAATAAATGTGCAAAAATCACAAAAATCTTTTTTAACGTTGTCATTATGGGGTATTGTGTGTAGAATTTTGAAATTAATGTATTCAATTTTGGAATAAGGCTGTAACATAACAAAATGTGGAAAAAGTGAAGCACTGTGAATACTTTCCGGATACACTGTATGCCTGCAGTATAAATTGCTGACCCTTGACACTTCTCCTGATATTCCTGTGGATTCTCTTACAGATTTCCTGCTCGTTTGTGTCCTGGTTTCTGCCCTGCCTATTCCTACTGTTAGCCTAGTGTGGTGCCCTTCGTCTGCCTTCCCAGTGTTTCAGCTCATAGCCTCCATACCATCTACACAGAGCTACACTCGCCCTGGGGATACTCCGATCCAGCTCTGATCTCACTCCCCGAGCTTCTGTGTATTTGCACCCCCAGTTAATCTCCAGGTACTTATTCCAAGGTCTCCAGTCTATTGGGTGAGCTCCTACTGCTGGAGGTTGAAGTCCAGGGGGCCCCCTAAGTACCAGTGTGCGCCTCAAGCACTAAGGGAACATCGGGGAGTTGCTTATGGTGAATACCCTCTAGGGGTCTCACATCAATATTTCTGAAGTTCCTAACATTACTCGGCAAGTCCAAGATTCAATACTAAGCAAGTCCAGGAATCGTAACAAAACGGTTAGGCGCGTTTTGCACCAAGATGTCTTAACTTTTGTCTTGACTTAACATGACAAAAGTTTGTGCTAAGATGGCTCCAAGGCTTCTCACTGCCGAGCAAAATGAAAATCTAAAGCAAATTTGTACAGATATTTTGGAACAAATTCAAGCAGATTAGCATGTTTTAGAAAAAACTATTGCCTGTGACAAAATCTGGATCTTACAGTATGATCTTGACACAAAACATCAGTCCATGCACTGGAAAACACCATCATCACCAAGAATGAAGAAAGCACATCAAAGCAAATCCAAATTTAAAGCCTTGTGAATGGTTTTCTTTGATATCAAGGGTATTATTTTGGCAGACTGTGTACCAGAAGGCGCAACAGTGATGGACAATATTACAAAAATGTTCTAGTAACTACAAAAATGTTCAAGCAACTTTGCGGGAAAGAATCAGAAGAAAGAGGCCAGAGTTGTGGAAAATTTTTAGATCCTCCATTAAGACAACTCACCAGCCTAGACAGCTGTCTATGTTAAGAAGTTTTTGGCCTAGAAACAGATTGCAGTGCTAGAAACCCTCTATACTCACCAGACCTAGCACCATGTGACTTCTTTCTTTTCACATCTGTACTCAAGGGAAACCATTTTGAATCAGTTATTGAGGTAACGAAGAAAACGACCGAGCTGCTGAGACATCTGACAGATAATGAGCTATAGCCCGGCTTTGACCAATGGAAAATAAGATTACAGCGGTGTGTGTGTGTGTGTGTGTGTGTGTGTGTGTGTGTGTGTGTGTGTGTGTGTGTGTGTGTGTGTGTGTGTGTGTGTGCAGAAGGGGAGGACATAGACGGGGAGCAGAGTTAAAATGTCCTTAATATAATTAAACATACGGTATGTTTAGCCGGCCAGCAAGTTTTAGTTTCTCCATAAATTCATTGTGAAATTGATGTCTGAGTAGACCAGATCTGCACAGTGTATATAAACATAATAGACGTAATACAGGACCGATAGGACAATAAAGGTCGCCATGTTAGTCCAATTCCACAACCTGTATACTTTATTTCTCTGTCGGATGTCATTTTTATATTCAGTTCATAAACTTTGTAAATAGCTGTTTCCTCTGGGACTTCTCGCTCCTTCATGCCCGCAGACCCAGGGAAATCATTCTTCTTGCATCGATTTGTTTCTGTTGGTCTCCGTCGTCTTCTTGTGATTATTTCTTGTTATGCGTCTTACGACACTTGCAAATTAGGATGCTGCATTCTCATCTAATTATCTCTACCATCTTGCAGCGCATACAATTCCTCATCCCTTCGATATAAAGATTGCGCGAACTCTAACCGCCCTTTAAAATGACAATAAAACTTGTTAATGGAAAAGTCTATTTAAAGAAATATGAGCTGATTGCTCTAAAAACTAACAGGCTCTTTACAATGAATGAGGAGAGAATGTCTTTCGGTATCAGAAAACAAGTCTTGGGGTAATGGAACATTGATTCCGAAGGAGAGTTGGAGCGGGAGACGAGGGTTAGGGACTGGGGCGTGTTGCAATCTGACACTTGCTGACGCTTATACAGTATGCCTGGGAAATTGCCACATTTAGAGTTGCACAATGGGCCTAATTCAGACCTGATCGCTAGCAGGCGATTTTTGCAGCGCTGCGATCAGATAGTCGCCGCCTACAGGGGGAGGAGTGTATTCTAGCTGTGCAAGTGTGCGATCACATGTGTAGCAGAGCTGTACAAACAGATCTTGTGCAGTCTCTCTCTGCGCAGCCCGGGACTTACTCAGCCGCTGCGATCACATCAGCCTGTCCGGGACCGGAACTGACGTCAGGAATCCTCGCTGCAAATGCGTGGACACACCTGCGTTTTTCCAGACACTTCCTGAAAACGGTCAGTTGACACCAACAAACGGCTTCTTCCTGTCAATCTCCTTGCGGTCGCCTGTGCGAACGGATCCGTCGCACAAACCCATCGCTGAGCGGCGATCTGCTTTGTAGCTGTGCGACGCGCCAGTGCATTGCAGTAACGCCACACTGGTAGACCTGATCGCCCACTGTACGAAAACGCAGCCTAGCGATCAGGTCTGCATTACCCCCAATTTCGACTTGCACTGCATGCATAGAACAAGGGCCCTCATTCCGAGTTGTTCGCTCGTTAGATTTTTTCGCAACGGAGCGATTAGACGCAAACTGCGCATGCGAAACGTTCGCAGTGCGCCTGCGCCAAGTAAATTTGCAAAAAAGTTTGGTATTTTACTCACGGCTTAACGAAGAAATTTCATCGTTCTGGTGATCGGAGTGCGATTGACAGGAAGTGGGTGTTTCTGGGCGAAAACTCGACGTTTTATGGGTGTGTGTGAAAAAACACTGCCACTTCTGGGAAAAACGCGGTAGTGGCTGGAGAAATGGGGGAGTGTCTGGGCGAACGCTGGGTGTGTTTGTGACGTCAAACCAGGAACGAAACTGACTGAACTGATCGCAGTGTAGGAGTAAGTCTCGAGCTACTCAGAAACTGCTAAGAAATTTCTATTCGCAATTCTGCTAATCTTTCGTTCGCAATTTTGATAAGCTAAGATACACTCCCAGAGGGCGGCGGCTTAGCGTGTGCAATGCTGCTAAAAGCAGCTAACGAGCGAACAACTCGGAATGAGGGCCTAAATGCAGATGATCGCCTGTATGTCGAGTGTGTACGTGTATGTGGACACACATCCCCAACTTATAGACTTCATTAAATAGTTTTCCTCGTTATCAGAGCATACTTGGACCACACCCATGCGCACAGGCACCCCCTAATGTCCGGCACCCCGATCTCACATGCCTGATGCAGCGATAGCCGAGCAGGCTGGTTACTGTCCCCTCTGCGCTGCACCCTGTACCCTGTCAGGATTGCATTATTGACCGGACGCCTGGGTTAATCAAGGGTGCCACTGACACCGGCTTTCAGATTCCCAGCTCCGCCTCCATGTACAAAAACAGTGCGATGTGACGTGATTACGTCATGCTGCTCGCACGCCCACCCATCACACCCGCCACACGCTCACCTCGCTCCTTCTATGCTATGCCAACGCCAGCCACTGATGAGGAGAAGCATGCAGCCAGCGTTCCTCTTAGGAAGACAAATTCAATACTGGCAGACGGCCGGCAGCAGCATGGACACGTCACTTGTTTTTCCAGCAGCGTCAGTACTAGTCTGTGACTGTCAGTGTCAGTTTAGTTACTGACTTGTAAGTAAGCTGCTGCAGCTTGCAGGTGAAAGAGAGGGGGAGCCAGACCAGGCTGAGGAGGAGCAGTGTAAATGCAGTGAGTGCCATCAGGGGTGTTTGTTTGGAGCACACCACAACATCTGACAATGCATCTGCTTTATTAGGATTGGTACAAAGGTGGATATTTTATATGCGTTGACCATCAATAGATGGTGCTAGACACACCCCTCCGACGGTGCACCCCCTAATAAAATGTGCTGCGCACGCCGGTGACCACACCTATACCTGACCAAACACTGAACTCTCTGCAAGGATGGAAAATGGGATGTTTGTATCCTTCTCTATATGACCCTTGGCTAGATCTTGACTCCTCTCCTGCAAAAACCCTATGGCAAATCCAAAACTCCCCTCTGCCTAAATCCCTGACCTCTTTGTGTGTGACCTCAGGCTTGTTCCTGGCTGCATAATCACTGCAACATATCTGTGAACTCTTGCGTACCAGACCTGGGCCATAGGCAGGGGTGTGCGTACAGTGCTGCCTCCTAGGGCGTTGGGCCTTGGGGCCGCCACCATCGCTGCCCTGCAGTCTCTACATCTGGCTAGTAGGGTCCCTGGAACGGCACCCTGCAGCCATCAGAGCTCCAGACACGCCCCCTGCAGTATGTAAAGCATCTGGGCATCCATACACTTTCTCCTGCCAACGGCCCCACCTTCTCATGTGATGTCACATGTTTGGGGGCGGAGCTTTCACCGCACAGGGTGTTAGTGAGTCCTACTCCGGCAACATTGCTTGCGTTTTTGCCCCAATCATTTTTATTTCTTATCGCCATATCTCTTTATATTGGGGCAAGTTATTAACATAGGGGGTCATTCAGACCTAATGGCTCGCTAGCTGGTTTTTGCAGTGCTGCGTTCGCATAGTCCCACCGGGGAGTGTATTTTAGTTGTGCAAGTGTGCGATCGCATGTGCAGTTTCTGAGATGCCCAGTGTCAGGAATCGGCATTCAGCAGCGTCACACCAGCGCGCTGGTGTACTGGCCTCCGGAAGTCATGGCCCCAGTCGCGGATGCATGGATGCGCTGACCGCGAGCGTCATCTCCAGTGTCTCTAAGTACCCCTGAGTCAAGTTCCGTTTGTGCCTTGCTGTGTGCCGGCGTCCGGCTTGCATGGGCGCCGCCATGACACCTGCACTCAGCTGACCCAGGCATCCAATCCAGCGCTGTGCTTACCCCCAGAGGTTAAACAACCAATCACCGCAGAGCAAGGGGTATAAGTTCCAGTCCATGGCTCAGTCTCATCGCCTCGGACAACGAGTTATATTGGTGTCTCAAGTTCTCCTGGTTCTCATGTTCCTGTCTCCAGTGGGTCCCTGTGATTCTTCTCATCGCTTCATTTCCTCACCCTGCATTTCCTCCATTCTGCTACAGACTCCAGCCACAGCTCATCAGCAGTAAGAGACTCTCCTCAGGTGTTTGTTCCATCGCTTTACGGTGGTATCTGTATAGTTCAGTTCTTATTACCACACAGGGCCAAGCAGGAGATAGGGGGTCATTCCGAGTTGTTCACTCGTTGCTGATTTTCGCTATGCTGCGATTTGCTGCTAAATGTGCATGGTACGCAGGGCGCATGCGCTTAGTTATTTAACTAAAAACTTAGCAGTTTTGCTGTTGTTCGTGCGGCGCTTTTCAGTCGCACTGCTGATCGGTGAGTGATTGACAGGAAAGGGGTGTTTCTGGGCGGTAACTGAGCGTTTTCCGGGAGTGTGCTAAAAAACGCAGGCGTGTCAGGCAAAAATGCAGGAGTGTCTGGAGAAGCGGGGGAGTGGCTGGCCAAACGCAGGGCGTGTTTGTGACGTCAAACCAGGAACTAAACGGACTGAGGTGATCGTAATCTAGGAGTAGGTCCGGAGCTACTCAGAAACTGCAAGGAATTATTTAGTAGCAATTCTGCTAATCTTTCGTTCGCTATTCTGCTAAGCTAAGATACACTCCCAGAGGGCGGCGGCCTAGCGTGTGCAATGCTGCTAAAAGCAGCTAGCGAGCGAACAACTCAGAATGACCACCTACCTGTGCACCTCGTTAGCTTTATACCAATTTATACAAAGCTTGTTGTATTGGGACTATCTCCTGCTTGGGCCCTGTGTGGTAATAAGAACTGAGCTATACAGAGACTATGTGCTTTGCAAGTATTACCGGAGTTCTGTTTTCCAAACCATTTACATTCATTTATCAAGTTAATCCACGTTTTGTTATCAGAGACTTTATTTGCTTTAACCCTTCTGCGTTCAGCCATCAAGTTGTTCTCAATATATATTGTGTTGCCAGAGACTTTTCCCTTGGATTCAGTTACCGTTTATTGGGGGTGATTCCGAGTTGTTCGCTCGCTAGCAGATTTTAGCAGCATTGCACACGCTAGGCCGCCGCCCTCTGGGAGTGTATCTTAGCTTAGCAGAATTGCGAACGAAAGATTAGCAGAATTGCGAATAGAAATTTCTTAGCAGTTTCTGAGTAGCTCCAGACCTACTCACAGATTACGATCAGCTCAGGCCGTTTCGTTCCTGGTTTGACGTCACACACACGCCCAGCGTTCGGCCAGCCACTCCCCCGTTTCTCCAGACACTCCCACGTTTTTCCCTGAAACGCCTGCGTTTTTCCGCACACTCGCAGAAAACGGCCAGTTTCCGCCCAGAAACACCCACTTCCTGTCAATCACACTCCGATCACTTCAACGATGAAAATTCTTCGTTCGGACGTGAGTAAATCTACTAAGTTTTGTGCTAAAATATTTAGCGCATGCCACTGCGTACCATGCGCATTTTTGCCTTAATCGCTCCGTTGCGAAAATCGGCAACGAGCGAACAACTCGGAATGATCACCATTATTCCATTTCTGTCATTACCGATGCTAAGTACCATCTGTTGTTACATCTTTGCTCTGTGACCTCTGTGTGCATTAAACATCAGTGCATATGCGCAGGACTTTTATTCTGCCTCCACGTTTCATATATTGTACCAACACTGACCCACTAGTGCCCCCTCCGGGGACAGACAAAATCAGAAACCTGACACCCAGGACTTACTCAGCCGCTGTGATCACTTCAGCCTGTCCGGGGCCGGAATTGACGTCAGACACCCGCCCTGCAAACGCTTGGTCCCGTCTGCATTTTTCCAACCACTCCCTGAAAACGGTCAGTTGCCACCCACAAATGGCTTCTTCCTGTCAATCTCCTAGCGATAGCCCGTGCGAATGGATTTTTCGTAAAACCCATTGCACAGCAATGATACGCTTTGTACCCATGCGACGCGCCTGCGCTTTGCAGTGCATATGCATGCGCAATTCTGACCTGATCGCAGCGCTGCAAAGAATGCTAGCGAGCGATCAGGTCTGAATTACCCCCATAGTCTTTTTGAAAAAAAGAGAACAAGTTGGCGAAGGATAAAAAGTAAAGGAATCACTTAGATCACGCCTCCGGGTTTGGGTGCAGAGAAGTCCAAACCTTCATGCCAGGGGTGCATCTAGAGAGGCGGTGGCCCATGTGCAGGCTCCGACTCTTACCCCTCCTCTCTAGCCGGCTGCTCTAACAGGCATCGGCGAAACATGGGAGAAAATGGCACCACGCCATGTTCCCGGTGATTTCTGCAGTGCTGCTTCTGCCGACTTGGGACTCTGGAGGGTAAGTATTGAAAAAAATGGGTGCAGGGGGCCCCTCTGCACTGCACACACTGTACCCATTATAAATACGCCAGTGCTTCCTGCGGGTGTTCCCAGTAATAGTCGCCAGTGCTTTAGGCTCTGCAGCCACGATACTGGTAGCGCTAATTTATTATTATTATTATTATCATTTATTTATATGGCGCCACAAGGGTTCCGCAGCGCCCAATTACAGAGTACATATGCACATAATCAAAACAGTGACTTACAGTTGAAATCAATTTTGGACAAGTACAGGGTAACTAAGCATAACTACACCAGTAAATGACAGAGATAAGTTCCAGGTGGCCCAAAAACTGTGATTTGGGCAGTTGAGAATTATTAAAGAAGAAAAGGGTGAGCACATGAGGGAAGAGGGCCCTACTCGTGAGAGCTTACATTCTAGGGGTAGGGGTAGACAGACAGGGGTGACACAGATGGGGTACATAGAGAGCATGGAACGGGGTTAGGATGAGATTTGGCTGGGTTTGGTAAAGAAATGGGTCTTGAGAGCCCGTTTGAAGTTTTGTAGAGAGGTGGAGAGTCTGAGGGGGAGAGGTAAAGAATTCCAAAGGAAGGGAGCAGCACGTGAAAAATGTTGGAGATAGGAGTGGGAGGAAGTAATCAGGGGACAGGAGAGGCGGCGTGCATTAGCAGAGCGAAGAGGACGGGTGGGAGAGTAAAGGGAGATAAGGTCAGAGATGTAAATGGGAGAGGATTGGGTGAGAGCTTTGTAAGTGAGAGTGAGAAGTTTGAATTGGATTCTGAAGGGGAAGGGAAGCCAGTGAAGGGCTAGTATGAGAGGGGAGGTGGATGTAGTGCGTTTGGTGAGGAAGATGAGCCGAGCAGCAGCATTGAGGATAGACTGGAGTGGAGAGAGGTAATTGTCAGGGAGGCCAGTTAGGAGGAGATTACAGTAGTCCAGTCTGGAAATAATCAGTGAGTGAATAATGATCTTAGTGGCATCCTGGGTGAGAAAAGGTCTGATCCTGGAAATGTTTTTGAGATGAAAATGACAGGTTTGTGAGAGGTGCTGAATGTGTGGTTTGAAGGAGAGGGAGGAGTCAAGGATTACACCAAGACAGCGTACTTGGGGGCTAGAGGAGATAGTCGTGCCATCAATGGATAATGAGATTGTGGGAGGTGAGGTTGTGCGGGAGGGTGGGAAGATGATCAGCTCAGTCTTAGATATGTTGAGTTTAAGAAAGCGCTGGGACATCCAGGAAGAGATAGCAGAAAGACAGTTAGAGGCACGAGTGAGGAGAGCCGTGGAGAGATCAGGGGAGGAGAGGTAGATTTGAGTGTCATCAGCATAGAGGTGGTACTGGAAATTAAAAGAACTAATGAGTTCACCTAAAGAGGACGTATAGAGAGAGAAAAGGAGAGGCCCAAGAACAGAACCTTGGGGGACACCAACAGTTAGTGGAAGTGGGGGCGAGGTAGCATCATGAGAGGAGACAGAAGGAACGATCGGAGAGGTAGGAGGACAGCCAGGAGAGGGCAGTATCACGTAGACCAAGAGAGTGAAAGATTTGCAGAAGAAGAGGGTGGTCCACAGTGTCAAAAGCAGCAGAGAGGTCAAGAAGAATAAGCAGAGAGTAGTGGCCCTTAGATTTGGCGGCATGGAGGTCATTGCAGACTTTTGTGAGGGCAGTTTCAGTGGAGTGGAGAGAGCGGAAACCAGACTGGTATGGGTCAAGCAGTGAGTGAGAGGAAAGAAAGGCAGTAAGGCGATTATAGACAATACGCTCAAGAAGTTTGGAGGCAAAGGGGAGGAGAGAGATCGGTCGATAGTTGGAGAGAGTGTTAGGATCAAGGGTAGGTTTTTTAAGAATAGGGGAGACAAGAGCATGCTTTAAGGCAGAGGGGACAGTGCCTGATGAGAGGGAGAGATTGAGAAGGTGGGCAAGATGGGAACAGGCAGAAGGGGAGAGGTAGCGAAGGAGGTGGGAGGGGATAGGGTCGAGTGGGGAGGTTGTGGGGGGGGAGGAGTGTATGAGGGCCATGACTTCCTCACCAGATACTAGGGAGAAAGATGTCAGAGTTGGTAAGAGGGTAGGGGAGGGGTGGCAAAGGATGGGTGGTGGCTGGTTGCTGGACTGGTGGGATGTGATGTCCTGACGTATGGAGTCAATCTTGGATGTGAAGTGGCAAAGTCAAGAGCAGACAATGAGGAAGGGAGAGGAGGTGGTGGTGGGCAGAGGAGGGAGTTAACAGTGGCAAAGAGGCGCCGGGGGTTGGAAGAGTGGGTAGAGATGAGGATTTTGAAGTATGATTGTTTAGCAAGGGAAAGGGCAGCACTGAAGGATGAGAGCATGAATTTGAAATGGAGGAAGTCTGCTTGAGAGCGTGATTTCCTCCAGTGTCGCTCGGCAGTACGTGAGCATTTTTGTAGATATCTGGTGCATTTGGTGTGCCAGGGTTGAGGTGTTGATCTGCGAGGGTGAATAGTGGTTGGCGGAGCAACAGAGTCAAGGGCTGAAGTAAGAGATGCATTGTATAGTGATAGATTCAAGAATCCTGAATTTCTGTAGAAACCTGACAGGGAAAAGACCAGTACCCGTCCCGAAATGTTCCACATAGTGTCAAGGTCAGTGTCCAGCTTTAGCCTGACCCGCAAAGTAGCTATTGGTCAGGCCACTGCCTGTACGGCGCTAGTTGTAACAACAGTCTTAGGGGTCTATTCATGAAGCAGTGAAAAGTGTGTAGAAGTGAGCCAATGGAGAAGTTGCCCATGGCAACCAATCAGCTTTGAAGTAACATTTATCATTTGCATACTATACAATTGTACGGAGCAGCTGATTGGTTGCCGTGGGCACCTTCTCCACTGGCTCACTTCTCCACTCTTTTCACTGCTTCATGAATAGACCCCTTTGTCATCTATATTTTTGCCTGTACACTCTGCCCATACAGCAATAATCTTGTATGAACTTCGCTCCTTTCCAACCAGTGTGGAAATCATCCCCTCTTACGCTGGTATCTGAACTGTACATAGAGATTCCAGTACACGTGTTTTGTTGGTGTTAGTAGAGTGCCTTTACCTGGCTTCAGAGAACAGTAGGGTAAGGTCACTAGCCTCCCCATATTGGCTGCGTTGCGGCACCACAGAGGCCTGGGTAAAGTGACGATTACACTGGAGGCTGCGCCGTTCTGCTGTGTACAGCCGCAGAGGGTCTGTGTGTAGCAGCGAGCGTGTTCTTGGCATGTACTGCTCTTGTTTAATAACAGATTTGGAATCTATGGCCCTTCTGGACACACACTGTTAATGCAGCATTGCATCAATTAAGATCACACAGCTTTGTGCGTTACACAGAGAGACTCGTGTGGCGGTGCCTTGATGAAGCCCCAGCACCAACTGTGAACTGGGACACAATTCAGATTGTGGAGCTTAGAAACATTAGATTAGGGATTGCAGGGAGACGGGGAGCCAGCTGGAAGCAAACTCGGCAATTACCAGAACATAACCCACCATGCTGAAATGTTCAACTGCAATCTGTTCCTCCCACTCACAAGGTCATAACGAGAGAGGAGAGGAGCTGCAGTCAATTCATCTCTACTTAAACCATTCTAGGCATTGCCTTGTGTCTGTATATAGATATACAGATGAATTTACGCATTATATTCACTTTCATACTATAATAGCTTTTCCCATAAACGAGAACACTTAGTGAACTGCCGGATATCCTGTTCTAATGACATTATGGAGACTGGGCATGTGACCTTCCAGCAAATTCACTGCTAAACCCTCAAATAATGCCTGGCAACCTGATCAACCTGGATCCGCCATTGTGTCTCAGACACATCTCTGTGTTAACCCAGTTATCAGTTTTTTGTGATGTTCAGCTTGTTACTGAGGTGTGTAACCTGCTTGGCCAACACAGTCTGTACCCGACACCACTCACGCCCTATTACACAGAATGTAACCTACACTGCTCACCCCCTATTACACAGGATGTAACCTACACCGCTCATTCCTATTACCCAGGATGTAACCTACACTGCTCACCCACTATTACACAGGATGTAACCTACACCGCTCACCCCCTATTACACAGGATGTAACCTACACCGCTCACCCCCTATTACACAGGATGTAACCTACACCACTCACCCCCTATTACACAGGATGTAACCTACACCGCTCACCCCCTATTACACAGGATGTAACCTACACCGCTCACCCCCTATTACACAGGATGTAACCTACACCGCTCACCCCCTATTACACAGGATGTAACCTACACCGCTCACCCCCTATTACACAGGATGTAACCTGCACCGCTCACCCCTTATTACACAGGATGTAACCTACGCCGCTCACCCCCTATTACACAGGATGTAACCTACGCCGCTCACACCCTATTACACAGGATGTAACCTACACCACTCACCCCCTATTACACAGAATGTAACCTACACCGCTCACCCCCTATTACACAGGATGTAACCTACGCCGCTCACCCCTATTATACAGGATGTAACCTTACACCGCTCTCCCCCTATTACACAGGATGTAACCTACACCGCTCACCCCTATTACACAGGATGTAACCTACACCGCTCACCCCCTATTACACAGAATGTAACCAACACCGCTCACCCCCTATTACACAGGATGTAACCTACACCGCTCACCCCCTATTACACAGGATGTAACCTGCACCGCTCACCCCTTATTACACAGGATGTAACCTACGCCGCTCACCCCCTATTACACAGGATGTAACCTACGCCGCTCACACCCTATTACACAGGATGTAACCTAAACTGCTCACCCCCTATTACACAGAATGTAACCTACACCGCTCACCCCCTATTACACAGGATGTAACCTACGCCGCTCACCCCTATTATACAGGATGTAACCTTACACCGCTCTCCCCCTATTACACAGGATGTAACCTACACCGCTCACCCCTATTACACAGGATGTAACCTACACCGCTCACCCCCTATTACACAGAATGTAACCAACACCGCTCACCCCCTATTACACAGGATGTAACCTACGCCGCTCACCCCTATTACACAGGATGTAACCTACACCGCTCACCCCCTATTACACAGGATGTAACCTACACCGCTCACCAACTATTACCCAGGGTGTAACCTACACAGCTCACCCCCTATTACACAGAATGTAACCTACACGGCTTACCCCTATTACACAGGATGTAATCTAAGCTGCTCACCCCCTATTACACAGGATGTAACCTACACCGCTCACCCCTATTACACAGGATGTAACCTACACCGCTCACCCCCTATTACACAGGATATAACCTACACCGCTCACCCCTATTACACAGAAGGTAACCTACACCGCTCACCCCCTATTACACAGGATGTAACCTACACCGCTCACCCCTATTACACAGGATGTAACCTACGCCGCTCACCCCTATTACACAGGATGTAACCTACGCCGCTCACCCCTATTACACAGGATGTAACCTACACCACTCACCACCTATTACACAGGATGTAACCTACACCGCTCACCCCTATTACACAGGATGTAACCTACACCGCTCACCCCCTATTACACAGGATGTAACCTAGCCGCTCACCCCCTATTACACAGGATGTAACCTAGCCGCTCACCCCCTATTACACAGGATGTAACCTAGCCACTCACCCCCTATTACACAGGATGTAGCCTACGCCGTTCACCCCTATTACACAGGATGTAACCTACACCGCTCACCCCTATTACACAGGATGTAATCTACACCGCTCACCCCCTATTACACAGGATGTAACCTACGCCGCTCACCCCTATTACACAGGATGTAACCTAGCCGCTCACCCCCTATTACACAGGATGTAGCCTAGCCGCTCACCCCCTATTACACAGGATGTAACCTACACCACTCACCCCCTATTACACAGGATGTAACCTAGCCGCTCACCCCCTATTACACAGGATGTAGACTAGCCGCTCACCCCCTATTACACAGGATGTAACCTACACCGCTCACCCCCTATTACACAGGATGTAACCTACGCCGCTCACCCCCTATTACACAGGATGTAACCTACGCCACTCACCCCTATTACACAGGATGTAACCTACACTGCTCACCCCTATTACACAGGATGTAACCTACACCGCTCACCCCCTATTACACAGGATGTAACCTACACCGCTCACCCCCTATTACACAGGATGTGACCTACGCCGCTCACCCCTATTACACAGGATGTAACCTTACACCGCTCTCCCCCTATTACACAGGATGTAACCTACACCGCTCACCCCCTATTACACAGGATGTAACCTACGCCGCTCACACCCTATTACACAGGATGTAACCTAGCCGCGATGTGACCTACACCGCTCACCCCCTGTTACACAGGCTGTAACCTGCATCGTTCACCCCCTATTACACAGAATGTAACCTACACCACTCACCCCCTATTACACAGAATGTAACCTACACCGTTGACCCCCTATTACACAGGATTTAACCTGCATCGTTTACCCCCTATTACACAGGATGTAACCTAGCCGCTTACCAGGGCCGGTTCAGGGGCTTTTTGCTCCCCGGGCTGCAATAGGGGCGTGGCTTCATACAGGGGGCGTGGTCAGTTACGCCCCTGTACAGTAGTAGCGCCGCTGCAATGACGTGTGGTGCGCGATCACGTCATCGCGCACCGCACAGTAAAGGTCCTCTCCACGAAGGGAAACTAGACGCTACGCATCTAGTTTCCCTTCACAGCAGGCAGCGGCAGCGGGACAGAGCGGGCAGCGGGGGTCACAGCAGCAGCGGATCTTGCCATGGTGCGGCGCCCTCCAGATGGCGCCGGCGCCCTCCGGGAGGTGGCGCCCCGGGCAAAAGTCCTGCTTGCCCGTGGCAAGATCCGCTACTGTCGCTTACCCTCTATTACACAGGATGTAACTTAGCAGCTTACCCCCTATTACACAGGATGTAACCTACACTGCTCACCCCCTATTACACAGGCTGTAACCTAAGCTGCTCACCCCCTATTACACAGGATGTATCATGTAACCTACACTGCTCACCCCCTATTACACAGAATGTAACCTAAGCTGCTCACCCCCTATTACACAGGATGTAACCTACACTGCTCACCCCCTATTACACAGGCTGTAACCTAAGCTGCTCACCCCCTATTACACAGGCTGTAACCTACACTGCTCATCCCCTATTACACAGGCTGTAACCTACACTGCTCACCACCTATTACACAGGATGTAACCTACACTGCTCACCCCCTATTACACAGGATGTAACCTACACTGCTCACCCCCTATTACACAGGATGTACCCTACACCGCTCACCCCCTATTACACAGGCTGTAACCTACGCCGCTCACCCCTATTACACAGGATGTAACCTACACTGCTCATCCCCTATTACACAGGCTGTAACCTACACCGCTCACCCCCTATTACACAGGATGTAACCTACACTGCTCACCCCCTATTACACAGGCTGTAACCTACACTGCTCACCCCCTATTACACAGGATGTAACCTACACTGCTCACCCCCTATTACACAGGATGTACCCTACACAGCTCACCCCCTATTACACAGGCTGTAACCTACGCCGCTCACCCCTATTACACAGGATGTAACCTACACCGCTCACCCCCTATTACACAGGATGTAACCTACACTGCTCACCCCCTATTACACAGGATGTAACCTACACTGCTCACCCCCTATTACACAGGATGTAACCTACACCGCTCACCCCCTATTACACAGGCTGTAACCTACGCCGCTCACCCCTATTACACAGGATGTAACCTACACTGCTCATCCCCTATTACACAGGCTGTAACCTACACCGCTCACCCCCTATTACACAGGATGTAACCTACACTGCTCATCCCCTATTACACAGGATGTAACCTACACCGCTCACCCCCTATTACACAGGATGCAACCTACACTGCTCATCCCCTATTACACAGGCTGTAACCTACACCGCTCACCCCTTATTACACAGGATGTAACCTACACTGCTCATCCCCTATTACACAGGCTGTAACCTACACCGCTCACCCCCTATTACACAGGATGTAACCTACACCGCTCACACCTATTACACAGGATGTAACCTACACTGCTCACCACCTATTACATAGGATGTAACCTACACTGCTCACCCCCTATTACACAGGATGTAACCTACACCGCTCACCCCCTATTACACAGGATGTAACCTACACCGCTCACCCCCTATTACAGGATGTAACCTACACCGCTCACCCCCTATTACACAGGATGTAACCTACACCGCTCACCCCCTATTACACAGGATGTAACCTAAGCTGCTCACCCCCTATTACACAGGATGTGACCTACACCGCTCACCCCCTATTATACAGGATGTAACGTAAACTGCTCACCCCCTGTTACACAGGATGTAACCTAAGCTGCTCATCCCCTATTACACAGGATTTAACCTGCATCGTTTACCCCCTATTACACAGGATGTAACCTAGCCGCTTACCAGGGCCGGTTCAGGGGCTTTTTGCGCCCCAGGCTGCAATAGGGGCGTGGCTTCATACAGGGGGCGTGGTCGGTTACGCCCCCTGTACAGTAGTAGCGCCGCTGCAATGACGTGTGGTGCGCGATGACGTCATCGTGCACCGCACAGTGAAGGCCCTCTCCACGAAGGGAAACTAGACGCTACGCATCTAGTTTCCCTTCACAGCAGGCAGCGGCAGCGGGACAGAGCGGGCAGCGGGGGGCACAGCAGCAGCGGATCTTGCCATGGTGCGGCGCCCTCCAGATGGCGCCGGCGCCCTCCGGAAGGCGGCGCCCCGGGCAAAAGTCCTGCTTGCCCGTGGCAAGATCCGCTACTGCCGCTTACCCCCTATTACACAGGATGTAACCTACACTGCTCACCCCCTATTACACAGGATGTAACCTACACTGCTCACCCCCTATTACACAGGCTGTAACCTAAGCTGCTCACCCCCTATTACACAGGATGTATCATGTAACCTACACTGCTCACCCCCTATTACACAGGATGTAACCTACACTGCTCACCCCCTATTACACAGGATGTAACCTAAGCTGCTCACCCCCTATTACACAGGATGTAACCTACACTGCTCACCCCCTATTACACAGGCTGTAACCTACACTGCTCACCCCCTATTACACAGGATGTAACCTACACTGCTCATCCCCTATTACACAGGATGTAACCTACACTGCTCACCCCCTATTACACAGGATGTAACCTAAGCTGCTCACCCCCTATTACACAGGATGTAACCTACACTGCTCACCCCCTATTACACAGGATGTAACCTAAGCTGCTCACCCCCTATTACACAGGATGTAACCTACACTGCTCACCCCCTATTACACAGGATGTAACCTAAGCTGCTCACCCCCTATTACACAGGATGTAACCTACACTGCTCACCCCCTATTACACAGGCTGTAACCTACACTGCTCACCCCCTATTACACAGGCTGTAACCTACACTGCTCACCCCCTATTACACAGGATGTAACCTAAGCTGCTCATCCCCTATTACACAGGATGTATCATGTAACCTACACTGCTCACCCCCTATTACACAGGATGTAACCTAAGCTGCTCACCCCCTATTACACAGGATGTAACCTACACTGCTCACCCCCTATTACACAGGATGTAACGTAAGCTGCTCACCCCCTATTACCCAGGATGTAACCTACACCGCTCTCCCCCTATTACACAGGATGTAACCTACACTGCTCACCCCCTATTACACAGGATGTAACCTACACTGCTCACCCCCTATTACACAGGATGTAACCTAAGCTGCTCACCCCCTATTACACAGGATGTAACCTACACTGCTCACCCCCTATTACACAGGATGTAACCTAAGCTGCTCACCCCCTATTACACAGGATTTAACCTACACTGCTCACCCCCTATTACACAGGATGTAACGTAAGCTGCTCACCCCCTATTACCCAGGATGTAACCTACACCGCTCTCCCCCTATTACACAGGATGTAACCTACGCCGCTCACCCCCTATTACACAGGATGTAACCTACACTGCTCACCTCCTATTACACAGGATGTAACCTACACCGCTCACCCCCTATTACACAGGATGTAACCTACAACACTCACCCCTGTTTCCCAGGATGTAACCTACGTCGCTCATTCCCTATAACACAGGATGTAACCTAAGTTGCTCCTCACCCCCTATTAACACAGGATGTAACCTACACCGCTCACCCCCTATTACACATCCTGCAACCTACACTGCTCACCCCCTATTACACAGGATGTAACCTACACCGCTCACCCCCTATTACACAGGATGTAACCTACACCGCTCACCACCTATTACACAGGATGTAACCTAAGCTGCTCATCCCCTATTACACAGGATGTAACCTACACTGCTCACCGCTATTACACAGGATGTAACCTACACCGCTCACCCCTATTACACAGGATGTAACCTACACCGCTCACCCCTGTTACACAGGATGTAACCTACACTGCTCACCCCCTATTACACAGGATGTAACCTACACCGCTCACCCCCTATTACACAGGATGTAACCTACACCGCTCATTCCCTATTACACAGGATGTAACCTACGCCGCTCACACTCTATTACACAGGATGTAACCTACACCGCTCACCCCCTATTACACAGGATGTAACCTACACCGCTCACCCCTATTACACAGGATGTAACCTACACCGCTCACCCCCTATTACACAGAATGTAACCTACACCGCTCACCCCCTATTACACAGGATGTAACCCACACCGCTCACCCCCTATTACAGGATGTGACCTACGCCGCTCACCCCTATTACACAGGATGTAACCTACACCGCTCACCCCCTATTACACAGGATGTAACCTACACCGCTCACCCCCTATTACACAGGATGTAACCTACACCGCTCACCCCTATTACACAGGATGTAACCTACACCGCTCACCCCTATTACACAGGATGTAACCTAAGCTGCTCATCCCCTATTACACAGGATGTAACCTACACCGCTCACCCCTATTACACAGGATGTAACCTACACCGCTCACCCCTATTACACAGGATGTAACCTACACCGCTCATTCCCTATTACACAGGATGTAACCTACATTGCTCACCCCCTATTACACAGGATGTAACCTACACCGCTCACCCCCTATTACACAGGATGTAACCTACGCCACTCACACCCTATTACACAGGATGTAACCTACACCGCTCTCCCCCTATTACACAGGATGTAACCTACACCGCTCACCCCCTATTACACAGGATGTAACCTACACCGCTCACCCCCTATTACACAGGATGTAACCTACACCGCTCACCCCCTATTACACAGGATGTAACCTACGCCGCTCACACCCTATTACACAGGATGTAACCTACACCGCTCACCCCCTATTACACAGAATGTAACCTACACCGCTCACCCCCTATTACACAGGATGTAACCTACACCGTTCACCCCCTATTACACAGGATGTAACCTACGCCGCTCACCCCTATTACACAGGATGTAACCTACACCGCTCACCCCCTATTACACAGGATGTAACCTACACCGCTCACCCCCTATTACACAGGATGTGACCTACACCGCTCACCCCTATTACACAGAATGTAACCTACGCCGCTCACCCCTATTACACAGGATGTAACCTACACCGCTCACCCCCTATTACACAGGACGTAACCTACACCGCTCACCCCCTATTGCACAGGATGTAACCTACGCCGCTCACTCCTATTACACAGGATGTAACCTACACCGCTCACCCCTATAACACAGGATGTAACCTACACCGCTCACCCCCTATTACACAGGATGTGACCTACACCGCTCACCCCTATTACACAGGATGTAACCTAGCCGCTCACCCTTTATTACAGAGATTATGACTAGAGACGTATAAACTTGGTTTATAGAGAACTGAGCGCAACTGTTTCCATGTGAATTCGAACTGCGGTTCAGGTTTTCCTGCAAGACCCTGATTCCAAAATAAGGCAAAATGTAATCTTCCTTGCGTCGGGTCTTGTGTTTGTTGAATTCAAGTGCTCTGGTGGTTCGGGCACCATTTTACACAGGACACCGGACGGAGAGCACACACTATACTGCCATGGCAGAAATTACTGCCAGGGCACACAGCCCAGAGCTCCTAAGAGCAGCATTAACTATCATCATCCCTTAACCACTTAACTGACTATTTATTTCGCCGAAAACCGTTCCGAATAGTCAGGGTTTTTTATGAGTGAATTAAGTGAAGAACATGACTTAAACCATATCCCAAATGATTTTAGTTAAAAAAGAGGGGAAAAAATATTTTATCTCCCCGCCCCCAAACATCGAAACATCGACCAGGAACATCGCGACCATCGGAACATCGGGAACATTGCGCCTATCGCGGCTTTAAATTTGAAAGCCGGGACAGCCTGCAGGTATGCAGGGGGGGTCAGGGGGTGGCTTGGGAGGGTTCATTTACTCTCCCCAGCGGCTGCCGCTGGAGGGGGGGATCCTGCCGTGCTGACCGATCAGCAGTGATCGGCAGCACGCCAGACACAGGGGGAGAGTGCAGGGAGGCAGGGGGACCTTCCGGTCTCTCTGACAGCAGCAGCGGAGGGGGAAGTTTCCCTTCCCTGCCGCTGCTAACACTCTATCTGACTGGTCGCATCCTGTGTGACCAGGTCAGCTAGAGCACTTGCAGGCATGGTCGCATCTGATGCGAACATGCCAGGAGGCAAGTGGTTAATTGGTGCATTTACAGTCACACTGGTGCTTCTGAGCATGTAACTGCCTGCAGTGCAGCCCTGAGCTCCTAATACAGGGTAGCATTAACCCTTGGTGCACACTGGCTGTAACCTACGAGGCTCACCCCCTATTACACAGGATGTAACTTGGGCCGTTCACCCCCTATTACACAGTGCAGCCCAGAGCTCCTAATAGTTATACAGAGCAGGATTAATCCTTTATTGGTGCCTGCAAAACTTTTTGTTGTGTGCCAACATTACGATAATATACAGATGAATCCACACTAGTCATGGCTCCGTCTGTGACTAGACGTGCCCGCCTGGGCCCACCTGAACGCTGCGAGCGTCTCCGTCTGGACGGGCATTCACGGACGGGGATGCATCCCATTCACTTGAATGGAGAGCGTCTCCATTCGGAAGAGCTCATGCGCCCAGACAGAGATGCTTACAATGGGAAGCGGCTCTGTGCACTCCCGGCGTGGCCAGGCGGACAGATCACCTAGTCATACCAGGAGTGCACGACTGCGATCGGGCAGGCAAAGATTAGGAAAGCTCCATCTGTAAACACAATGATTCACAGCTGTGTGTAAAAAAAAAAAAAAAATAAGAAAAATATATATGGTACTTTTGTGTGTTTAAGGCTAGGCATTGGTTCTGTCTTACAATAATGCTCAGTACGCAGACCCGGTACTTGGCATAGGCAAACTAGGCAAATGCCTAGGGCATGTGGTACGCCTAGGGGCACAAGCAGCTTGTGCTGATTAAAATGATATATGGCATGCCTGTATTCTGTGTGTGACTGCGGATGTATCTGCATACAAAATGCTCTGCTACAGTGTATTTCTGGAAATCACTGTAATGTTGCATTTCGTATGCAGATACAGGCGCATTCACACACAGAATATAGGCATGCCGCACATAATTTTAATTCGCCGAAGCTGCTTGTGTATCCTAGCCACACGGTAATGCAAATAAGATGTATTTTCATCCAAAAAGGCGCCCGACGTTAGCAGAGCTGCAAGCTGACGTATTGAGGCAAGATGTATGAGGACACATCTGTATCCAGGCAGAGGCAGAGGTCACAGTGTTAGCGGCCATGTGAGTGCTGTGAGCCAGAGCCGGATTAAGGCTATGGGGGGACCGGGGCGCTTCAAACAAGGGGGCCCATAACATAGAGGCAGGGAGATCAAATATATATATATATATATATATATATATATATGTATATATATGGGATGTAGTTATGTGACCGGCGATCAGGAGACCGCCGGTTACAAAACCGATGGCTACATTTCACTCCCTTCACAATTCCTAGAGTCGGTATGTCGACTAGAAGGGACTATTCCCATTCGTGGGTGTCCACAACACCCATAGAGTGGGAATAGAACCTGTGGCGAGCGCAGAGCAGCTTGCCACTTAGCCCGCCGGTCATCTAAATGCTGAGATTCCACCTTCGGTATGGTGACCGGCTGTCTCCAAACCGCTGGTCACACAATACCAACATATATATACATATAAAATATATATATATATATATATATAGAGAAATCTTTGAGAAAAGGGCACTCACTCAATCATGTACTATAAATTTTTATTATCACCCACATTTGGGCATAACGGTGAATAAACAATGTTTCACGGTGGCTCAGGCTTAAAAGTCAGAAAAACAGTTCCGAAAAGTATGGCATCGCCGATGCCTAATTAATCTTTCCATATTAATGAATCTCAAAGAACAAAACACAAGATTAGATGACTTAGCTGTCAATGCCCTTTTCTCAAAGATTTCTCTATTTATCTGGATCCTAATGGAGCAGACTTAAAGGAGCACCAGAACTGTTGGATTATATTGAAGTGTGCAAGTATTCAAATACATTTTCTATATATATATATATATATATATATATATAACAACCAGTCAGGTGGCACTCCATAAACCTCCAAATACTTCGAGTAAACTGCCGGTGCCTTCCCATAGGGAGTGGAATAAACCTCCCTCAAAAATACAACGTCTGTGCGGGCGGCACTCTCGGCGAATAAAGCAAGACACAACTCCAAGGATACTATATATATATATATATATATACTTTGAACACATCATACAAGCAGCGGCACTCGGAGACTCTCAGTAGTGAAAAAAATGCTGTGAAAATTTATTCCATATTGCTATATGCACAGACCAACGTTTCGGGGCGTGTGCGCCCCTTTGTCAAGGTGAACCAAAAGTGCAAATACAAACATAAACAGTACCTTATAGTGCAGAGAAGACCCGCCGGCGGGAAACTGCGTGACCAGGATTAGACAGTGCGCCTCTCCCGGGCATTGCGTCTGAAGTGATGTCATCAGTGCGCCGCAGAGTCCTCCGTCTCAGCGCCGCTGGCCGCCTGTGTTGCCCTGGAACCCCGGACGCAGCCGCAGTATACACTTCCGGCATCTGTGTTTCCATGGAGACCCGGCTTCCGCAGGCGCCCGGCTCGGAGACTGTCCTCTTATATCGCCGCACTGAAAAACATATGTAAACAACACAGAAAACATTAAGTTGCACTACTACGGACAACTAGCTCTGCTATAATTAAAAACATTTGTATGTCCCTGAAAACAGCACATATAATTTTATCGAACATTTGAACTGTAAAATATTATCGCTAAGCCTAATATTTAATGCACCTATACACACCCTGTATCCACATAACATTACTAACCCATAGTGCTATTCTGTATCAGTTATATATTATTGTACTTGCAGTATTTAGTGACAATAGCCCCCTAAAATACATTCCACTGTATCTTATCGTTCAGACCCTTAGGTCTCATAGTGTCCAGCATGTACATCCATCTGGTCTCCATACGTAATAGCTGTCCGTGACGGTCACCTCCTCTTAATCTCTTGGGGACATGATCAATGATGGAAAAACATAAATCTTTCAAATCATGCCCACTTTCAACGAAGTGCTTAGCCACAGGTTGATCTATGGACTTTCCAGCAAGTGCCGCCTTAATTGAAGATTTATGCATAGCAAAACGCTCCCTAAAGGTGCGTATAGTCTTGCCCACATACTGAAGTTGACAAGGGCAGGTAATTACGTATATTACAAACGTGGTCGTACAGGAGAGGATATGATTGATCTTGAAAGATTTGCCTGTGGAACAAGACATAAAAGAATTACCCGGACTCATAAACTTACAAGTGTCAGATCCTAGGCATCTGTAACAGCCCGGGGGCTTAGATAGAAACGTAGGCGTTGTTACTTTATCGAACCCCGTAATGTCCGCGTGTACCACCATGTCTTTAATGTTCCTACTCCTGGTGTAACATGCCATAGGTCTTCTTTGTCGGAATGTGGGTAGACTTTTATCTGTCGAAATCATAGGCCAAAGAGCTTTGAGGGCTCTTGGCACCACAGGACTTGAGATGTTATACTTGATGATGAACGGTAACACTTGGGTATTCTCCCTGACCCGTTGGTCAAGTAGTTGCTCCCTCGGTATTTTAGAGACTGTTTGTTTGCACTCCAATAATTCCTTCCGATCATATCCTCTGTCTGTGAATCGTGTCACCACCTTGGATAAAGCTCCCTCTACTTCAGATGGTTCGCTTGTAATCCTGGCTGCTCTGATCAGTTGTGACTTAGGCAGGCCTTTCTTCAGAGCCCTGGGATGATGACTGTTGTGCCTCAACAACGTGTTTTTATCTGTGGGCTTGTAATATACTTCAGTGTGGATCTTCTTCTCTTTGATGGATACCAAGACGTCTAGATAATTCAGGGCCTCATAGCTACTCTGCGCTGTGACCCTGATTGATGAGGATCTGTTGTTAATAAATGCTATCAGCTCATTAAAGCGATCCTGCCCTCCAGCCCATAGGATAAACACATCGTCTATGTACCTACAGTAGTGTAAAATGTGCTTGGCAGTCTCCTGATTTTCAAAAAACATGTGTTGTTCTTCCTGCAACATGAACACGTTGGCGAACGATGGCGACACGTTGCTGCCCATGGCACACCCACTGGTTTGTCGAAAGAACCTTCCATCGAACAGAAAGTAATTTCGCGTGAGTGTTAGCTCCAATAACTTAAGGAATAAGTCCACATCAAACGTATTCATCCTCATCTTAATTAAAAATTCTTTCATAGTTGACAAACCCTGGGTTTGGGGTATACAAGTGTACAGACTGCAAATGTCAACGGTGCAAATCATAGTACCCTCAGGCACCTCTGTGATTGAATTTAACATATTTAAGAACATGGTGGTATCCTTGATAAATCCTCGCTGCTGGATAATTAAAGGCTGAATGATGCTGTCTAAAAACATGGATATAGGTTGGTAAAGTGCTCCTTGTGCGGAAATAATAGGCCTTCCCGGTGGCTTTAACTTGTTTTTATGTATTTTTGGTACTGTGAACAGTACCGGTACTACCGGAAACTCCTGTTTTAAAGCTGCACATAGCTTGTTGGTGATAATGTTGGACTGGCACGCCTGATCCAAGATGCCATCCACCTCCTCCTTAAATCTTCCCGTGGGATCCGTAGGTAACTCCTGATAAACTGAAGAATCTGAAAGTTGTCTGTATATTTCAGATTTGTAGTCCGTCAGATTCATGATCACGATCCCGCCCCCCTTATCGGCGGGGCGGATCACTATGTCCTTATAGGCGCCCAACTGTTTCAGGGCCCTAAATTCTGCTTTGGACAAGTTGTAATGGATTCCTGTGGTTGCTGCTGCATATTTGGAAACTGACTCATCTATTAGCCGGGTAAATGTTTTAATGGAGGAATTGTTTGATTCAGGGTCGAACTTGGATTTGTGCACAGAATTGATGAAGGCTTGATGCGGATCCTGGATTGTGGGGGCTGGGTGTCCTTGGCAAAATTCTTATAATCGGAGCTTACGAGAAAACTTGTGTAGCTCCACATGCCAACCAAGGTCGTCAAATTTGTTGGTTGGTATAAATGAGAGGCCATTATTTAATGCTTCTATTTCAATGTTGCTTAAGCGACGATCTGATAGATTATATATCAGATCTTCTTTCTGGGCGGAACATTTCTGGATCCTGGTGTTCTGCCTGCCCCTGCGGGTGGGCGCCCTCTTGTTTTTGCTTTTGCCCCTGTCGACTCCGTGGGAGAGGTCCCTAAAGGGACACTGATGTTGTCTGATGGACCCTCTGAGTCATTGACCACAAATTCACTATCACTGTTGGATGTCACCAACTCCTTACTAAGTTCTTCTCTGCGTTTACGCCAACTGTGTCTGGCCCTATAATTGTAGGGATTGTGGTTGCCAGGTTCACCGCCAGAGACCCATCGATAGACTTTGTTGGTCTCATAATCCTCCTTTACTATCAGAAATTTATTCCGCTTGAATCTGATGAGTTCTTTTTTATAGGCCTCACATTGTTGCTGAATTTTCTGTACCAAAGGGCTGGTTACTATCCATCTGTAGGACTGCTTTGTGTGCTGTCTCTAAATGCTGGATTTTGTCCCTGGTAATCTTAAACTCGCGAGCTGCTTCCTCCACCACCAGCAGCATTAAATCGAGACTGCACTTGTTGAGAATGCCTATCCATCGATTGCAGAATTCTGCATTGAACCGGCCTATTGTTGGAACGTTCCGGACGCGGAACCCGCGTGGAATCTTTTTTTCTTTGTGATAGTTAAATAATGAAATTCCATGCATTAAATAATCACACTCGCGGCGTTTGAGCTTATTTAGTTGGTGATAAATATCATTCATAGTGAATTGCTCCTCTGAGTCAGCCAGACTCTCCGTAAAGTATAGCCTATCGGCATCTGCCTCTGTAAAGCTATACACATCCGTTGCCGCTGTCAATAAACCTCCAAAACCCGCAGCCACCTCTTGAGACATGTTTGAGTATACAGCTGTTTCTGGTGCACAGATGCTTCTACTTAGATATTCAAAGTGCTGTAAACGTTATATTCCTGTGTTTATTCCACATATACGTGCAAGTCAAATTTAGATGTCCAGTGTCTTAATAAAGTGCTTGAAGTGAAATAAAGTGCTTGTGCTGTGTGGTGCTACAACCGTGCTTGACTCCTGGGTCCTCTCCTTTCCACAAGGGGACTGCTTGACCACCAATCAATATTAAGAGAAATATTTGCCAAATAATCCGGAGGTGCCTTATCCCAAATGGGTCATATAGGAAAACTCCCAAAAGTCCCGGGCATATACAGTACATAGGACCGGCACTCACCCCTTGTTGGATATTCGCTCCGGTGCCCTCTGGAAACAATCAATACTTTGAACACATCATACAAGCAGCGGCACTCGGAGACTCTCAGTAGTGAAAAAAATGCTGTGAAAATTTATTCCATATTGCTATATGCACAGACCAACGTTTCGGGGCGTGTGCGCCCCTTTGTCAATGTGAACCAAAAGTGCAAATACAAACATAAACAGTACCTTATAGTGCAGAGAAGACCCGCCGGCGGGAAACTGCGTGACCGGGATTAGGCAGTGCGCCTCTCCCAGGCATTGCGTGTGAAGTGATGTCATCAGTGCACCGCAGAGTCCTCTGTCTCAGCGCCGCTTTTCACTACTGAGAGTCTCAGAGTGCCGCTGCTTGTATGATGTGTTCAAAGTATTGATTGTTTCCAGAGGGCACCGGAGCGAATATCCAATGAGGGGTGAGTGCCGGTCCTATGTACTGTATATGCCCGGGACTTTTGGGAGTTTTCCTATATGACCCATTTGGGATAAGGCACCTCCGGATTATTTGGCAAATATTTCTCTTAATATTGATTGGTGGTCAAGCAGTCCCCTTGTGGAAAGGAGAGGACCCAGGAGTCAAGCACGGTTGTAGCACCACACAGCACAAGCACTTTATTTCACTTCAAGCACTTTATTAAGACACTGGACATCTTAATTTGACTTGCACGTATATGTGGAATAAACACAGGGATATAACGTTTACAGCACTTTGAATATCTAAGTAGAAGCATCTGTGCACCAGAAACAGCTGTATACTCAAACATGTCTCAAGAGGTGGCTGCGGGTTTTGGAGGTTTGGTGACAGCGGCAACGGATGTGTATAGCTTTACAGAGGCAGATGCCGATAGGCTATATTTTACGGAGAGTCTGGCTGACTCAGAGGAGCAATTCACTGTGAATTACATTTATCACCAACTAAATAAGCTCAAACGCCGCGAGTGTGATTATTTAATGCATGGAATTTCATTATCTAACTATCACAAAGAAAGAAAGATTCCACGCGGATTCCGCGTCCGGAACGTTCCAACAATAGGCCGGTTCAATGCAGAATTCTGCAATCGATGGATAGGCATTCTCAACAAGTGCAGTCTCGATTTAATGCTGCTGGTGGTGGAGGAAGCAGCTCGCGAGCTTAAGATTACCAGGGACAAAATCCAGCATTTGGAGACAGCACACAAAGCAGTGCTACAGATGGATAGTAACCAGCCCTTGGTACAGAAAATTCAGCAACAATGTGAGGCCTATAAAAAAGAACTCATCAGATTCAAGCGGAATAAATTTCTGATAGTAAAGGAGGATTATGAGACCAACAAAGTCTATCGATGGGTCTCTGGCGGTGAACCTGGCAACCACAAGCCCTACAATTATAGGGCCAGACACAGTTGGCGTAAACGCAAAGAAGAACATAGTAAGGAGTTGGTGACATCCAACAGTGATAGCGAATTTGTGGTCAATGACTCAGAGGGTCCATCAGACAACATCAGTGTCCCTTTAGGGACCTCTCCCACGGAGTCGACAGGGGCAAAAGCAAAAACAAGAGGGCGCCCACCCGCAGGGGCAGGCAGAACACCAGGATCCAGAAATGTTCCGCCCAGAAAGAAGATCTGATATATAATCTATCAGATCGTCGCTTAAGCGACATTGAAATAAAAGCATTAAATAATGGCCTCTCATTTATACCAACCAACAAATTTGACGACCTTGGTTGGCATGTGGAGCTACACAAGTTTTCTCGTAAGCTCCGATTACAAGAATTTTTCCAAGGACACCCAGCCCCCACAATCCAGGATCCGCATCAAGCCTTCATCAATTCTGTGCACAAATCCAAGTTCGAACCTGCATCATACAATTCCTCCATTAAAACATTTACCCGGCTAATAGATGAGTCAGTTTCCAAATATGCAGCAGCAACCACAGGAATCCATTACAACTTGTCCAAAGCAGAATTTAGGGCCCTGAAACAGTTGGGCGCCTATAAGGACATAGTGATCCGCCCCGCCGATAAGGGGGGCGGGATCGTGATCACGAATCTGACGGACTACAAATCTGAAATATACAGACAACTTTCAGATTCTTCAGTTTATCAGGAGTTACCTACGGATCCCACGGGAAGATTTAAGGAGGAGGTGGATGGCATCTTGGATCAGGCGTGCCTGTCCAACATTATCACCAACAAGCTATGTGCAGCTTTAAAACAGGAGTTTCCGGTAGTACCGGTACTGTTCACAGTACCAAAAATACATTAAAAAAAGTTAAAGCCACCGGGAAGGCCCATTAATTCGGCACAAGGAGCACTTTACCAACCTATATCCATGTTTTTAGACAGCATCATTCAGCCTTTAATTATCCAGCAGCGAGGATTTATCAAGGATACCACCATGTTCTTAAATATGTTAAATTCAATCACAGAGGTGCCTGAGGGTACTATGATTTGCACCGTTGACATTTGCAGTCTGTACACTTGTATACCCCAAACCCAGGGTTTGTCAACTATGAAAGAATTTTTAATTAAGATGAGGATGAATACGTTTGATGTGGACTTATTCCTTAAGTTATTGGAGCTAACACTCACGCGAAATTACTTTCTGTTCGATGGAAGGTTCTTTCGACAAATCAGTGGGTGTGCCATGGGCAGCAACGTGTCGCCATCGTTCGCCAACGTGTTCATGTTGCAGGAAGAACAACACATGTTTTTTGAAAATCAGGAGACTGCCAAGCACATTTTACACTACTGTAGGTACATAGACGATGTGTTTATCCTATGGGCTGGAGGGCAGGATCGCTTTAATGAGCTGATAGCATTTATTAACAACAGATCCTCATCAATCAGGGTCACAGCGCAGAGTAGCTATGAGGCCCTGAATTATCTGGACGTCTTGGTATCCATCAAAGAGAAGAAGATCCACACTGAAGTATATTACAAGCCCACAGATAAAAACACGTTGTTGAGGCACAACAGTCATCATCCCAGGGCTCTGAAGAAAGGCCTGCCTAAGTCACAACTGATCAGAGCAGCCAGGATTACAAGCGAACCATCTGAAGTAGAGGGAGCTTTATCCAAGGGGTGACACGATTCACAGACAGAGGATATGATCGGAAGGAATTATTGGAGTGCAAACAAACAGTCTCTAAAATACAGAGGGAGCAATTACTTGACCAACGGGTCAGGGAGAATATCCAAGTGTTACCGTTCATCACCAAGTATAACATCTCAAGTTCTGTGGTGCCAAGAGCCCTCAAAGCTCTTTAGCCTATGATTTCGACAGATAAAAGTCTACCCACATTCCGACAAAGAAGACCTATGGCATGTTACACCAGGAGTAGGAACATTAAAGACATGGTGGTACACGCGGACATTACGGGGTTCGATAAAGTAACAACGCCTACGTTTTTATCTAAGCCCCCAGGCTGTTACAGATGCCTAGGATCTGACACTTGTAAGTTTATGAGTCCGGGTAATTCTTTTATGTCTTGTTCCACAGGCAAATCTTTCAAGATCAATCATATCCTCTCCTGTACGACCACGTTTGTAATATACGTAATTACCTGCCCTTGTCAACTTCAGTATGTGGGCAAGACTATACGCACCTTTAGGGAGCGTTTTGCTATGCATAAATCTTCAGTTAAGGCGGCACTTGCTGGAAAGTCCATAGATCAACCTGTGGCTAAGCACTTCGTTGAAAGTGGGCATGATTTGAAAGATTTATGTTTTTCCATCATTGATCATGTCCCCAAGAGATTAAGAGGAGGTGACCGTCACGGACAGCTATTACGTATGGAGACCAGATGGATGTACATGCTGGACACTATGAGACCTAAGGGTCTAAACGATAAGATACAGTGGAATGTATTTTAGGGGGCTATTGTCACTAAATACTGCAAGTACAATAATATATAACTGATACAGAATAGCACTATGGGTTAGTAATGTTATGTGGATACAGGGTGTGTATAGGTGCATTAAATATTAGGCTTAGCGATAATATTTTACAGTTCAAATGTTCGATAAAATTATATGTGCTGTTTTCAGGGACATACAAATGTTTTTAATTATAGCAGAGCTAGTTGTCCGTAGTAGTGCAACTTAATGTTTTCTGTGTTGTTTACATATGTTTTTCAGTGCGGCGATATAAGAGGACAGTCTCCGAGCCGGGCGCCTGCGGAAGCCGGGTCTCCACGGAAACGCAGATGCCGGAAGTGTATACTGCGGCTGCGTCCGGGGTTCCAGGGCAACACAGGCGGCCAGCGGCGCTGAGACGGAGGACTCTGCGGCGCACTGATGACATCACTTCAGACGCAATGCCCGGGAGAGGCGCACTGTCTAATCCCGGTCACGCAGTTTCCCGCCGGCGGGTCTTCTCTGCACTATAAGGTACTGTTTATGTTTGTATTTGCACTCTTGGTTCACCTTGACAAAGGGGCGCACACGCCCCGAAACGTTGGTCTGTGCATATAGCAATATGGAATACATTTTCACAGCATTTTTTTCACTACTGAGAGTCTCCGAGTGCCGCTGCTTGTATGATGTGTTCAAAGTATATATATATATATATATATATATATATATATATATTTATCAAAGGCATGATGTCTGGCTTTCCCCCTGCATGAACAATGCTGCAGCGGTTGCTCACCGGGTGTTGCGCTGGGTGGCCGCACAAATAAATCCACAATTGTCCCAATGGTGCAGCACTCCTGGCGTCTAAGTAATACCACTGTTTTAGGCAATGTTTCAGTGACCTTTATTAGTGGGCACTTTCATTAATAGTGGTATTACTTAGACGCCAGAGTGCTGCACCATTGGGACACTATGTACATACATACACCTGCATATACAGTATATGTTTACACATGCACACACACACACACACACACACACACACACACACACACACACATATATATATATATATATATATATATACACACACACACACACACACACACACACACACACACACACACACACACACACACACATTATATATATATGTATATACACACACACACACACACACACACACACACATTACCCACACAACACACACATAATTTTACACACACGACACAAAGCAAAAAATTACAATTTAACACAGCAGCAGGTAAAAAAAACAACAACAAGCAATACATGCAGCTTACTTTTTGATCTGCTGGTGAGACAGGAAAGCAGCTACAGCTCGCTCCCCCACGCAACCCCTCTGGCTCCACACATCTTCCGTGCAACCTGCGCGCCCAGCCAGTGACTGAGCCGCAGGCTGCTACTACTTTTTCACCCATTGGACAGCTGAGCCGTCGCTCAGCTGTCCCTTACTTCATGAAACGCCGTCACCAGCGCTGTTAGGTTTCCAGGGCAACCGACGGGGAGACGCGTGGGGTCCGGGAGGCCAGTGCTGCAGGTCGGATCGCTAACAGAGATCCGATCTGTGGCTGGCGGCGGGGGGGCCCTTTTAGAAAGGGGGGCCCGGGGTACATACCCCCTGGGCCCCCCCCTTAATCCGGCTCTGCTGTGAGCGAGTGGGTTGGTTGTACAGTAGTGTTTGGCATATGTTTAAGGGGCATTATGTGTGTATAAATGCATTAATAGTGTGCGGCATATGTGTAAGGGTCACTATGGTGTCATTATGTGTATAAGGGCATTAATAAAGGTTGGCATAATGTGTAAGGTGCATTATGTTTATAAGGACATTAATGTGTGTCATATGTGTAAGGGGCATTACTGAGTGGTATTATGTGTATAAATGCATTACTAATGTGTTCCATTATGTATATAAGGTGCTCTACTGTGTAGCGTAACAGGTAGAAAGGGCACTACTGTGTGGTCTAATGTGAATAAAGAGAAATTCAGTGTGATGCAATGTGAATAAGGGGCACTACTGTGCACAGGAGCTCAGTTTTGTAAGTTGGTGCTGCAGTAAGCAGGCACTTAACAGGGGGGCTGCCTGGGCAGCCCTAAAAAGAGCTTTTTTGTGAAGAAAAAGTGAAGACTTCAAGGGCAGCAGTGGTGGTAAATGTCAGGAGACATTCACTGCTGCAGCTCCAGCTCTCCCCAGCGGCGCTGTACACTCCCGAGCCCTGGTTGCTGGGTACCTACAGCGGAGGCTCCGGCTTTCTTCACGTTAGACACACACGGCTGGGGCTCTCCAGGATCGCGTGGCCGCGCTTCGGGAGGTGGTAAGTGGGTACCGCTTGCGGGACCCAGTCTTTATCGCGATCCGGTGCGGTCAGTGGGAGGCGGGCCACGCGCGCTGGCGGTGGACACTGTGGCAGTACAGGCGATCCCACTAGATCACCAGGGCATGGGCGCAGGTCAGGTTTTCTCTCTAAACCGATTTTTATATCGCCCACAGTACCCGGTGGTTTTGCCAGCAGGGGGATAAGGCTTAGACCTGTAGCCCCTCCCCCAGCCCCAGGGCGCCATTTCTAGCAAGTGTTCCCGCCCTGGAGCTGCATCTCTGTCTTTTCCTCACTCCCTGTCAGTGTCTGCGGCGCCATTATCCCTCAGCTCACTGTTCCTGAGACTGCTTAGGCAAATCCTCCTATGTAAAGCCGCCTGGTTGTCAGCGCTGTGCCTTTACATGACACTTAAGTATTCTACCTGCCTTTTTAGTCAGTGTTAGTAAGAAAGAGTGCATTTAGTCAGGGTTTTATAGTACAATTACCCTGTGATATACATCCAGTTCTTACTGTGTACTGTTATATCTATTGTTATATAGCTGTGTAAGCTAGTCCAGTGCAGTATTATTGTCAGTAATAACCTCTGCATTGTACAAACTGTGACTTTCTGTGTGTGCATTTGATAGCTGAGTGTTGTCCATTTCGTGTCTTTCACTCAACTTGCTATCCCTATATTCTGTAACCTGAGGGGGCTTGGTGCGTCAGGTTTTATCTAATATAGGATTTTCACAAAGATATACTGTATTACGTATTTTTCTCTGTGATTTAGTCACCATATCTCTCCTTTATCTCTGCTAGTGCTGACTACACTGTGCAGGGGTTTGGGTTTAGAGATATAGTGCTGCTGATAATTGTACTGTGTTACCTCATACTGCAAGTTATATCATGTCTGCTTCTGAGGATAACGGTTCTGGGGCTGAACCTACACCGCTCACCCCCTATTACACAGGATGTAACCTACACCGCTCACCCCCTATTACACAGGATGTAACCTACACCGCTCACCCCCTATTACACAGGATGTGACCTACACCGCTCACCCCTATTACACAGGATGTAACCTACACCACTCACCCCTATTACACAGGATGTAACCTACACCGCTCACCCCTATTACACAGGATGTAACCTACACCGCTCACCCCTATTACACAGGATGTAACCTAAGCTGCTCATCCCCTATTACACAGGATGTAACCTACACTGCTCACCGCTATTACACAGGATGTTACCTACACCGCTCACCCCTATTACACAGGATGTAACCTACACCGCTCACCCCTATTACACAGGATGTAACCTACACCGCTCACCCCACATTACACAGGATGTAACCTACACCGCTCACCCCCTATTACACAGGATGTAACCTATACCGCTCACCCCCTATTACACAGGATGTAACCTACGACGCTCACACCCTATTACACAGGATGTAACCTACACCGCTCACCCCCTATTACACAGAATGTAACCTACACCGCTCACCCCCTATTACACAGGATGTAACCTACACCGCTCACCTCCTATTACACAGGATGTAACCTACGCCGCTCACCCCTATTACACAGGATGTAACCTACACTGCTCACCCCCTATTACACAGGATGTAACCTACACCGCTCACCCCCTATTACACAGGATGTGACCTACACCGCTCACCCCTATTACACAGGATGTAACCTACGCCGCTCACCCCTATTACATAGGATGTGACCTACACCGCTCACCCCTATTACACAGGATGTAACCTACGCCGCTCACCCCTATTACATAGGATGTAACCTACACCGTTCACCCCCTATTACACAGGATGTAACCTACGCCGCTCACCCCTATTACACAGGATGTAACCTACACTGCTCACCCCCTATTACACAGGATGTAACCTACACCGCTCACCCCCTATTACACAGGATGTGACCTACACCGCTCACCCCTATTACACAGGATGTAACCTACGCCGCTCACCCCTATTACATAGGATGTAACCTACACCGTTCACCCCCTATTACACAGGATGTAACCTACGCCGCTCACCCCCTATTACACAGGATGTAACCTACACCGCTCACCCCCTATTACACAGGATGTAACCTACGCCGCTCACTCCTATTACACAGGATGTAACCTACACCGCTCACCCCTATTACACAGGATGTAACCTACACCGCTCACCCCCTATTACACAGGATGTGACCTACACCGCTCACCCCTATTACACAGGATGTAACCTAGCCGCTCACCCTTTATTACAGAGATTATGACTAGAGATGTATAAACTTGATTTATAGAAAACTGAGCGCAACTGTTTCCATGTGAATTCGAACTGCGGTTCAGGTTTTCCTGCAAGACCCTGATTCCAGAATAAGGCAAAATGTAATCTTCCTTGCGTCGGATCTAGTGCTTGTTGAATTCAAGTGCTCTGGTGGTTCGGGCGCCATTTCACACAGGACACCGGACGGAGAGCACACACTATACTGCCATGGCAGAAATTACTGCCAGGGCACACAGCCCAGAGCTCCTAAGAGCAGCATTAACTATCATCATCCCTTAACCACTTAACTGACTATTTATTTAGCCGAAAACTGTTCCGAATAGTCAGGGTTTTTTATGAGTGAATTAAGGCCCTCATTCCGAGTCGTTCGCTCGGTATTTTTCATCGCATCGCAATGAAAATCCGCTTAGTACGCATGCGCAATATTCGCACTGCGACTGCGCCAAGTAATTTAACAATGAAGATAGTATTTTTACTCACGGCTTTTTCATCGCTCCGGCGATCGTAATGTGATTGACAGGAAATGGGTCTAAGTGAAGAACATGACTTAAACCATATCCCAAATGATTTTAGTTAAAAAAGAGGGAAAAAAATATTTTATCCCCCCACCCCAAACATCGAAACATCGACCAGGAACATCGTGACCATTGGAACATCGGGAACATTGCGCCTATCGCGGCTTTCAATTTGAAAGCCGGGACAGCCTGCAGGTATGCAGGGGGGGTCACGGGGTGGCTTGGGAGGGTTCATTTACTCTCCCCAGTGGCTGCCGCTGGAGGGCGGGGATCCTGCCGTGCTGACCGATCAGCAGTGATCGGCAGCACGGCAGACACAGGGGGAGAGTGCAGGGAGACAGAGGGACCTTCCGGTCTCTCTGACAGCAGCAGCGGAGGGAAGTTTCCCTTCCCTGCCGCTGCTAACACTCTCTATCTGACTGGTCGCACCCTGTGTGACCAGGTCAGCTAGAGCACTTGCAGGCATGGTCGCATCTGATGCGAAGTGCGAACATGCCAGGCAAGTGGTTAATTGGTGCATTTACACTCACACTGGTGCTTCTGAGCATGTAACTGCCTGCAGTGCAGCCCTGAGCTCCTAATACAGGGTAGCATTAACCCTTTGTGCACACTGGCTGTAACCTACGAGGCTCACCCCCTATTACACAGGATGTAACTTGGGCCGTTCACCCCCTATTACACAGTGCAGCCCAGAGCTCCTAATAGTTATACAGAGCAGGATTAATCCTTTATTGGTGCCTGCAAAACTTTTTGTTGTGTGCCAACATTACGATAATATACAGATGAATCCACACTACTCATGGCTCCGTCTGTGACTAGGCGTGCCCGCCTGGGCCCACCTGAACACTGCGAGCGTCTCCGTCCGGACGGGCATTCAGTACGCAGACCCGGTACTTGGCATAGGCAAACTAGGCAAATGCCTAGGGCATGTGGTACGCCTAGGGGCACAAGCAGCTTGTGCTGATTAAAATGATATATGGCATGCCTGTATTCTGTGTGTGACTGCGGATGTATCTGCATACAAAATGCTCTGCTACAGTGTATTTCTGGAAATCACTGTAATGTAGCATTTCGTATGCAGATACAGGCGCATTCACACATAGAATATAGGCATGCCGCACATAATTTTAATTCGCCGAAGCTGCTTGTGTATCCTAGCCACACGGTAATGCAAATAAGATGCATTTTCATCCAAAAAGGCGCCCGACGTTAGCAGACCTGCCAGCTGACATATTGAGGCAAGATGTATGAGGACACATCTGTATCCAGGCAGAGGCAGAGGTCACAGTGTTAGCGGCCATGTGAGTGCTGTGAGCGAGTGGGTTGGTTGTACAGTAGTGTTTGGCATATGTTTAAGGGGCATTATGTGTGTATAAATGCATTAATAGTGTGCGGCATATGTGTAAGGGTCACTATGGTGTCATTATGTGTATAAGGGCATTAATAAAGGTTGTCATAATGTGTAAGGTGCATTATGTTTATAAGGACATTAATGTGTGTCATATGTGTAAGGGGCATTACTGAGTGGTATTATGTGTATAAATGCATTACTAATGTGTTCCATTATGTATATAAGGTGCTCTACTGTGTAGCGTAAAAGGTAGAAAGGGCACTACTGTGTGGTCTAATGTGAATAAAGAGAAATTCAGTGTGATGCAATGTGAATAAGGGGCACTACTGTGCACAGGAGCTCAGTTTTGTAAGTTGGTTCTGCAGTAAGCCGGCACTAAGCAGGGGGGCTGCTCCGGGCAGCCCTAAAAACTAAAAGAGCTTTTTTGTGAAGAAAAAGTGAAGACTTCAAGGGCAGCAGTGGTGGTAAATTTCAGGAGACATTTATTGCTGCAGCTCCAGCTCTCCCCAGCGGCGCTGTACACTCCCGAGCCCTGGTTGCTGGGTACCTACAGCAGAGGCTCCGGCTTTGTTCACGTTAGACACACACGGCTGGGGCTCTCCAGGATCGCGTGGCCGCGCTTCGGGAGGTGGTAAGTGGGTACCGCTTGCGGGACCCAGTCTTTATCGCGATCCGGTGCGGTCAGTGGGAGGCGGGCCACGCGCGCTGGCGGTGGACACTGTGGCAGTACAGGCGATCCCACTAGATCACCAGGGCATGGGCGTAGGTCAGGTTTTCTCTCTAATCCGATTTTTATATCGCCCACAGTACCCGGTGGTTTTTCCAGCAGGGGGATAAGGCTTAGACCTGAAGCCCCTCCCCCAGCCCCAGGGCGCCATTTCTAGCAAGTGTTCCCGCCCTGGAGCTGCATCTCTGTCTTTTCCTCACTCCCTGTCAGTGTCTGTGGCGCCATTATCCCTCAGCTCACTGTTCCTGGGACTGCTTGGGCAAATCCTCCTATATAAAGCCACCTGGTTGTCAGCGCTGTGACTTTACATGACACTTAAGTATTCTACCTGCCTTTTTAGTCAGTGTTAGTAAGAAAGAGTGCATTTAGTCAGGGTTTTATAGTACAATTACCCTGTGATATACATCCAGTTCTTACTGTGTAGTGTTATATCTATTGTTATATAGCTGTGTAAGCTAGTCCAGTGCAGTATTATTGTCAGTAATAACCTCTGCATTGTACAAACTGTGACTTTCTGTGTGTGCATTTGATAGCTGAGTGTTGTCCATTTCGTGTCTTTCACTCAACTTGCTATCCCTATATTATATAACCTGAGGGGCTTGGTGCGTCAGGTTTTATCTAATATAGGATTTTCCCAAAGATATACTGTATTACGTATTTTTCTCTGTGATTTAGTCACCATATCTCTCCTTTATCTCTGCTAGTGCTGACTACACTGCGCAGGGGTTTGGGTTTAGAGGTATAGTGCTGCTGATAATTGTACTGTGTTACCTCATACTGCAAGTTATATCATGTCTGCTTGAGGGTAACGGTTCTGGGGCTGAACACACTGCCGGTGTTGCTGAAGCCACAGACCCATATGAGGAGAATATAGCAGCTGTGGGCTCTGGTTCTTGGGGCTCCTTGCCCCCCAGTGGGACTGTGGCAACGGAGGCACATACTGACCCACCGTGGGCCGCTTTTTCCACGCTTCTACATACGCTAGTTCATAAACTAACACCCCCTATGGGACCCCCAATGCCGGTACAACCGTATGTGGTCCCTGAAGCTAACCCGCCGTCGGCGGACGATTTATCTGCTCAATTAAAGAAGTTGAACCAGTCCCTGACTACTAAAAAGTCTGACCATCGCTCGCCTAAGTCCAAGGGGTCCTCTAAGCGAGCGCTTGTCTCCTCACAATCCATTGCTGTCACTGACACCTCGTCTGATGAAGACGGCACGTACACTGACCCCACAGGTTCTGACTCAGATACGGCTGATGGGGAGGGTAGTTCACATGTGGATGTTCCTGATCTTTTGGAGGCTATTAAGTTAATTCTACAGATTACAGATGATCCCAAGCCATCCGTCCCTCCTAAGAAACCAGATAGGTTCAAGCGTCAGAAGTTGGTTAAACAAGTTTTACCTCACTCTGACCACCTAGTGGATATACGTCAGGAACCCTGGGAAAACACGGGTACGAAGTTTGTGCCTCAAAAGAAGATGCTGGCTCGCTATCCCCTCGGGCCAGAGCTGTCTAAGAATTGGGAAACGCCTCCTCCATGTGGCTAGGATGGTGGTTTCCTCAGCTCTACCTGTCACTACCGTCACGTCTCTAAAAGAGCCTACAGGTAAGCGTGTGGAGGGTTGTCTGAAAGCGATTTACACCCTCACGGGTGCTGCGCAAAGGCCCATTATTGCAGCTACATGGGCTGCCGAGGCTATTGAAGCATGGGCCTTGGAGTTAGAAGCTGAAATCTCCTCTGACCATGCTAGACAAGGCTTGTCATATATTGTCACAGCTTCTCGCTATATTAAAGAGGCAGCTTCGGATGCCGGTATCCTAGCAGCCAAGGCCTCTACTACGTCAGTCCTGGCTCGCCGGATATTGTGGCTGAGATCCTGGTCTGTGGATCTGGACTCTAGAAAAACCCTGGAGGTACTCCCTTTCAAGGGAGATATTCTGTTTGGGGAGGACTTAAATAAGATAGTGGCTGACTTGGCTACTGCCAAAACTGCCTGTCTGCCAAGTACCGCTCCTTCTGTGTCGAAGGCTAAAGGTACGTCCTTTCGCCCCTTTTGCCCTTCAGGTAAAGCAAAAGGTCAGGCGTACCACAAGCAGGCCCGCACTTCCAAACTTGGTAAGCCGAAGCTCAAAAGAGCCTGAGCTGCCCGTCAGCCAGCTTCCAAGACCGATAAGCATGCCGCATGACGGGGCGGGCCTCCCCCTGGGGGATCCCAGGGTGGGGGGCCGGCTTCTAGGGTATACCCAGGAATGGTTGAAGACCACTTCAGATGCCTGGGTACGGGAAGTCGTCACTTGAGGTTACGCCATAGCCTTCAAAAACCGACCCCCTCATCGATTTTGCCAGACAGACGTCCCGTCGGACCAGACAAAGGCAAACACTCCTGGAGGGAGTCAGGGGTACTATTCTCCGCTGTTTCTAGTCCCGAAACCGAATGGGTCCTCCCAGCCCATTCTCAACCTCAAGGCATTGAACAGGTTTGTGAAGGTTTCCAAGTTCCATATGGAAACTCTTCGCTCTATAGTTCTGGCCTTGGAACCTGGGGACTACATGGTCTCCCTGGACATACAGGATGCTTACCTGCATATTCCTATAGCAGCGTCACATCAGCAATACCTGAGGTTTGCTATTGGCAACCTCCATTACCAGTTTTGGGCGTTACCTTTTGGTTTAACAACAGCTCCGCGAGTCTTCACCAAAGTAATGACGATGATGACGGTGGTACTCCGCCGTCAAGGGGTCAGGATACTGCCGTACCTGGACGACTTGTTAATCCTGGCAAATTCCCCAGAACTTCTCCTACGTCATTTGGATATGACGGTCCGGTTTCTACAAGCCCACGGGTGGCTCATCAACTGGAAGAAATCCTCCCTGGTCCCTGCTCAGAGCATGGTGCACCTGGGAGCGCTATTGGACACTCACAACCAGCGGTTGTTCTTGTCTCAGGAGAAAGTCCTGAAGCTTCAGGACAGGATTCGTTGCTTCCTTTCTCGTCCGCAAGTGTCGATACATTCGGCAATGCAGGTGCTGGGCCTCATGGTCTCAGCATTCGACATGGTGGAGTATGCTCAATTCCATTCTCGCCCCCTCCAGAGGCTGATTCTAGCCAAGTGGGACGGCCTGCCTTACCGGATCAGGTCTCAAATGATCTCATTGACTGCGGAGGTCCGTCTGTCGCTACTTTGGTGGCTCCGGGACAAACAATTGTGCAGGGGCCGTCCCTTCTGGATATCCAACTGGGTCCTGTTGACGACAGATGCCAGTCTAAGAGGTTGGGGCGCGGTGCTGGAGCAACACTCCCTTCAGGGTTGGTGGACCAAGGAGGAATCTCTCCTCTCGATCAACATTCTGGAATTGCGGGCGGTCTTCAATGCGTTGAACCTGGCCCAGCATTTAATTCAGAACCGTCCTGTTCAAGTACAGTCGGACAACGCCACCACAGTGGCTTACATAAATCATCAAGGCGGCACTCGAATCCGTTTGGCAATGAAGGAAGTCTCACGGATTCTACGTTGGGCGGAACGCCATCTACCGCCCATATCGGCAATATTCATTCCGGGAGTCCTGAATTGGGAAGCGGACTTTCTCAGTCGTCAGGACGTGCATGCCGGTGAGTGGGGCCTCCATCCAGAAGTGTTTCAACTCCTAGTGGAAAAGTGGGGTCTTCCAGATGTAGATTTGATGGCGTCTCGACACAATCACAAGGTTCCGGTCTTCGGAGCAAGGACAAGGGATCCTCAAGCAGCATTCGTGGATGCACTGGCGGTGCCGTGGAGGTTTCGGCTGCCGTACGTGTTCCCTCCGGTGTCACTCCTGCCCAGGGTAATTCGGAAGTTCAAGCAAGAAAAAGGAAATCTGCTTCTCATAGCTCCGGCGTGGCCCAGACCGCACTGGTTCTCAGACCTGCAAGGCCTATCGTCAGAGCGTCCACTTCTGCTTCCACAACGCCCAGACTGCCTCGTTCAGGGCCCCTGTGTCTACCAGGACCTAGCCCGGCTGTCTTTGACGGCGTGGCTCTTGAAGCTTCCGTCTTGAGGGCTAAGGTTTTTTCTGAAGAAGTCATTAAAACTATGTTGCGGGCCCGGAAACCGGCTTCTGCTCGGATTTACCATAGGGTCTGGCATTCCTACTTTGTTTGGTGCGCATCTCATAATATGACGCTTCCAAGTTTAGTACAGCCAAACTTTTGGCTTTTCTGCAGGAGGGCCTAGATTTAGGCCTGCGTCTGGCCTCCCTCAAGGTTCATATTTCTGCCTTGTCGGTGTGGTTTCAGAGAAAAATTGCGACTTTACCTGATGTTCATACTTTCACTCAGGGTGTGTTGCGTATCCAACCTCCCTATATCCTGCCTGTGGCTCCTTGGGACTTGTCGGTGGTTTTGGAGGAGTTGCAGGAGCCTCCGTTTGAACCCCTGGGTTCAGCTGACCTTAAGTGGCTTTCCCTTAAGGTGGTGTTCTTGCTGGCTATTGCCTCTGCTAGAAGAGTATCGGATCTGGGTGCCTTGTCTTGTAGTTCCCCATATCTGATTTTTCACCGTGACCGGGCGGTTCTTAGGACTCGTCCCGGATATTTGCCTAAGGTTATTTCTTCGTTCCACCTTAATCAGGAGATTGTGGTTCCGGCCTTTGTCTCTCCTGATCTGTCTCCCAAAGTGGGTCTTTGGATGTGGTACGGGCTCTCCGTATCTATGTGAAGAGAACTGCTTCTATTCGAAAATCTGATTCTCTCTTTGTTTTGTTTGGATTTCACAAACGTGGCTGGTCTGCTCACAAGCAGACCTTGGCCAGATGGATTAGGAAAGGTGATTGCACATGCTTATGTGAGGGCTGGTTTGTCAGCTCCTACTCACATTACGGCCCATTCTACTCAGTCTGTTGGACCCTCTTGAGCGGCCCTATGTGGTGCGACCCTAGATCAATTGTGCAAGGTGGCTACGTGGTCCTCTGGGAACACGTTCATAAGGTTCTATGCCTTCGATACTGCCGCTTCCCAGGATGCTTCCTTTGGACGCCGGGTTCTTCTGCCCGCCACAGTGCGTCCCCTCCCATAAGGAACTGGTTTAGGACATCCCCATTGTCCAATCCTTGTGGAGCCCAGCAGCAGAAACTTACCTTTGTTAAATCTCTTTCTGCGAGGTACACTGGGCTCCACAAGGCGCCCACCCTGACGCACTTAGCTTCTTTGGGTTGGTATGGCATTAGCCGCTGACACTTCTCTTGTCGTGAGACTGTGGTGTATGTGGCTACTAACCGTTGTCGTCTCTTTTCCTGCTACTGCATTGGGCTGGTTAACTAAAAACTGAGCTCCTGTGCAGGGAAGCGGGGTTATAGAGGAGGCGGCGCTGTGCATTCTGGGAACAGTCAAAGCTTTGAGCCTGTTGGTGCCTCGGATCAAGATCCTACTCTACACCCCATTGTCCAATCCTTGTGGAGCCCAGTGTACCTCGCAGAGATTTAACAAAGGTAAGTTCATACTTGCCTACCTGACCCTCTCCATGAGGGAGAAAATGCTCTGTTCCTGGACTTTCCTGGTAATGTATGATTGCCATCACCTGTGGTGAAACACCTTTCTTATCAATTACCTAGCTCACCACAGGTGATGGCAATCATCCATTACCAGGAAAGTCCAGGAACAGAGCATTTTCTCCCTCATGGAGAGGGTCAGGTAGGCAAGTATGGGTAAGTTCTTACCATAAATCTCGTTTTTAAACAGAAATAACTGCTGTGTATTTGTGCCACTGCTCTGTGGCTTTGTTTAGTCAGTCAACCTTTGGGCAATATTGATATATGTGATATATGTAAGTATATTGTGAGGTGGTCAGAATTAATTGGAAATTAATGTTATTGAGGCTAATAATGCTGTAGGAACAAAACTGTCACCTGTGTTTAACACACCCCTCTCATCAATTAACTGGTTCAACACAGGTGACTGTAATCATTAATTAAGAGGGAAATGTAGGAGAAGAGCATTGCGTAGCAGGTGGAATTGGTCCTATTGGTGGCCATATGCTACATGGTACCCGGATGAATGGTCAACAGTAACCATGTCAATATTCATAATGTTGACACCACAATGTCAACATCTGAGCGTTGACGGGATTCAAACTAACAACTGTCGACATTGTGAAATGTCAAAATTCTGATGATGCTGTCATTTGGGGTGGGGTTGCAAGTGGGAGAGTTAGGCTGCAAGCGGGGGTTAGTGTTAGGCTGTGGGGGGAGGGTTAGGCTGCAGGGTGAAGAGTTAGGGTTAGGCTGCAGGGGGAGGGTTAGGGTTAGGCTGCAAGCAGGGGGGTTAGAGTTAAGCTGCAAGCGGGGGTTAGTGTTAGGCTGTGGGGGGAGGGTTAGGCTGCAGGGGGAAAAGTTAGGGTTAGGCTGCAGGGTGAGGGTTAGGGTTAGGCTGCAAGCAGGGGGGTTAGAGTTAGGCTGCAAGCAGGGGTTAGGGGGTGGGGGGAGGGTTAGGATGCAGGGGGGAGAGTTAGGGTTAGGCTTCAGGGAAGAGGGTTAGTGTTAGGCTGCGGGGGTGGGGGAGAGTTAGGATGTGAGGGAGGGTTAGGCTGCAAGCGGGAGGGTTAGTGTTAGGCTGCGGAAGGAGGGTTAGGATGTAGGGGGAGGTTTAGGGTTAGGCTGCATGCAGGAGGGTTTGTGTTAGGCTGCTGGGGGAGAGGTAGGATGTGGGAGAAGGGTTAGGCTGCAAGCGGGAGGGTTAGTGTTAGGCTGCGGAAGGAGGGTTAGGATGTAGGGGGAGGTTTAGGGTTAGGCTGCATGCAGGAGGGTTTGTGTTAGGCTGCTGGGGGAGAGGTAGGATGTGGGAGAAGGGTTAGGCTGCAAGCGGGAGGGTTAGTGTTAGGCTGTGGAGGGAGGGTTAAGATGTGGGGGGAGGTTAAGGTTAGGCTGCAAGTGGGAGGGTTAGTGTTAAGCTGTGGGGGGAGGGTTATGGTTTGGCAAGCGGGAGGGTTAGGTTTCAGTGGGAGGTTATGTTTAGGCTGTGTGGGGAGGTTATGGTTAGGCTGTGTGGGGAGGTTATGGTTAGGCTGTGTGGGGAGGTTATGGTTAGGCTGTGTGGGGAGGTTATGATTAGGCTTTGCGGTGAGGTTATGATTAGGCTTTGCGGTGAGGTTATGGTTAGGCTGTGCGGGGAGTTTATGATTAGGCTGCGGGGGGGAGTTAGGGTTAGAAATGCTCACAGTCAGGAATGTCGATCCTCAGATGCCTGCACCGGAGCTGATCCTTATGTGGCTCCGGGAGACGGTAAGAGACCACCAGACCACCAGGAACAGTTTGTCATCAGTTCATTATATCGACTCACAGTATCATCAGAGTAAGAATAAGAATAAGAATACTTTACTGTCATTAACAAGACAAGACAAATGAAATGTCAATGAAATTTTCCAATAAACATCCTGCACAATAAAACAAACAATAGTTGAATGTCAAAATTCTCATGTCGACCTGATGCCTGCCGACAAGTGATACCACACCCATACTACATACACAATATGCAGAGGTGTGTTCTGATAACCTGGTAAATCCATAGACACAGCAGTGTCCTGAAATCCCGGTGTACAGTATATACTACATGTGTATATTGCTATAGTCCACAGACTTATGTTGTCCCTTTATGGAGTAACAGCGCTCAGCATTCTGAGAAACACTATACTAATGAATCCTGCTGTAACCTTTGCTCTGTCATTTATTCCCCATTAGGCTGTTTGGAAATGTTTATTAATGCATCGGACAGATATAATCTGATTCTCGGAACGGCCAGACATCCAGACTGTTGCTGTAACTGCATTGTAATGATTAGATCAGAATCTTTAATCTCTTAATAATGATTAAATAGAATCTGCCTTTATTCTGTGCTGCTCTAACTGCCTGTGTCATTTAACAAATTGCCTCAGAATCGGCCCTTCCTGCGGCGCACGTTAGGCCTAATGATCACACCAGAATTGCAGAATTTATTATATTCCCTAGCAATTTATCTGAAAGCCAGGACGTCACTTTATGCCCAATGAATGTCCCTTTTCACACTGAAAGGGCCACATTTATATTTGGAACTAATCACTTTAGAGGGGAGCATTTTCTTTCTGCACGTGCGTCCCAAAATGTGCCGTACCTACATTTGTGCATAGCTATGAATAACGTCTAATGGGGGTAATTCTGAGTTGATCGCAGCTTCAAGTTTGTTAGCAATTGGGCAAAACCATGTGCACTGCAGGGGAGGCAGATATAACATGTGCAGAGAGAGTTAGATTTGGGTGGGGTGTGTTCAATCTGCAATATAAATTGCAGTGTAAAAATAAAGCAGCCAGTATTTACCCTGCACAGAAACAATATAACCCACCCAAATCTAACTCTCTCTGCAAATGTTATATCTGCCCCCCCTGCAGTGCACATGGGCCCTCATTCCGAGTTGTTCGCTCGGTATTTTTCATCGCATCGCAGTGAGAATTCTCTTAGTGCGCATGCGTAATGTTCGCACTGCGCATGCGTCAAGTAACTTTACTAAGAAGAAAGTAATTTTACTCACGGCTTTTTCGTCGCTCCGGAGAACGCATTGTGATTGACAGGAAATGGGTGTTACTGGGCGGATGTACGGCGTTTTAGGGGCGTGTGGCAGGAAACGCTACCGTTTCCGGAAAAAACGCAGGCGTGTCTGGAGAAACGGTGGGAGTGCTTGGGCGAACGCTGGGTGTGTTTATGACGTCAGCCGGGACCGAAAAGCACTGAATTGATCGCACAGGCAGAGTAAGTCTGGAGTTACTCAGAAACTGCTAACTCGGTTTTGATCGCAATATTGCGAATACATCGGTCGCACATTTAAGATGTTTAGATTCACTCCCAGTAGGCGGCGGCTTAGCGTGTGTAACTCTGCTATAATCGCCTTGCGAGCGAACAACTCGGAATGAGGGCCATGGTTTTGCCCAACTGCTAAAAAATTTCCTGCTGCGATCAACTTGGAATTACCCCCTATGTTGGAACCGGCGGAATAGGAGTGGCATGTGCTTTATGCTGACCACATGTGCTTTATGCTGAGGTGGCCATTACTGGGGAGGGATCCAGAGAACCCTTCTCCCGATGATTTCTGTGTTATGTAGCCCATAGGCTGCAGTGGCAAATGCCATCTGCAGATGGTGCTAGCTACAAGGGTAAAGCGTAATTCTGACAATTTGGAAACCTATGGGAGGACCACGGCAGATATGGCATTGTCTGCTGCGGCTCAGCCTTCATACATTTCGTACATCAGGTAGATACCGGTATTCTTAATGCACCTGATAAGTGGCGGGATGTATTGCATCAAAAATGTGATGTGTAGTTAGTGGCGTAACTAGAAATCTTTCTCCCCCAAGTCAAAAAATTATCTGGTGGCCCCCCTCCCCTCATAATTGGCACTATCAAAGTGAAGAATTTACGTACCAAAAAGGGGTGTGGATTCATTAAAATGGGTGTGGCTTCACTGAAAGTGGCGTGGCGTTGCAGGAAAAGACTACCTTATACCCCAGTTTTGCAACCTGCACGCCCAGACGTTGACCACCACAGGAAAAAATAATCCTGATTCATGCCCCTTACATTATTTGTCATTTTTCCTCCTTATAGTAATGCCCAGTATACATTATGCCACATACTGCAATGGCCCTTAGACATTATGCCACACCGTGATGCCTGTGACACATTATGCCACACACCACAATGCCCGTTATACATTATACCACACACTGCAATGCCCCTAAGACATTATGCCACATACAATGCCCATGATATAGTATACCACACACCGTCATGCCTGTGACACATTATGACACACACCGCAATGCCCGGTATACATGATGACACACACCGCAATGTCCGGTATACATTATGCCACACACTGCAATGCCCATTACACATCAAGTCCTACAGTAAGGCTTCTAATTACTTTTAAATCACCTGATCGATGCGAAGGGTTTCATGATCTTGGTTCCATGCACGGTGCCAGGGGTTTTCATGCTCAGGGTGTCATGCTCGTTGCCAGAGGTTTCATGCTCAGGGTGTCATGCTCGTTGCCAGGGGTTTCATGCGCTTGGTGTCATGGGGAGTAATGCTGCCCAAACCGCTCTCTGCTGTTTAGTGTGCCGCGGGCACCGCTGCCCAATCCCACCATCGCTGCTGCCCCCACTGCTCCAGGGTGGCAGGACTGCAGGGTGCCGCCGGCCGCGGCCAGCGCTATGCGCTCCCGCAGGTCCCGGCACCTCCTAGACCAGTGGTTCCCAAACTGTGTGCCGTGGCTCCCTGGGGTGCCTCGGGACACTTGCAGGGGTGCCTTGGATTGGTGGTCCAGGACCAATTCAAATTATTTGTGGTAAATATAATAGGCAAAACTAGTGCTAGTAGCTGTCAGTCATAAAATATGGGGACAAACAGAAGCAAATATTGTCCCTCACCGCACAATTGAGCCTAAGGATGACATATAAACACAATCTACTTAATTTAATATTTCTCTCTAAATTTCTCAGTAAGAAATTTTTGGCCTAGGGGTGCCATGCAAAAAAATTGATACTCTAGGGCACCGTGATTAAAAAATGTTTGGAAACCACTGTCCTTGACACTAGAGGTCAAGTATGACCTCTAGCATGTTTCCTCCATGGCGGAGGCCATTTTGGAAGGGACATTTAGCAGATTGACATTCGGACGACTAGTCCGCGTGTCAATCTGCTCTGAATCAGTGGCGGCGCCCCCGCAGCCCTGCGCCTTCAAGCCTCTGTGTGTAGTACATCTCGCACTCTCTCTTTTTCTTATGACACGTCCTATTGTCTCTGCGGCCCTTGGAAGATTACAATAGCCATGATGTAATGTTTCCAGAAGCTTATATATATTGTTTACATGTTAAATAATTCTCCCATATAACAGGACAGGTTCCATCTGAAATTCGCACTACAGCGCGTGATACAACAGCAGGAAATCCCGGCGTGTTTTTGCTTGTACTCCACAAAGTTACAACCCGAAATGCACCCAGCTGTACACTGTGCAATGTTCCTGCTAATTGAATCTGACCCCCATAAAGTCTTCACTCAGAAAGACCAGAGAATAGAATGGGAGAATTATACAGGGTGTTTTGAAAAAAAGGTGACTGGAACGTTTTTCTATCCCCACATATTGCTCGTGATGCAGGGGGTCTGCCGAAACATCATTTATTACTGTATGATTAGCCACGGAACCTGTTTGTCGGAACATTTCCACCCAAGACAAAATAGTTTTTTGCTTGGTGGAGGTCTCTGGAAACTGTCCTGGAATCCAGCTGTTACGGATGCTGGGGAAGGACGGCCATTTTGTCCTGTCCCGTAACTTCGGAAATAATGGTCCACACACCTTGATTGGCGTACTGTGGCCTACTGGCTGCCACTCAGTGACTACTGTAACACATAAGATACACATATAAGTTTGTTACCATTTATTTTTGGTATCCGGTCTTTAGGTCGACAGCACTTAGGTTGACACTCATTAGGTCGACCACTATTGATCGACATGCAATAGGTCGACATAGTCTATAGGTGGACATGGTCACTAGGTTGACATGGCAACGGTCGACACATGACAAGGTCGACATGAGTTTTTCACTTTTTTTCTTCTTCATTTTTTAGAACTTTTTCATTCTTTATGAACCACGTGGACTACGATAGGGAATAGTAACCTGTGCCAAGCGCAGCAGTAGTGGAGCGAGGCACCGTGCCTGAAGCTCGACCATACGAGGGGACACGGTGCACTAATTGGGGTTGCTGGTCACTTTACGAAGAAAACAACACCAAAATGTAAAAAAACCCTCATGTCGACCTTTTTCCATGTCAACCCTTTCCATGTCGACCTAATGACCGTGTCAACCTATATCAGGTGCCGACCTAGTCATTGTCGACTAACAGTGGTCAACCTAATGACTGTCGACATAGTTACCCGAAGCATGGCGAGCCAAGCGAGCCATGTGAGGGGACACGGTGCACTAATTGGGGTTCACCGTCACTTTATGAAGAAAACGACACAAAAATATATTTAAAAACCCATGTCAACATTTTGCCATGTCGGCTTGATGACCGTGTTGACCTATTTCAGATTCAACCTAGTCACCGTCAACCAGGTATCGACTAGTCGCTGTCGACCAATAGCTGTCGACCTAGTTACTGTTGATCCTATGATCCACACCCTTTTTTTAAAACACCCTGGGGTCTATTCAATGCACGTCATATCCTCTCCGAGGGAGAGGATCCGACAGTGCAGTATTCAATTAGCGGGCATTTCCAACAGGTTTTGCCCATTTTCGACAATGCTGATCCGACTTTTTTTTAAGTCGGATCAGCATTGTCGAAAACGGGCCAAAAAACTGTTGGAATTGGCCACTAATTCGACAAAACACGTTGGTCCGTGGTTAGGGTGTGGATCATCAAATCGACAGTGTCTAGGTTGACAATGTTTAGGTCGACCACTATAGGTCGACAGTCACTAGGTCAACAGGGTCTGAAGCTCAACAGGGTTTCTAGGTCAACATGTGCTAGGTCGACAGGTCAAAAGGTCATGTTTTTTGGTGTCGTTTTCTCTGTACAGTGACCGGGAACCCCAATTAGTGCACCGTGTCCCCTCACATGGCTCGCTTCGCTCGGCACAGATTACCGTTCCAATCGTAGTCCACGTGGATCGTTAAGTATGAAAAAGTTCAAAAAAAGTGAAAAACTCATGTCGACCTTTTGACCTGTTGACCTAGCACATGTTGACCTAGAACCCCTGTCGACCTAGTGACTGTCGACCTACAGTGATCGACCTAAACATTGTTGACATAGACAGTGTCGATCTTCAGACCGGATCCACCGCGATTAATCCGCCAATTCACATGTTTTTTGACAAGTCGAGTTGGAAAAACGGCAGCTCCATTGAATAGGTTGAATCCTGATTCAATAAAAAAAAGTCAGAAACTGCTGTCTTTCCGACTTGACGGCAATTCCGACTTTGAATAGACCCCCCCCTGTATCTAACATGTAGAAAAAAGGGGAATTTTATTGCACACTTGGTGAATACGGAAATCTAGGGACATTACCAGGGACACATTTGTAAAACTGGGACTTGCCTGGAAAGGAAGGACAGTTGATATCTATAGAGCAGAGACTGCACTATCACAGTGGTGCAGTATATCACAGATTAATCAGCCTGATAGAACGGCTCTGTCACCCTGCAGCAGGACACACACAGGAGACAGTAGCTCTCTACTCAGGGACATTTGTTGTATTTAGAGTAAACACCTACATTATATGTTTTTGGAACAAATCCAGTTCCTGTCGTGTTGAGCAAATATTAAATTAGAATATCTGTCTGCTCTTAGAATTTTTGTCCCTGAACTGAAGTGTTTTCATTTTTTCCCCGCTGCTGCTTTATAATATTGTTATGTTACTACAATTTGTTATGTGACTAATGCCTCTGTATACTGCACCCGTTCTCTCCCGGTGACACAGTGGGTCTCATTTACTCAGCGCAGTCACTCTGCATGGGGATCTTACAGCTGTATAGAGCGCCCATTCCCTGCTCTCAGGTGCTGCTTCTGCTACCTGAAAGTGATGTGAACTGGTGCAACGTTCCAGGCCTGTATGTGGTGATAACGGTGGCACACATCTCCGCGGGGTAAGAAGTGCCACTAGCACTGCACCCTCTCCACAGCTCACTCCAATACTCTATCTCTATCAGTCTATACTGTAATAATTAATGAGTACCACAGAAAACAATGCACAGTAGCTCCTCATTTGTGTACAATTCACCATCAAGGCCACAACGTCCACAGCAACTGGGAATTGGGTAAGTGGGAGAAGGAGCCCAGCTGTAACCCCTATATGAATCCACAATTCCAGGCTGTGATTTTACCTGTTACTGTCCTCCCCTACAGTAGATCAGTGACTTGATGTGGGGTGAGGCAGAGCCTTTCCTATCATACTCTAGTATACGCCAGACTTTTAACTATATAAAATATATTAAAAATACAAATACATTAGATATATCATCTAGAGATGAGCGGGTTCGGTTCCTCTGAATCCGAACCCGCCCGAACTTCAGGTTTTTTACACGGGTCCGAGCAGGCTCGGATCTTCCCGCCTTGCTCGGTTAACCCGAGCGCGCCCGATCGTCATCATCACGCTGTCGGATTCTCGCGAGGCTCGGATTCTATCGCGAGACTCGGATTCTATATAAGGAGCCGCGCGTCGCCGCCATTTTCACACGTGCATTGAGAGTCATAGGGAGAGGACGTGGCTGGCGTCCTCTCCGTTTAGAGAAGAGAGAGACACAGTATTTTCGGGGAGCATTATTAGGAGGAGTACTACTGTATACTACTATACTACTTGCTGAAGTGATATTTATAGATTAGATAGTGTGACTGTAAGTGTATTATCTGACTTGTGGGGGAGACACTGACAGTGGGGAGCAGTTAGAGTCTGAGAGCAGGACTCAGGAGTACATATAACGTACAGTGCACACTTTTGCTGCCAGAGTCAGTGCCACACTGCCATTGTTGTGACCACACTGAACACCAGTATAATAATATATTTTGTGATTGTCTGCTTAGGCCTCGGAGTACTAGTTGCAAGTTGCAACGTGACCTGTCCTGAAGTGACCACCAGTTTAATAATCAATCACCACCAGTTTAATATATATATAAATATATATATAATTGTATATAATATATATATATATATAATATTGTATACCACCTACCCGTGGTTTTTTTTTTTTCATTCTTCTTTATACATACTACTATAGTAGCTTACTGTAGCAGTCTGCGGTGCTGTGCTGACCTGACAGTGTCCAGCAGGTCCGTCATCAGTCATTACATAATAAATATATATAGTACCTGTCCGGCTGCAGTACTAGTGATATTATATTGATTTCATCTCATTATCAATAATTTATCATCCAGTCTAGACTCTATATTAGCAGCAGACACAGTACGTTAGTCCACGGCTGTAGCTACCTCTGTGTCGGCACTCGGCAGTCCATCCATAATTGTATACCACCTACCCGTGGTTTTTTTTTTTTCTTTCTTCTTTGTACATACTACTATAGAGTATAGTAGCTTACTGTAGCAGTCTGCGGTGCTGCTGAGCTGACAGTGTCCAGCAGGTCCGTCATCAGTCATCATTACCTAATAAATATATTATCTACCTGTCCGGCTGCAGTACTAGTGATATTATATATACATACATATATATATTGATTTCATCTCATTATCAATCATCCAGTCTATATTAGCAGCAGACACAGTACGTTAGTCCACGGCTGTAGCTACCTCTGTGTCGGCACTCGGCAGTCCATCCATAATTGTATACCACCTACCCGTGGTTTTTTTCTTTTCTTTCTTCTTTGTACATACTACTATAGAGTATAGTAGCTTACTGTAGCAGTCTGCGGTGCTGCTGAGCTGACAGTGTCCAGCAGGTCCGTCATCAGTCATCATTACCTAATAAATATATTATCTACCTGTCCGGCTGCAGTACTAGTGATATTATATATACATACATATATATATTGATTTCATCTCATTATCAATCATCCAGTCTATATTAGCAGCAGACACAGTACGTTAGTCCACGGCTGTAGCTACCTCTGTGTCGGCACTCGGCAGTCCATCCATAATTGTATACCACCTACCCGTGGTTTTTTTTTTCCTTTCTTCTTTGTACATACTACTATAGAGTATAGTAGCTTACTGTAGCAGTCTGCGGTGCTGCTGAGCTGACAGTGTCCAGCAGGTCCGTCATCAGTCATCATTACATAATAAATATATTATCTACCTGTCCGGCTGCAGTACTAGTGATATTATATATACATACATATATATATTGATTTCATCTCATTATCAATCATCCAGTCTATATTAGCAGCAGACACAGTACGTTAGTCCACGGCTGTAGCTACCTCTGTGTCGGCACTCAGCAGTCCATCCATAATTGTATACCACCTACCCGTGGTTTTTTTTTTTTCTTTCTTCTTTGTACATACTACTATAGTATAGTAGCTTACTGTAGCAGTCTGCGGTGCTGCTGAGCTGACAGTGTCCAGCAGGTCCGTCATCAGTCATCATTACCTAATAAATATATTATCTACCTGTCCGGCTGCAGTACTAGTGATATTATATATACATACATATATATATTGATTTCATCTAATTATCAATCATCCAGTCTATATTAGCAGCAGACACAGTACGTTAGTCCACGGCTGTAGCTACCTCTGTGTCGGCACTCGGCAGTCCATCCATAATTGTATACCACCTACCCGTGGTTTTTTTTTTTCTTTCTTCTTTGTACATACTACTATAGTATAGTAGCTTACTGTAGCAGTCTGCGGTGCTGCTGAGCTGACAGTGTCCAGCAGGTCCGTCATCAGTCATCATTACCTAATAAATATATTATCTACCTGTCCGGCTGCAGTACTAGTGATATTATATATACATACATATATATATTGATTTCATCTCATTATCAATCATCCAGTCTATATTAGCAGCAGACACAGTACGTTAGTCCACGGCTATAGCTACCTCTGTGTCGGCACTCGGCAGTCCATCCATAATTGTATACCACCTACCCGTGTTTTTTTTTTCTTTCTTCTTTGTACATACTACTATAGAGTATAGTAGCTTACTGTAGCAGTCTGCGGTGCTGCTGAGCTGACAGTGTCCAGCAGGTCAGTCATCAGTCATCATTACCTAATAAATATATTATCTACCTGTCCGGCTGCAGTACTAGTGATATTATATATACATACATATATATATTGATTTCATCTCATTATCAATCATCCAGTCTATATTAGCAGCAGACACAGTACGTTAGTCCACGGCTGTAGCTACCTCTGTGTCGGCACTCAGCAGTCCATCCATAATTGTATACCACCTACCCGTGGTTTTTTTTTTCTTTCTTCTTTGTACATACTACTATAGTATAGTAGCTTACTGTAGCAGTCTGCGGTGCTGCTGAGCTGACAGTGTCCAGCAGGTCCGTCATCAGTCATCATTACCTAATAAATATATTATCTACCTGTCCGGCTGCAGTACTAGTGATATTATATATACATACATATATATATTGATTTCATCTCATTATCAATCATCCAGTCTATATTAGCAGCAGACACAGTACGTTAGTCCACGGCTGTAGCTACCTCTGTGTCGGCACTCGGCAGTCCATCCATAATTGTATACCACCTACCCGTGGTTTTTTTTTTTCTTTCTTCTTTGTACATACTACTATAGTATAGTAGCTTACTGTAGCAGTCTGCGGTGCTGCTGAGCTGACAGTGTCCAGCAGGTCCGTCATCAGTCATCATTACCTAATAAATATATTATCTACCTGTCCGGCTGCAGTACTAGTGATATTATATATACATACATATATATATTGATTTCATCTCATTATCAATCATCCAGTCTATATTAGCAGCAGACACAGTACGTTAGTCCACGGCTGTAGCTACCTCTGTGTCGGCACTCGGCAGTCCATCCATAATTGTATACCACCTACCCGTGGTTTTTTTTTTCTTTCTTCTTTGTACATACTACTATAGAGTATAGTAGCTTACTGTAGCAGTCTGCGGTGCTGCTGAGCTGACAGTGTCCAGCAGGTCCGTCATCAGTCATCATTACCTAATAAATATATTATCTACCTGTCCGGCTGCAGTACTAGTGATATTATATATACATACATATATATATTGATTTCATCTCATTATCAATCATCCAGTCTATACTAGCAGCAGACACAGTACGTTAGTCCACGGCTGTAGCTACCTCTGTGTCGGCACTCAGCAGTCCATCCATAATTGTATACCACCTACCCGTGGTTTTTTTTTTTCGTTCTTCTTTGTACATACTACTATAGTATAGTAGCTTACTGTAGCAGTCTGCGGTGCTGCTGAGCTGACAGTGTCCAGCAGGTCCGTCATCAGTCATCATTACCTAATAAATATATTATCTACCTGTCCGGCTGCAGTACTAGTGATATTATATATACATACATATATATATTGATTTCATCTAATTATCAATCATCCAGTCTATATTAGCAGCAGACACAGTACGATAGTCCACGGCTGTAGCTACCTCTGTGTCGGCACTCGGCAGTCCATCCATAATTGTATACCACCTACCCGTGGTTTTTTTTTTTCTTTCTTCTTTGTACATACTACTATAGTATAGTAGCTTACTGTAGCAGTCTGCGGTGCTGCTGAGCTGACAGTGTCCAGCAGGTCCGTCATCAGTCATCATTACCTAATAAATATATTATCTACCTGTCCGGCTGCAGTACTAGTGATATTATATATACATACATATATATATTGATTTCATCTCATTATCAATCATCCAGTCTATATTAGCAGCAGACACAGTACGTTAGTCCACGGCTGTAGCTACCTCTGTGTCGGCACTCAGCAGTCCATCCATAATTGTATACCACCTACCCGTGGTTTTTTTTTTTCTTTCTTCTTTGTACATACTACTATAGTATAGTAGCTTACTGTAGCAGTCTGCGGTGCTGCTGAGCTGACAGTGTCCAGCAGGTCCGTCATCAGTCATCATTACCTAATAAATATATTATCTACCTGTCCGGCTGCAGTACTAGTGATATTATATATACATACATATATATATTGATTTCATCTCATTATCAAACATCCAGTCTATATTAGCAGCAGACACAGTACGTTAGTCCACGGCTGTAGCTACCTCTGTGTCGGCACTCGGCAGTCCATCCATAATTGTATACCACCTACCCGTGGTTTTTTTTTTTCTTTCTTCTTTGTACATACTACTATAGTATAGTAGCTTACTGTAGCAGTCTGCGGTGCTGCTGAGCTGACAGTGTCCAGCAGGTCCGTCATCAGTCATCATTACCTAATAAATATATTATCTACCTGTCCGGCTGCAGTACTAGTGATATTATATATACATACATATATATATTGATTTCATCTCATTATCAATCATCCAGTCTATATTAGCAGCAGACACAGTACGTTAGTCCACGGCTGTAGCTACCTCTGTGTCGGCACTCGGCAGTCCATCCATAATTGTATACCACCTACCCGTGGTTTTTTTTTTCTTTCTTCTTTGTACATACTACTATAGAGTATAGTAGCTTACTGTAGCAGTCTGCGGTGCTGCTGAGCTGACAGTGTCCAGCAGGTCCGTCATCAGTCATCATTACCTAATAAATATATTATCTACCTGTCCGGCTGCAGTACTAGTGATATTATATATACATACATATATATATTGATTTCATCTCATTATCAATCATCCAGTCTATATTAGCAGCAGACACAGTACGTTAGTCCACGGCTGTAGCTACCTCTGTGTCGGCACTCAGCAGTCCATCCATAATTGTATACCACCTACCCGTGGTTTTTTTTTTTTCGTTCTTCTTTGTACATACTACTATAGTATAGTAGCTTACTGTAGCAGTCTGCGGTGCTGCTGAGCTGACAGTGTCCAGCAGGTCCGTCATCAGTCATCATTACCTAATAAATATATTATCTACCTGTCCGGCTGCAGTACTAGTGATATTATATATACATACATATATATATTGATTTCATCTAATTATCAATCATCCAGTCTATATTAGCAGCAGACACAGTACGTTAGTCCACGGCTGTAGCTACCTCTGTGTCGGCACTCGGCAGTCCATCCATAATTGTATACCACCTACCCGTGGTTTTTTTTTTCTTTCTTCTTTGTACATACTACTATAGTATAGTAGCTTACTGTAGCAGTCTGCGGTGCTGCTGAGCTGACAGTGTCCAGCAGGTCCGTCATCAGTCATCATTACCTAATAAATATATTATCTACCTGTCCGGCTGCAGTACTAGTGATATTATATATACATACATATATATATTGATTTCATCTCATTATCAATCACCCAGTCTATATTAGCAGCAGACACAGTACGTTAGTCCACGGCTGTAGCTACCTCTGTGTCGGCACTCGGCAGTCCATCCATAATTGTATACCACCTACCCGTGGTTTTTTTTTTTCTTTCTTCTTTGTACATACTACTATAGAGTATAGTAGCTTACTGTAGCAGTCTGCGGTGCTGCTGAGCTGACAGTGTCCAGCAGGTCAGTCATCAGTCATCATTACCTAATAAATATATTATCTACCTGTCCGGCTGCAGTACTAGTGATATTATATATACATACATATATATATTGATTTCATCTCATTATCAATCATCCAGTCTATATTAGCAGCAGACACAGTACGTTAGTCCACGGCTGTAGCTACCTCTGTGTCGGCACTCGGCAGTCCATCTATAATTGTATACCACCTACCCGTGGTTTTTTTTTCTTTCTTCTTTGTACATACTACTATAGGATAGTAGCTTACTGTAGCAGTCTGCGGTGCTGCTGAGCTGACAGTGTCCAGCAGGTCCGTCATCAGTCATCATTACCTAATAAATATATTATCTACCTGTCCGGCTGCAGTACTAGTGATATTATATATACATACATATATATATTGATTTCATCTCATTATCAATCATCCAGTCTATATTAGCAGCAGACACAGTACGTTAGTCCACGGCTGTAGCTACCTCTGTGTCGGCACTCGGCAGTCCATCCATAATTGTATACCACCTACCCGTGTTTTTTTTTTTTTCTTTCTTCTTTGTACATACTACTATAGTATAGTAGCTTACTGTAGCAGTCTGCGGTGCTGCTGAGCTGACAGTGTCCAGCAGGTCCGTCATCAGTCATCATTACCTAATAAATATATTATCTACCTGTCCGGCTGCAGTACTAGTGATATTATATATACATACATATATATATTGATTTCATCTCATTATCAATCATCCAGTCTATATTAGCAGCAGACACAGTACGTTAGTCCACGGCTGTAGCTACCTCTGTGTCGGCACTCAGCAGTCCATCCATAATTGTATACCACCTACCCGTGGTTTTTTTTTTCTTTCTTCTTTGTACATACTACTATAGTATAGTAGCTTACTGTAGCAGTCTGCGGTGCTGCTGAGCTGACAGTGTCCAGCAGGTCCGTCATCAGTCATCATTACCTAATAAATATATTATCTACCTGTCCGGCTGCAGTACTAGTGATATTATATATACATACATATATATATTGATTTCATCTCATTATCAATCATCCAGTCTATATTAGCAGCAGACACAGTACGTTTGTCCACGGCTGTAGCTACCTCTGTGTCGGCACTCGGCAGTCCATCCATAATTGTATACCACCTACCCGTGGTTTTTTCTTTTTCTTTCTTCTTTGTACATACTACTATAGTATAGTAGCTTACTGTAGCAGTCTGCGGTGCTGCTGAGCTGACAGTGTCCAGCAGGTCCGTCATCAGTCATCATTACCTAATAAATATATTATCTACCTGTCCGGCTGCAGTACTAGTGATATTATATATACATACATATATATATTGATTTCATCTCATTATCAATCATCCAGTCTATATTAGCAGCAGACACAGTACGTTAGTCCACGGCTGTAGCTACCTCTGTGTCGGCACTCGGCAGTCCATCAATAAGTATACTAGTATCCATCCATCTCCATTGTTTACCTGAGGTGCCTTTTAGTTGTGCCTATTAAAATATGGAGAACAAAAATGTTGAGGTTCCAAAATTAGGGAAAGATCAAGATCCACTTCCACCTCGTGCTGAAGCTGCTGCCACTAGTCATGGCCGAGACGATGAAATGCCAGCAACGTCGTCTGCCAAGGCCGATGCCCAATGTCATAGTACAGAGCATGTCAAATCCAAAACACCAAATATCAGTAAAAAAAGGACTCCAAAACCTAAAATAAAATTGTCGGAGGAGAAGCGTAAACTTGCCAATATGCCATTTACCACACGGAGTGGCAAGGAACGGCTGAGGCCCTGGCCTATGTTCATGGCTAGTGGTTCAGCTTCACATGAGGATGGAAGCACTCAGCCTCTCGCTAGAAAACTGAAAAGACTCAAGCTGGCAAAAGCACCGCAAAGAACTGTGCGTTCTTCGAAATCCCAAATCCACAAGGAGAGTCCAATTGTGTCGGTTGCGATGCCTGACCTTCCCAACACTGGACGTGAAGAGCATGCGCCTTCCACCATTTGCACGCCCCCTGCAAGTGCTGGAAGGAGCACCCGCAGTCCAGTTCCTGATAGTCAGATTGAAGATGTCAGTGTTGAAGTACACCAGGATGAGGAGGATATGGGTGTTGCTGGCGCTTGGGAGGAAATTGACCAGGAGGATTCTGATGGTGAGGTGGTTTGTTTAAGTCAGGCTCCCGGGGAGACACCTGTTGTCCGTGGGAGGAATATGGCCATTGACATGCCTGGTGAAAATACCAAAAAAATCAGCTCTTCAGTGTGGAGGTATTTCAACAGAAAAGCGGACAACAGGTGTCAAGCCGTGTGTTGCCTTTGTCAAGCTGTAATAAGTAGGGGTAAGGACGTTAACCACCTCGGAACATCCTCCCTTATACGTCACCTGCAGCGCATTCATAATAAGTCAGTGACAAGTTCAAAACTTTGGGTGACAGCGGAAGCAGTCCACTGACCAGTAAATCCCTTCCTCTTGTAACCAAGCTCACGCAAACCACCCCACCAACTCCCTCAGTGTCAATTTCCTCCTTCCCCAGGAATGCCAATAGTCCTGCAGGCCATGTCACTGGCAATTCTGACGATTCCTCTCCTGCCTGGGATTCCTCCGATGCATCCTTGCGTGTAACGCCTACTGCTGCTGGCGCTGCTGTTGTTGCTGCTGGGAGTCGATGGTCATCCCAGAGGGGAAGTCGGAAGACCACTTGTACTACTTCCAGTAAGCAATTGACTGTCCAACAGTCCTTTGCGAGGAAGATGAAATATCACAGCAGTCATCCTGCTGCAAAGCGGATAACTGAGGCCTTGACAACTATGTTGGTGTTAGACGTGCGTCCGGTATCCGCCGTTAGTTCACAGGGAACTACACAATTTCTTGAGGTAGTGTGCCCCCGTTACCAAATACCATCTAGGTTCCACTTCTCTAGGCAGGCGATACCGAAAATGTACACAGACCTCAGAAAAAGACTCACCAGTGTCCTAAAAAATGCAGCTGTACCCAATGTCCACTTAACCACGGACATGTGGACAAGTGGAGCAGGGCAGGGTCAGGACTATATGACTGTGACAGCCCACTGGGTAGATGTATGGACTCCCGCCGCAAGAACAGCAGCAGCGGCACCAGTAGCAGCATCTCGCAAACGCCAACTCTTTCCTAGGCAGGCTACGCTTTGTATCACCGCTTTCCAGAATACGCACACAGCTGAAAACCTCTTACGGCAACTGAGGAAGATCATCGCGGAATGGCTTACCCCAATTGGACTCTCCTGTGGATTTGTGGCATCGGACAACGCCAGCAATATTGTGTGTGCATTAAATATGGGCAAATTCCAGCACGTCCCATGTTTTGCACATACCTTGAATTTGGTGGTGCAGAATTTTTAAAAAAACGACAGGGGCGTGCAAGAGATGCTGTCGGTGGCCAGAAGAATTGCGGGACACTTTCGGCGTACAGGCACCACGTACAGAAGACTGGAGCACCACCAAAAACTACTGAACCTGCCCTGCCATCATCTGAAGCAAGAAGTGGTAACGAGGTGGAATTCACCCCTCTATATGCTTCAGAGGTTGGAGGAGCAGCAAAAGGCCATTCAAGCCTATACAATTGAGCACGATATAGGAGGTGGAATGCACCTGTCTCAAGCGCAGTGGAGAATGATTTCAACGTTGTGCAAGGTTCTGATGCCCTTTGAACTTGCCACACGTGAAGTCAGTTCAGACACTGCCAGCCTGAGTCAGGTCATTCCCCTCATCAGGCTTTTGCAGAAGAAGCTGGAGACATTGAAGGAGGAGCTAACACGGAGCGATTCCGCTAGGCATGTGGGACTTGTGGATGGAGCCCTTAATTCGCTTAACAAGGATTCACGGGTGGTCAATCTGTTGAAATCAGAGCACTACATTTTGGCCACCGTGCTCGATCCTAGATTTAAAGCCTACCTTGGATCTCTCTTTCCGGCAGACACAAGTCTGCTGGGGTTGAAAGACCTGCTGGTGAGAAAATTGTCAAGTCAAGCGGAACGCGACCTGTCAACATCTCCTCCTTCACATTCTCCCGCAACTGGGGGAGCGAGGAAAAGGCTCAGAATTCCGAGCCCACCCGCTGGCGGTGATGCAGGGCAGTCTGGAGCGACTGCTGATGCTGACATCTGGTCCGGACTGAAGGACCTGACAACGATTACGGACATGTCGTCTACTGTCACTGCATATGATTCTCTCACCATTGAAAGAATGGTGGAGGATTATATGAGTGACCGCATCCAAGTAGGCACGTCACACAGTCCGTACTTATACTGGCAGGAAAAAGAGGCAATTTGGAGGCCCTTGCACAAACTGGCTTTATTCTACCTAAGTTGCCCTCCCACAAGTGTGTACTCCGAAAGAGTGTTTAGTGCCGCCGCTCACCTTGTCAGCAATCGGCGTACGAGGTTACATCCAGAAAATGTGGAGAAGATGATGTTCATTAAAATGAATTATAATCAATTCCTCCGTGGAGACATTGACCAGCAGCAATTGCCTCCACAAAGTACACAGGGAGCTGAGATGGTGGATTCCAGTGGGGACGAATTGATAATCTGTGAGGAGGGGGATGTACACGGTGATATATCGGAGGATGATGATGAGGTGGACATCTTGCCTCTGTAGAGCCAGTTTGTGCAAGGAGAGATTAATTGCTTCTTTTTTGGTGGGGGTCCAAACCAACCCGTCATTTCAGTCACAGTCGTGTGGTTGACCCTGTCACTGAAATGATGGGTTGGTTAAAGTGTGCATGTCCTGTTTATACAACATAAGGGTGGGTGGGAGGGCCCAAGGACAATTCCATCTTGCACCTCTTTTTTCTTTAATTTTTCTTTGCGTCATGTGCTGTTTGGGGAGGGTTTTTTGGAAGGGACATCCTGCGTGACACTGCAGTGCCACTCCTAGATGGGCCCGGTGTTTGTGTCGGCCACTAGGGTCGCTTATCTTACTCACACAGCTACCTCATTGCGCCTCTTTTTTTCTTTGCGTCATGTGCTGTTTGGGGAGGGTTTTTTGGAAGGGACATCCTGCGTGACACTGCAGTGACACTCCTAGATGGGCCCGGTGTTTGTGTCGGCCACTAGGGTCGCTTATCTTACTCACACAGCTACCTCATTGCGCCTCTTTTTTTCTTTGCGTCATGTGCTGTTTGGGGAGGGTTTTTTGGAAGGGACATCCTGCGTGACACTGCAGTGACACTCCTAGATGGGCCCGGTGTTTGTGTCGGCCACTAGGGTCGCTTATCTTACTCACACAGCTACCTCATTGCGCCTCTTTTTTTCTTTGCGTCATGTGCTGTTTGGGGAGGGTTTTTTGGAAGGGACATCCTGCGTGACACTGCAGTGACACTCCTAGATGGGCCCGGTGTTTGTGTCGGCCACTAGGGTCGCTTATCTTACTCACACAGCTACCTCATTGCGCCTCTTTTTTTCTTTGCGTCATGTGCTGTTTGGGGAGGGTTTTTTGGAAGGGACATCCTGCGTGACACTGCAGTGACACTCCTAGATGGGCCCGGTGTTTGTGTCGGCCACTAGGGTCGCTTATCTTACTCACACAGCTACCTCATTGCGCCTCTTTTTTTCTTTGCGTCATGTGCTGTTTGGGGAGGGTTTTTTGGAAGGGACATCCTGCGTGACACTGCAGTGACACTCCTAGATGGGCCCGGTGTTTGTGTCGGCCACTAGGGTCGCTTATCTTACTCACACAGCTACCTCATTGCGCCTCTTTTTTTCTTTGCGTCATGTGCTGTTTGGGGAGGGTTTTTTGGAAGGGACATCCTGCGTGACACTGCAGTGACACTCCTAGATGGGCCCGGTGTTTGTGTCGGCCACTAGGGTCGCTTATCTTACTCACACAGCTACCTCATTGCGCCTCTTTTTTTCTTTGCGTCATGTGCTGTTTGGGGAGGGTTTTTTGGAAGGGACATCCTGCGTGACACTGCAGTGACACTCCTAGATGGGCCCGGTGTTTGTGTCGGCCACTAGGGTCGCTTATCTTACTCACACAGCTACCTCATTGCGCCTCTTTTTTTCTTTGCGTCATGTGCTGTTTGGGGAGGGTTTTTTGGAAGGGACATCCTGCGTGACACTGCAGTGACACTCCTAGATGGGCCCGGTGTTTGTGTCGGCCACTAGGGTCGCTTAGCTTAGTCATCCAGCGACCTAGGTGCAAATTTTAGGACTAAAAATAATATTGTGAGGTGTGAGGTATTCAGAATAGACTGAAAATGAGTGTAAATTATGGTTTTTGAGGTTAATAATACTTTGGGATCAAAATGACCCCCAAATTCTATGATTTAAGCTGTTTTTTAGTGTTTTTTGAAAAAAACACCCAAATCCAAAACACACCCGAATCCGACAAAAAAAATTCGGTGAGGTTTTGCCAAAACGCGGTCGAACCCAAAACACGGCCGCGGAACCGAACCCAAAACCAAAACACAAAACCCGAAAAATTTCCGGCGCTCATCTCTAATATCATCTTTGTATTATTAGAATCATTTTTATAGTCGAAAATCTGGAGTAAAAAGTCTATGACAGGTGAGGCAGTGCCCCTTCTCCCCTGCCTATCTTTTCTCACATCTCTGATCAAAATGCACCAAATATCCAGCAGTATATACTGCTGCACTTGTGTATAGTGTCCAGATGTATATACTTTCGCACCTGTGTATAATGTCAACATGTAAATACTGCTGCACCTGTGTATAATGCCCACATGTATATACTGCTGCACCTATTTGTAATGCCCACATGTATATACTGCTGCACCTGTGTATAATGTCCACTTGTATATACTGCTGCACTTGTGTATAATGACCACATGTATATACTGCTGTGCCTGTGTATAATGCCCACACGTATATACTGCTGCACCTGTGTATAATGCCCTCATGTATATACTGCTGCACCTGTGTATAATGCCCAGATGTATATACTGCTGCACCTGTGTATAATGCCCAGATGTATATACTGCTGCACCTGTGTATAATGCCCAGATGTATATACTGCTGCACCTGTGTATAATGCCCTCATGTATATACTGCTGCACCTGTGTATAATGCCCAGATGTATATACTGCTGCACCTGTGTATAATGCCCAGATGTATATACTGGAGCACCTATGTATAATGCCCACATGTATACACTGCTGCACCTGTGTATAATGCCCACATGTATACACTGCTGCACCTGTGTATAATGCCCACATGTATATACTGCTGCACCTGTGTATAATGCCCAGATGTATATACTGCTGTACCTGTGTATAATGCCCACATGTATATACTGCTGCACCTGTGTATAATGCCCACATGTATATACTGCTGCACCTGTGTATAATGCCCACATGTATTTACTGCTGCACCTGTGTATAATGCCCACATGTATATACTGCTGCACCTGTGTATAATGCCCACATGTATATACTGCTGCACCTGTGTATAATGCCCACATGTACAGTATATACTGCTGCACCTATGTATAATGCCCACATGTATATACTGCTGCACCTGTGTATAATGCCCACATGTATACACTGCTGCACCTGTGTATAATGCCCACATGTATATACTGCTGCACCTGTGTATAATGCCCACATGTACAGAATATAGTGCTACACCTATGTATAATGCCCACATGTATATACTGCTGCACCTGTGTATAATGCCCACATGTACACTATATACTGCTGCACCTGTGTATAATGCCCACATGTATAGGCACCTGTGTATAATGCCCACATGTATATACCGCTGCACCTGTGTATAATGCCCACATGTATATACCGCTGCACCTGTGTATAATGCCCACATGTAGTTAGATCCTAGTAGTACCGTACATGTGGCGAAGAAGTTGGATCTGCCCTGGAGTGGATTGACAAAAACAAAAAAACTTACCCGGGTTAAGATGAAATGAGTCCCTAAAAAATCATTAATAGGAATAAGAGAAAACAAATACAGCTAGTAATGCAACAACAGAACACCCCCTTACCTGTGTATATATAGGATCTGATTCTAAGGAGTGTTGGGCGTTCCTGGGTGGTGACTGGGAGCTGGTGGGTAAGCAGATGCACAGAAATGGCCCGTCTTATGGGCGCGTTATGGGACGTTGTGGGGGTGTCGGTGAAAGTGGCTGTGCACTCAGACCCTCAGGAAGCCACACTCAGACCCTCAGTCACATAGGAAGCCACACTTAGACCCTCACTCACATAGGAAGCCACACTCAGACCCTCACTCACATAGGAAGCCACACTCAGATGGAAAATCTGCAGCTACCATTGGGTTGCTGCAAGTTTTGCTGCAGTATTTCAGCGCTGACGGACGCCGACAATGGGCGCCTCAGTACATGGAACAGGCTTTGTAGCAGTGTTTGTCATAATCTGCTCTTTAGGGCAGATGTACTAAGGGGTGTGGTTCATTGGGTCGACAGTAACTATGTCGACAGTCATTAGGTTGACCACTGTTAGTCGACAATGACTAGGTCGACACCTGATATAGGTTGACACGGTCATTAGGTCGACATGGAAAGGGTTGACATGGAAAAAGGTCGACATGAGGGTTTTTTTACATTTTGGTGTTGTTTTCTTCGTAAAGTGACCAGGAACCCCAATTAGTGCACAGTGTCCCCTCGTATGGTCGAGCTTCGGGCACGGTGCCTCGCTCCACTACCGCTGCGCTTGGCACAGGTTACTATTCCCAATCGTAGTCCACGTGGATCGTAAAATATGAAAAAGTTTTTTTTAAAAAGTGGAAAACTCATGTCAACCTATTTATGTGTCGACCTTTTGCCATGTCAACCTGGTGACCGTGTTGACCTAATGCATGTAGACCAATAGTGGCCGACCTAATGGCTGTCAACCTAAGTGATGTCCGGACACCGTACTAAGAGGGTCATTCCGAGTTGATCGCTAGCAGTTTTCGGTCGCAGCGCAGCGATCAGGCAAAAAAACAGCAGTTCTGCGCATGCGTATTCCGCGCAATGCGCACGCGCGTCGTACTATTACAACGACTGTTGTCGTTTCACACAGGGTTTAGCGAAGCTTTTCAGTTGCACTGCTGGCCGCAGAGTGATTGACATGAAGAGGGCGTTTCTGGGTGTCAACTGACCGTTTTCAGGGAGTGTGCGGAAAAACGCAGGCGTGCCAGGAAAAACGCAGGCGTGGCTGGGCGAATGCAGGGCATGTTTGTGACGTCAAAACAGGAACTGAATAGTCTGCAGTGATCGAGTAGGTCTGGAGCTACTCTGAAGCTGCACAATCTTTTTTTGTAGCAGCGCTGCGATCCTTTCGTTCGCACTTCTGCTAAGCTAAGATACACTCCCAGAGGGCGGCGGCATAGCGTTTGCACGGCTGCTAAAAGCAGCTAGCGAGCGATCAACTCGGAATGAGGGCCTAAGCCTTGGAAAGTGATAAAGTGTAGAGAGCGAGAAAGCACCAATCAATCAGCTCCTGTCATTTTTCAAATGCAGCCTGTAACATGACAGGTAGGAGCTGATTGGCTGGTACTTTATCTCTCTACTTTATCTCTCTTAGGGGTCTATTTACTAAGTCTTGGGTGGAGATAAAGTCGCTGGAGATAAAGTACCAGCCAATCGTCTCCTAACTGCCATGCCACAGGCTGCGTTTGAAAAATGACAGTTAGGAGCTGATTGGCTGGTACTTTATCTCCATCCAAGGCTTAGTAAATAGACCCCTTAGAGCAGACATGTCCAAACTGCGGCCCTCCAGCTGTTGAGAAACTACACATCCCAGCATGCCCTGACAAAGCTTTAGCATTCTCTGACAGCAAAACTGTGTCAGGGCATGCTGGGATATGTAGTTTCACAACAGCTTGAGGGCCGCAGTTTGGACATGCCTGCCTTAGAGGCTTAGTACATCTTCCCTTTTGGGAGTGTCATTGTTAGGGGTATCCAAAGGCACCGTTTCTTTAATATCGTTGTGTAGAATCTGATCATGGGGAGTGAATCTTAGCATCTTAAAATTGCGACCGATGTATTCGCAATATTGCGATTACACACCTCGTAGCAGTTTCTGAGTAGCTTCAGACTTACTCGGCATCTGCGATCAGTTCAGTGCTTGTCGTTCCTGGTTTGACGTCATAAACACACCCAGCGTTCGCCCAGACACTCCTCCGTTTCTCCGGCCACTCCTGCGTTTTTTCCGGAAACAGTAGCGTTTTTTCCCACACGCCCATAAAACGGCCTGTTTCCGCCCAGTAACACCCATTTCCTGTCAATCACATTACGATCGCCAGAACGATGAAAAAGCCGTGAGTAAAATTCCTAACTGCATAGCAAATTTACTTGGCGCAGTCGCAGTGCAAACATTGCGCATGCGCATTAAGCGGAAAATCGCTGCGATGCGAAGATTTTTACCGAGCGAACAACTCGGAATGACCCCCATGATCCATTATTCAACTCAATATAGGCACTGCGGCCGGATTGATAATTGCGCTGTTTGGATTGCTTCCGCATGCACGAATAAGCAATATGGCAGAAAAAAAAGCATTGATTTTCCACTGAGGATTTTCATGTCTTAAGTAAGAATCCCATTTTGATCCAAGAGATCTTTCCGGACTTTCCGATCATCCAACCCTAGACAGAGGTCCTTTTAGGATAGTTGCACTAAGACCCAGTGCCGTCTCTGACCCATCTACTGTAATATACAGTAATATCATTGTCACTATTAGAGATGAGCGGGTTCGGTTTCTCTGAATCCGAACCCGCCCGAACTTCATGTTTATTTTCACGGGTCCGAGCGACTCGGATCTTCCCGCCTTGCTCGGTTAACCCGAGCGCGCCCGAACGTCATCATGACGCTGTCGGATTCTCGCGAGGCTCGGATTCTATCGCGAGACTCGGATTCTATATAAGGAGCCGCGCGTCGCCGCCATTTTTCACACGTGCATTGAGATTGATAGGGAGAGGACGTGGCTGGCGTCCTCTCCATTTAGATTATAAGAGAGAGATTTACTGGAGCTTAGGACTAGGAGGAGTACTGTAGAAGTGTAGAGAGTGCAGAGAGTTTACTAGTGAGTGACCACCAGACAGTGCAGTTTATTTAATATATCCGTTCTCTGCCTGAAAAAAGCGATACACACAGTGACTCAGTCACATACCATATCTGTGTGCACTGCTCAGGCTCAGCCCAGTGTGCTGCAACATCTATATATATTATATATCTGTCTGACTGCTCAGCTCACACAGCTTATAATTGTGGGGGAGACTGGGGAGCACTGCAGTGCCAGTTATAGGTTATAGCAGGAGCCAGGAGTACATAATATTATATAGTGAGTGACCACCAGACAGTGCAGTTTATTTAATATATCCGTTCTCTGCCTGAAAAAAGCGATACACACAGTGACTCAGTCACATACCATATCTGTGTGCACTGCTCAGGCTCAGCCCAGTGTGCTGCATCATCTATATATATTATATATCTGTCTGACTGCTCAGCTCACACAGCTTATAATTGTGGGGGAGACTGGGGAGCACTGCAGTGCCAGTTATAGGTTATAGCAGGAGCCAGGAGTACATAATATTATATAGTGAGTGACCACCAGACAGTGCAGTTTATTTAATATATCCGTTCTCTGCCTGAAAAAAGCGATACACACAGTGACTCAGTCACATACCATATCTGTGTGCACTGCTCAGGCTCAGCCCAGTGTGCTGCATCATCTATATATATTATATATCTGTCTGACTGCTCAGCTCACACAGCTTATAATTGTGGGGGAGACTGGGGAGCACTGCAGTGCCAGTTATAGGTTATAGCAGGAGCCAGGAGTACATAATATTATATTAAAATTAAACAGTGCACACTTTTGCTGCAGGAGTGCCACTGCCAGTGTGACTGACCAGTGACCTGACCACACTGACCACCAGTATAGTTAGTAGTATACTTATATTGTGATTGCCTGAAAAAGTTAAACACTCGTCGTGTGACTTCACTTGTGTGTTGTTGTTTTTTTTATTCTATAAAAATAAAACTCATTCTGCTGACAGACAGTGTCCAGCAGGTCCGTCATTATATAATATATAATATATACCTGTCCGGCTGCAGTAGTGATATATATATATTTTTTATATCATTTATCATCCAGTCGCAGCAGACACAGTACGGTAGTTCACGGCTGTGGCTACCTCTGTGTCTGCACTCGGCAGGCAGTCCGTCCATAATTGTATACCACCTAACCGTGGTTTTTTTTTCTTCTTTATACATACATACTACTACGACATCTCTTTATCAACCAGTCTATATTAGCAGCAGACACAGTACAGTACGGTAGTTCACGGCTGTGGCTACCTCTGTGTCTGCACTCGGCAGGCAGTCCGTCCATAATTGTATACCACCTAACCGTGGTTTTTTTTTCTTTCTTCTTTATACATACATAGTTACATAGACATCTCTTTATCAACCAGTCTATATTAGCAGCAGACACAGTACAGTACGGTAGTTCACGGCTGTGGCTACCTCTGTGTCTGCACTCGGCAGGCAGTCCGTCCATAATTGTATACCACCTAACCGTGGTTTTTTTTTCTTTCTTCTTTATACATACATAGTTACATAGACATCTCTTTATCAACCAGTCTATATTAGCAGCAGACACAGTACAGTACGGTAGTTCACGGCTGTGGCTACCTCTGTGTCTGCACTCGGCAGGCAGTCCGTCCATAATTGTATACCACCTAACCGTGTTTTTTTTTTCTTTCTTCTTTATACATACATAGTTACATAGACATCTCTTTATCAACCAGTCTATATTAGCAGCAGACACAGTACAGTACGGTAGTTCATGGCTGTGGCTACCTCTGTGTCTGCACTCGGCAGGCAGTCCATCCATAATTGTATACCACCTAACCGTGGTTTTTTTTTTTTCTTCTTTATACATACATACTACTACGACATCTCTTTATCAACCAGTCTATATTATTAGCAGCAGACACAGTACAGTACGGTAGTTCACGGCTGTGGCTACCTCTGTGTCTGCACTCGGCAGGCAGTCCGTCCATAATTGTATACCACCTAACCGTGGTTTTTTTTTTTTCTTCTTTATACATACATAGTTACATAGACATCTCTTTATCAACCAGTCTATATTAGCAGCAGACACAGTACAGTACGGTAGTTCATGGCTGTGGCTACCTCTGTGTCTGCACTCGGCAGGCAGTCCATAATTGTATACTAGTATCCATCTCCATTGTTTACCTGAGGTGCCTTTTAGTTGTGCCTATTAAAATATGGAGAACAAAAATGTTGAGGTTCCAAAATTAGGGAAAGATCAAGATCCACTTCCACCTCGTGCTGAAGCTGCTGCCACTAGTCATGGCCGAGACGATGAAATGCCAGCAACGTCGTCTGCCAAGGCCGATGCCCAATGTCATAGTACAGAGCATGTCAAATCCAAAACACCAAATATCAGTAAAAAAAGGACTCCAAAACCTAAAATAAAATTGTCGTCGGAGAAGCGTAAACTTGCCAATATGCCATTTACCACACGGAGTGGCAAGGAACGGCTGAGGCCCTGGCCTATGTTCATGGCTAGTGGTTCAGCTTCACATGAGGATGGAAGCACTCAGCCTCTCGCTAGAAAACTGAAAAGACTCAAGCTGGCAAAAGCACCGCAAAGAACTGTGCGTTCTTCGAAATCCCAAATCCACAAGGAGAGTCCAATTGTGTCGGTTGCGATGCCTGACCTTCCCAACACTGGACGTGAAGAGCATGCGCCTTCCACCATTTGCACGCCCCCTGCAAGTGCTGGAAGGAGCACCCGCAGTCCAGTTCCTGATAGTCAGATTGAAGATGAAGATGTTGAAGTACACCAGGATGAGGAGGATATGGGTGTTGCTGGCGCTGGGGAGGAAATTGACCAGGAGGATTCTGATGGTGAGGTGGTTTGTTTAAGTCTGGCACCCGGGGAGACACCTGTTGTCCGTGGGAGGAATATGGCCGTTGACATGCCTGGTGAAAATACCAAAAAAATCAGCTCTTCAGTGTGGAGGTATTTCAACAGAAAAGCGGACAACAGGTGTCAAGCCGTGTGTTGCCTTTGTCAAGCTGTAATAAGTAGGGGTAAGGACGTTAACCACCTCGGAACATCCTCCCTTATACGTCACCTGCAGCGCATTCATAATAAGTCAGTGACAAGTTCAAAAACTTTGGGCGACAGCGGAAGCAGTCCACTGACCAGTAAATCCCTTCCTCTTGTAACCAAGCTCACGCAAACCACCCCACCAACTCCCTCAGTGTCAATTTCCTCCTTCCCCAGGAATGCCAATAGTCCTGCAGGCCATGTCACTGGCAATTCTGACGAGTCCTCTCCTGCCTGGGATTCCTCCAATGCATCCTTGCGTGTAACGCCTACTGCTGCTGGCGCTGCTGTTGTTGCTGCTGGGAGTCGATGGTCATCCCAGAGGGGAAGTCGTAAGCCCACTTGTACTACTTCCAGTAAGCAATTGACTGTCCAACAGTCCTTTGCGAGGAAGATGAAATATCACAGCAGTCATCCTGCTGCAAAGCGGATAACTGAGGCCTTGACAACTATGTTGGTGTTAGACGTGCGTCCGGTATCCGCCGTTAGTTCACAGGGAACTAGACAATTTATTGAGGCAGTGTGCCCCCGTTACCAAATACCATCTAGGTTCCACTTCTGTAGGCAGGCGATACCGAGAATGTACACGGACGTCAGAAAAAGACTCACCAGTGTCCTAAAAAATGCAGTTGTACCCAATGTCCACTTAACCACGGACATGTGGACAAGTGGAGCAGGGCAGGGTCAGGACTATATGACTGTGACAGCCCACTGGGTAGATGTATGGACTCCCGCCGCAAGAACAGCAGCGGCGGCACCAGTAGCAGCATCTCGCAAACGCCAACTCTTTCCTAGGCAGGCTACGCTTTGTATCACCGCTTTCCAGAATACGCACACAGCTGAAAACCTCTTACGGCAACTGAGGAAGATCATCGCGGAATGGCTTACCCCAATTGGACTCTCCTGTGGATTTGTGGCATCGGACAACGCCAGCAATATTGTGTGTGCATTAAATATGGGCAAATTCCAGCACGTCCCATGTTTTGCACATACCTTGAATTTGGTGGTGCAGAATTTTTTAAAAAACGACAGGGGCGTGCAAGAGATGCTGTCGGTGGCCAGAAGAATTGCGGGACACTTTCGGCGTACAGGCACCACGTACAGAAGACTGGAGCACCACCAAAAACTACTGAACCTGCCCTGCCATCATCTGAAGCAAGAAGTGGTAACGAGGTGGAATTCAACCCTCTATATGCTTCAGAGGTTGGAGGAGCAGCAAAAGGCCATTCAAGCCTATACAATTGAGCACGATATAGTAGGTGGAATGCACCTGTCTCAAGCGCAGTGGAGAATGATTTCAACGTTGTGCAAGGTTCTGATGCCCTTTGAACTTGCCACACGTGAAGTCAGTTCAGACACTGCCAGCCTGAGTCAGGTCATTCCCCTCATCAGGCTTTTGCAGAAGAAGCTGGAGACATTGAAGGAGGAGCTAACACGGAGCGATTCCGCTAGGCATGTGGGACTTGTGGATGGAGCCCTTAATTCGCTTAACAAGGATTCACGGGTGGTCAATCTGTTGAAATCAGAGCACTACATTTTGGCCACCGTGCTCGATCCTAGATTTAAAGCCTACCTTGGATCTCTCTTTCCGGCAGACACAAGTCTGCTGGGGTTGAAAGACCTGCTGGTGACAAAATTGTCAAGTCAAGCGGAACGCGACCTGTCAACATCTCCTCCTTCACATTCTCCCGCAACTGGGGGTGCGAGGAAAAGGCTCAGAATTCCGAGCCCACCCGCTGGCGGTGATGCAGGGCAGTCTGGAGCGACTGCTGATGCTGACATCTGGTCCGGACTGAAGGACCTGACAACGATTACGGACATGTCGTCTACTGTCACTGCATATGATTCTCTCAACATTGATAGAATGGTGGAGGATTATATGAGTGACCGCATCCAAGTAGGCACGTCACACAGTCCGTACTTATACTGGCAGGAAAAAGAGGCAATTTGGAGGCCCTTGCACAAACTGGCTTTATTCTACCTAAGTTGCCCTCCCACAAGTGTGTACTCCGAAAGAGTGTTTAGTGCCGCCGCTCACCTTGTCAGCAATCGGCGTACGAGGTTACATCCAGAAAATGTGGAGAAGATGATGTTCATTAAAATGAATTATAATCAATTCCTCCGCGGAGACATTGACCAGCAGCAATTGCCTCCACAAAGTACACAGGGAGCTGAGATGGTGGATTCCAGTGGGGACGAATTGATAATCTGTGAGGAGGGGGATGTACACGGTGATATATCGGAGGGTGATGATGAGGTGGACATCTTGCCTCTGTAGAGCCAGTTTGTGCAAGGAGAGATTAATTGCTTCTTTTTTGGGGGGGGTCCAAACCAACCCGTCATATCAGTCACAGTCGTGTGGCAGACCCTGTCACTGAAATGATGGGTTGGTTAAAGTGTGCATGTCCTGTTTTGTTTATACAACATAAGGGTGGGTGGGAGGGCCCAAGGACAATTCCATCTTGCACCTCTTTTTTCTTTTCTTTTTCTTTGCATCATGTGCTGATTGGGGAGGGTTTTTTGGAAGGGACATCCTGCGTGACACTGCAGTGCCACTCCTAAATGGGCCCGGTGTTTGTGTCGGCCACTAGGGTCGCTAATCTTACTCACACAGTCAGCTACCTCATTGCGCCTCTTTTTTTCTTTGCGTCATGTGCTGTTTGGGGAGGGTTTTTTGGAAGGGACATCCTGCGTGACACTGCAGTGCCACTCCTAGATGGGCCCGGTGTTTGTGTCGGCCACTAGGGTCGCTAATCTTACTCACACAGCTACCTCATTGCGCCTCTTTTTTTCTTTGCGTCATGTGCTGTTTGGGGAGGGTTTTTTGGAAGGGCCATCCTGCGTGACACTGCAGTGCCACTCCTAGATGGGCCCGGTGTTTGTGTCGGCCACTAGGGTCGCTAATCTTACTCACACAGCTACCTCATTGCGCCTCTTTTTTTCTTTGCGTCATGTGCTGTTTGGGGAGGGTTTTTTGGAAGGGACATCCTGCGTGACACTGCAGTGCCACTCCTAGATGGGCCCGGTGTTTGTGTCGGCCACTAGGGTCGCTTATCTTACTCACACAGCGACCTCGGTGCAAATTTTAGGACTAAAAATAATATTGTGAGGTGTGAGGTATTCAGAATAGAATGAAAATGAGTGGAAATTATGGTTATTGAGGTTAATAATACTATGGGATCAAAATGACCCCCAAATTCTATGATTTAAGCTGTTTTTTAGGGTTTTTTGAAAAAAACACCCGAATCCGACAAAAAAAATTCGGTGAGGTTTTGCCAAAACGCGTTCGAACCCAAAACACGGCCGCGGAACCGAACCCAAAACCAAAACACAAAACCCGAAAAATTTCAGGCGCTCATCTCTAGTCACTATGTGGAAGCTGTTACAGGCAATTGCAACCGGCTCTTATTACCACTTAAACGAACTCATTTGGTTTTTGACGGCCTTTGAAGTGCGAATTAATCAGAGTGTTTGCCACAATCCTTTCGCTAAATTTGACATTGTGTTTTATTTTGTGTTACATGATCATATATTTCTTTTGTGACTTTGTGCTGCGTTCTGTAGCTCTGTTTTATTTAGTGGCTTTTGTTCTCTGTTTTATTCATACTATAGCCTGCAAAGAGACCAACGCAGCCGAGAAACACCAGCAGCCATTAATTACTATCGCTTGATAATTTCAGAGCTGGGATTCACGACTAATCAAACTGCCAAATTCCCCCCGGAGATTTCACCCACGATGAGAACGATTGTGTTAGATGTGAAGTTGAAAACAAAAGGAAATTAAGGATTTATCTGGTGTTATTTGTACTGGGTTCCTATGTTATTTCTAGTGTGGATAAAACACTATATTTTAGGCTTTATCACGGAACACAGAAGCTCGGAGGACGTGCCATCCTCACATCCAGAGAATGCCACAATGTTTCCATTTGAGCAGTTAACAACCAGCAGTCACACTGTGTCTTTGTCTAGAGAGTGTCACTTTGTCGGATTGCATTAGGCCCGGCAGCTGTTCCTGGTTCCTGCTGAAGTGTCCTTGTTACTAGTACAGCAAGGTTCTTAGAACTCTTTCGAAGTTTCTTAAACCCTGCAAGTGTCTCATGTGAAGATCCTGGATTTGGCCACAGATAGGGTCTTGTCAGTCCTCACCCAACTGCACCAAGTGTCACAATTAATTCACAAGTGCAGAATGGTGATATACAGTACAAAGTGCAACTCAATTCATAGAGGCTTGGGGCTGAAATGCCGGAGTTTAGGATGCCGGCAGTCAAAATACCGACCGCAGTATCTTGGTTGTTAGAATCCCAAGAGGGGTTGTCAAGCAATGCTACCTAAACCCCCTAACCTTAACTCTCCTTTCCTGCAGCCTACACCTAACCCTACACCACAAACACTCCCCCCCCCCCCCCCCCGCAGCCTAACCCTAACCTCCCCATTCTCACAGCCTAAACCTAACCTCCCCACCTCAGCCTAACTCTAACACTTCCAGGGGGTGCATAACCCTCCACACAGCCTAAACCTATCCCCCCTTCCTGCAGCCTATCCCTCCCCTAGCAGCCTACACTGCCCACATGGCTTACCTCTCGGGCGGCTCACCAGTCTGTCGATCTGGATACCGGCTGACCGAATCCCTTTATAGGCTTACAACAGGTAGTCACTGTTTTGAGATGCATATACAGGATGGGATGAGTAGCTGACAGGGAGTGCTAGTCCTTGTAGTACCATATGCTCTGCACAAGATCTGCATCTCTCATTCACACGCATTACTTGTTCACACTCAAAATTACAGGACTTTATCCGGGCTTCACCCACTCTGTGGAATGCCCTCCCACGCACAATAAGACTCACCTCTAGTCTCCAAACCTTTAAACATTCCCTGAAAACTCACCTCTTCAGACAAGCCTATCAAATTCCAGACCCACACACATAACCTTCAGTGCTTCCCTATCCAATTACATCTTCTCTGTACAGTATACATAACATCACATATGTTGTCTTTCTTTACCCTCACACCCTCCTGACCCTTGGCCAAAATACCTGGGTGATCATATTATACAAACCATTAAGAACCTAGCAATCTGGTGGACCATTGTGTAATAGGTAGCATCTATCCTTGTGTATCAATGCCTATTTCCCTATAGAGTGTAAGCTTGTGAGCAGGGCCTTCCTACCTCTATGTCTGTCTGTTTTTATCCAGTTTTGTTCTATTACTGTTGTTCTAATTGTAAAGCGCAACGGAATATGCTGCGCTATATAAGAAACTGCTAATAAATAAATAATAAATAAATATGTAGTGGGGTACTCTATCTATTTAAGGTTATTGTTTGTGTACAATTGTTATCTTTGAGAAAGGTCTCAATAAAGCGGACCATGCATTTATAACAGACCCAGTGAGGTTGTTTTAAGGAGTCCCAGTGAGTGCCTCCTTTACAGATATTAGGGAGGCACCCGGGCAGTTTGCGGATGTAAGTGTGGAGTGCAGCTCTTGGTGCAGTATATATGTGCGTACACAATATATGTCAGTCTAATATTGCGCTCAGATCGCATTTCATATGCAGTTCTTGATAAATTGGCCCCTATGTCAGACTGGCTCAAAAAAATCTGTATTTTGGAATATTGTGTATTTTGGAATGTGAATATAGGAGACTCATCCTATACAGACATTATTTTCTCACGTACCTTAGCCGCTGGGCAGACACCCGGAACCTGCCCTGTTTCACCAGCGGTTTTATCTCGCTGCTCTTTGTAGTTGTAGGAAAGTCATGATACAAAATAAGTAAAGTTGGGAGTGGGACCCTCTGACGCTGAACGCATTGAGGACTATGTGCACCAACTGAGCTGGAAGACTAAAGAACTGACCTATGTTTCTGCACATCATTATCTGTAGTCGGGGCCATTACAGCTTTCATCCTGGTTAAACGGGGTAATTATCATGCACTACTGTAGTTTGCCTTTACTTATTCTGTTCCTCATGATTACATAATAACAGAGCTCCAGATCAGAGGGGAGAAATAACTGGAAACGCGTTGGAAGGGGGTTTGACCGCGCACAACAAGAAATAGGCACATTTGTGCATTAACCTCCTGTGTGCTCTATATTACACCTCTTTCTAAAAATACAAAATAGAAAGAGAAAAAAGAAACCACTATGGTTCTATTGTCAGGGTTTACTGGTCCGACTTCATGATATAGGACATCAGAGGGGTATACTCAGCTGCAGTATCTCCGATACCTGCTGTCATTCCTCCATTCCTGCCGGCAGCAGCATCCCCCGTACGTGTCTATAGGGGATGCGATGCTGCCAGAGTTACCGATTTCCGGTAGCCTGCTGTAGCCTCTGGGTTACACGTGTAGCCAGCGCTGTGCATGTGCGGTCAGCGGGACCGAGAATGCGCAGTAGTACCGATCCACCATACATCTAGCCGATTCATGAGCATTGTGCAATGCGATCCTGGGTGCTAACATCGCGGGCCCCTAAATGTCACCTCCGTTTTGAGAAATGTCCCCACCCGCAAACGGAATCGGACTGTCAATCACTAATAGTAATAATAGGATGGACAGTTGAGAAAATTGTATGTGTGTGTGTGGGTGTGTGTGTGTATATAAATATCAACCACAAATATGCCCTTATTTCGCGCTGTTAGATCAGCAGCACCTTCAATAAAATCCTCCTGTTAGAAAGGATTATATCAACACATTACCACCAAATAAATTAGAGGGCGCTCGATTCACTTCATTACTAAACACAGCTATGATCGTAAACTCAGACATGCGGGGGGACGCCCAGCACAGGGCTAGTCCGCCCCGCATGTCAGTGCCGGCCCCCCCGCACAAATACAAAAGCATCGCACAGAGGCGATGCCTTTGCATTTGAGGAGTAACTCCCGGCCAGCGCAGCTCCTGCTGTTGGCCGGGAGTTGCTCGTCGCTCCCACTGACCGCAGCGGCTGCGTGATACATCACGCAGCCGGCGCGGCCCTCCCCCCAATGGTTCGGCCACTCCTGCGTTGGCCGGACCACTCGCCCTAAACGGCGGCTTAACGCGAGCCGTTCAGCCCCCTCCCACCTAGCAACCGCCTTTGTCTCAGAGGCGATCGCTTGGTGACGAAAGCTGCCATGCACCGGCGCACTGTGGCGCAGTTCTGACCCAATCGCTGCGCTGCTACAAACTGCAGCTAGCGATCGGGTCGGAATGACCCCCTTAGTACAGATAATCCGTTAAGTTCATAAAAATTTTTTATTAAAAATGTATCTAGTTCGTCATAAATAAAGAAGCAAAACCCTTTCCACAAACATATAAACTTTGACAGAAGTTTTTTATGTCAAGTTAATTTTTGGGAGTGGTATGACAACTCTGACACGTTTCGTTCGTCCAGGACTTCTTCAGAGGGGTAATCTGTACAGTTAATGATGTGATATTCAATAGAAACTTCAGCACATATGAGTGTCCCAATATAGGATCCTCCACTTTGGATAGGCTCTCTAATTTAAAGTATTAGATTCTTATAGTGTGCAGTGTTCTCCTCCCAATGTGCAAGTGTATAAGATTATAAACATATTAACAGAGCATATTAAAAAAATAATTTGATATCACTTTAAGCCACTCCTATATTGTCCAGTTGAGAGTTGGACAAATGAATAGAAGCAATAGTGGTTACCAGAGAAGCAAATAGTCCTTAGCAAAAGTCTTTGCAGATTGTAGGCTGTGGAATTGTCCACCAGTACCAGGTAACCCTCCTCTGAGGAAGCTGGGTGCTCCTTGCCCAGCGAAACGCGTCAAACTTGTTGCCACAGACTTCTGCACTGTTACCTAATACCAATGGACAATTCCCACAACCTGCATTCTGCAAGGACCTTTGCTAAGTACTATTTGGATATCCACTTCTTTGGCAACCACTATTGCTGGACCTATTCATTTTGACTCATGTATTGGACAATATAGGAGTAGGATCTATGACTTAGAATGGGGACATGTATCAAGCAGTGATAAAAGTGGAGAAGTTGCCCATGGCAACCAATGAACTGCTCTGTATATATTTATACAGGTTGAGTCTCCCTTATCCAAAATGCTTGGGACCAGAGGTATTTTGGATATCGGATTTTTCCGTATTTTGGAATAATTGCATACCATAATGAGATATCATGGTGATGGGACCTAAATCTAAGCACAGAATGCATTTATGTTACATATACACCTTATACACACAGCCTGAAGGTCATTTTAGCCAATATTTTTTATAACTTTGTGCATTAAACAAAGTGTGTCTACATTCACACAATTCATTTATGTTTCATATACACCTTATACACACAGCCTGAAGGTCATTTAATACAATATTTTTAATAACTTTGTGTATTAAACAAAGTTTGTGTACATTGAGCCATCAAAAAACAAAGGTTTCACTATCTCACTCTCACTCAAAAAAGTCCGTATTTCGGAATATTCCGTATTTCGGAATATTTGGATATGGGATACTCAACCTGTAGTATGCAAATTATAAATGTTATGTCAATGCTGATTGGTTGCCATGGGCAACTTCTCCACTGGCTCACTTCTCCACTTTTATTACTGCTTGGTACATGTCCCCCTTAAATTTGCTGTTAAATGCTGTTTTAACATGTTTATAGTCTTTTAATAAATGTATATACCTTTTTTTTTAACCATCCATCTTATTATTTCTTGAATAATAGCTATTCTCATTTAAGCCCCATTGAAGTGACAAACACGATGGCCGAACGGCCACATAAAAATATAGCTGCAGTTTTGTGGTGGTACACGTGTCTTTGTAGCCACGTATACCTTCAGATATGTGCGGCATGTAATCTATGCATATAAATACGCCCACTGCAAAGATTCAGCTGTCAACGTGGAAAATGGTGCCACGTGTATGGAACAACTTATCCTGAGCGGCATAACAAGACTCTGGCGTTCTCTATGGCCCACTCGTCATGCAAACACTGTGAGAAAATCATTTCTACTGTAAGTGTCTGTTATTTTCTGTCATTTTTCCATAATGGTTCCATAAACACACAGATTCATCCGCATTGTACTGAGCTGAGATTTAACTTCAGGCCGACGTGACAGGAAAAAGATGAGTTAGATTGTTTGTACTATGTTTTGTGGCATCAAATATATTATAAGGCAGTGTTACCATTTACTGCACCAGGAGAGCAGCGTAGTAAGTGTTGTTCTGTGTGTTTCCTACTGCTGTCTGATGCGTCTCAGTGTCACTTGTGCTTTCACAGTCCATGAAGAGGTTTAGTAAATAAGTGACAGCTCTAACTCAACTAAAATGTATAATTGCGTCATCTCGATTATATAAAAACCTATAGACTTCAACTATAAGTAAATGTAATAATGAGCTAAAAAAACAATCTAATTTATAGTGCCATAAAATCTGTTCTCTGCCGGATAGGTGAAATAAATATAGTACGTACATGACAAAGGCTGAGTTTAGGGATTGGTTGGTATGGTTCTGCTGACGTTCTGGTGATGCTATGTCTGTTCTGATGTGGTTCCGACATTGCTCAGACTGTGTTTTAGTGTTGTGCCAGCATACTTCTGGTGATCCCCTTTACTATATTCTGGGGTGGTTCCAGTGATGTTCTGACTGTATTCTGGGGTGGTTCCAGTGATGTTCTGACTGTATTCTGGGTGGTTCCAGTGATGTTCTGATTGTATTCTGGGGTGGTTCCAGTGATATTCCTACTGTATTCTGGGGTGATTCCAGTGATGTTCCTACTGTATTCTATTGTTGTTCCAGTGATGCCCTGACTGTATTCTGGGTGGTTCCAGTGATGCCTTCACTGTATTCTAGGGTGGTTACAGTGATGCCCTGACTGTATTCTAGGGTGGTTCCAGTGATGTTCTTACTGTATTCTGGGGTGGATCCAGTGATGTTCTGACTGTATTCTGGGGTGGATCCAGTGATGTTCTGACTGTATTCTGGGGTGGATCCAGTGATGTTCTGACTGTATTCTGGGGTGGTTCCAGTGATGTTCCTACTGTATTCTGGGGTGATTCCAGTGATGTTCCTACTGTATTCTATTGTTGTTCCAGTGATGCCCTGACTGTATTCTGGAGTGATTCCAGTGATGCCCTGACTGTATTCTGGGGTGGTTCCAGTGATGCCCTGACTGTATTCTGGGGTGGATCCAGTGATGTTCTGACTGTATTCTGGGGTGGATCCAGTGATGTTCTGACTGTATTCTGGGGTGGTTCCAGTGATGTTCTGACTGTATTCTGGGTGGTTCCAGTGATGCCTTGACTGTATTCTAGGGTGGTTCCAGTGATGCCCTGACTGTATTCTAGGGTGGTTCCAGTGATGTTCTTACTGTATTCTTGGGTGGATCCAGTGATGTTCTGACTGTATTCTGGGGTGGTTCCAGTGATGCCCTGACTACATTCTGAGGTGGTTCCAGTGAGGCCTGACTGTATTCTGGGGTGGTTCCAGTGATGCATGACTGTATTCTAGGTGGTTCCAGTGATGCATGACTGTATTCTGTGTGGTTCCAGTGATGCCCTGACTGTATTCTGGGGTGGTTCCAGTGATGTTCTGACTGTATTGTGGGGTGGTCCCAGTGATGTTCTGACTGTATTCTGGGGTGGTTCCAGTGATGCCCTGACTGCATTCTGAGGTGGTTCCAGTGATGCCTGACTGTATTCTGGGGTGGTTCCAGTGATGTTCTGACTGTATTGTGGGGTGGTTCCAGTGATGCCTGACTGTATTCTAGGTGGTTCCAGTGATGCCTGACTGTATTCTAGGTGGTTCCAGTGATGCCCTGACTGTATTCTGGGTGGTTCCAGTGATGTTCTGACTGTATTCTGGGGTTGTTCCAGTGATGCCCTGACTCTATTCTGGGGTGGTTCCAGTGATGCCCTGACTCAATTCTGGGTGGTTCCAATGATGTTCCTACTGTATTCTGGGTGGTTCCAGTGATGTTCTGATTGTATTATGGGGTGGTTCCAGTGACGTTCTGACTGTATTCTCAGGTGGTTCCAGTTATGCCTGACTGTATTCTGGGGTGGTTCCAGTGATGCCTTGACTGCATTCTGAGGTGGTTCCAGTGATGCCTGACTGTATTCTGGGGTGGTTCCAGTGATGTTCTGACTGTATTGTGGGGTGGTTCCAGTGATGCCTGACTGTATTCTAGGTGGTTCCAGTGATGCCTGACTGTATTCTAGGTGGTTCCAGTGATGCCCTGACTGTATTCTGGGTGGTTCCAGTGATGCCCTGACTGTATTCTGGGGTGGTTCCAGTGATGTTCTGACTGTATTGTGGGGTGGTTCCAGTGATGCCCTGACTCTATTCTGGGTGGTTCCAGTGATGCCCTGACTGTATTCTGGGTGGTTCCAGTGATACCCTGACTGTATTCTGGGTGGTTCCAGTGATGTTCTGACTGTATTCTGGGGTTGTTCCAGTGATGCCCTGACTCTATTCTGGGGTGGTTCCAGTGATGCCCTGACTCAATTCTGGGTGGTTCCAATGATGTTCCTACTGTATTCTGGGTGGTTCCAGTGATGTTCTGACTGTATTATGGGGTGGTTCCAGTGAGGTTCTGACTGTATTCTGGGGTGGCTCCAGTGATGCCCTGACTGTATTCTGGGGTGGTTCCAGTGATGCCTGACTGTATGCTGGGGTGGTTCCAGTGATACCCTGACTCTATTCTGGGTGGTTCTAGTGATGACCTGACTGTATTCTGGGGTGGCTCCAGTGATGCCCTGACTGTATTCTGGGTGGTTCCAGTGATGCCCTGACTGTATTCTGGGGTGGTTCCAGTGATGTACTGACTGTATTGTGGGGTGGTTCCAGTGATGCCTGACTGTATTCTAGGTGGTTCCAGTGATGCCTGACTGTATTCTAGGTGGTTCCAGTGATGCCCTGACTGTATTCTTGGTGGTTCCAGTGATGCTCTGACTGTATTCTAGGTGGTTCCAGTGATGCCCTGACTGTATTCTGGGTGGTTCCAGTGATGCCCTGACTGTATTCTGGGGTGGCTCCAGTGATGTTCTGACTGTATTCTGGGGTGGTTCCAGTGATGCCCTGACTCTATTCTGGGGTGGTTCCAGTGATGCCCTGACTCTATTCTGGGTGGTTCCAGTGATGCCCTGACTGTATTCTGGGTGGTTCCAGTGATGTTCTGACTGTATTCTGGGGTTGTTCCAGTGATACCCTGACTGTATTCTGGGTGGTTCCAATGATGTTCCTACTGTATTCTGGGTGGTTCCAGTGATGTTCTGACTGTATTATGGGGTGGTTCCAGTGACGTTCTGACTGTATTCTCGGGTGGTTCCAGTTATGCCTGACTGTATTCTGGGGTGGTTCCAGTGATGCCCTTACTGCATTCTGAGGTGGTTCCAGTGATGCCTGACTGTATTCTGGGGTGGTTCCAGTGATGTTCTGACTGTATCGTGGGGTGGTTCCAGTGATGCCTGACTGTATTCTAGGTGGTTCCAGTGATGACTGACTGTATTCTAGGTGGTTCCAGTGATGCCCTGACTGTATTCTGGGTGGTTCCAGTGATGCCCTGACTGTATTCTGGGGTGGTTCCAGTGATGTTCTGACTGTATTGTGGGGTGGTTCCAGTGATGCACTGACTCTATTCTGGGTGGTTCCAGTGATGCCCTGACTGTATTCTGGGTGGTTCCAGTGATGCCCTGACTGTATTCTGGGTGGTTCCAGTGATGTTCTGACTGTATTCTGGGGTTGTTCCAGTGATGCCCTGACTCTATTCTGGGGTGGTTCCAGTGATGCCCTGACTCAATTCTGGGTGGTTCCAATGATGTTCCTACTGTATTCTGGGTGGTTCCAGTGATATTCTGACTGTATTATGGGGTGGTTCCAGTGACGTTCTGACTGTATTCTGGGGTGGCTCCAGTGATGTCCTGACTGTATTCTGGGGTGGTTCCAGTGATGCCTGACTGTATGCTGGGGTGGTTCCAGTGATACCCTGACTCTATTCTGGGTGGTTCTAGTGATGCCCTGACTGTATTCTGGGGAGGCTCCAGTGATGCCCTGACTGTATTCTGGGTGGTTCCAGTGATGCCCTGACTGTATTCTGGGGTGGTTCCAGTGATGTACTGACTGTATTGTGGGGTGGTTCCAGTGATGCCTGACTGTATTCTAGGTGGTTCCAGTTATGCCTGACTGTATTCTAGGTGGTTCCAGTGATGCCCTGACTGTATTCTAAGTGGTTCCAGTGATGCCCTGACTGTATTCTAGGTGGTTCCAGTGATGCCCTGACTGTATTCTGGGTGGTTCCAGTGATGCCCTGACTGTATTCTGGGGTGGCTCCAGTGATGTTCTGACTGTATTCTGGGTGGTTCCAGTGATGCCCTGACTCTATTCTGGGGTGGTTCCAGTGATGCCCTGACTCAATTCTGGGTGGTTGCAATGATGTTCCTACTGTATTCTGGGTGGTTCCAGTGATGTTCTGACTGTATTATGGGGTGGTTCCAGGGACGTTCTGACTGTATTCTCGGGTGGTTCCACTTATGCCTGACTGTATTCTGGGGTGGTTCCAGTGATGCCTGACTGTATGCTGGCGTGGTTCCAGTGATTCCCTGACTCTCTATTCTGGGTGGTTCTAGTGATGCCCTGACTGTATTCTGGGGTGGCTCCAGTGATGCCCTGACTCTATTCTGGGGTGGTTCTAGTGATGCCCTGACTGTATTCTGGGGTGGTTCCAGTGATGTTCTGACTGTATTCTGGGGTGGTTCCAGTGATGTTCTGACTGTATTCTTGGGTGGTTCCAGTGATGGCTGACTGTATTCTGGGGTGGTTGCAGTGATTCCCTGACTCTAATCTGGGTGGTTCTAGTGATGCCCTGACTGTATTCTGGGGTGGCTCCAGTAATGCCCTGACTGTACTGTGGGGTGGTTCCAGTGATGATCTGGCTTTATTCTGGTGTGGTTCAGACGATGCTCTTACTATGTTTGGGTGTGGTTCCAGCAATATTCTGGCATGGTTCAGCTAATGTTCTGAATGTATTATATGGTGCAATTCCTACATTGTTCCAGCATGATTTAGGTGATGCCCTGGTGGTGTAATGGCAATGCTCTGTGCTTTGGTGTGGTTCCGGCAATGTTCTCAGTGTGTTCTGGTGTGATACCCACACAGTTCCAGCATGGTTCCAATAACGCCCTGGCAATGTTCCGGGAAATGCCCTGCATTATGGTGTAGTTACTTCCTGGTTTCTGTCACGCCAGATCATTCTGCCAGTTGGTGTTCTGGAGGGGTTCACTACGGCTGGCCGGCGGTCGGGCTCCCGGCGACCAGCATCCCGGCGCCGGGAGCCCGACCGCCGGCTTACCGACAGCTTGGCGAGCGCAAATGAGCCCCTTGCGGGCTCGCTGCGCTCGCCACGCTACGCTCGCCACGCTACGGGCACGGTGGCGCGCTACGCGCGCCACACTATTTTATTCTCCCTCTATGGGGGTCGTGGACCCCCACGAGGGAAAATAATTGTCGGTATTCCGGCTGTCGGGCTCCCGGCGCCGGTATACTGAGCGCCGGGAGCCCGACCGCCGGCAAACAGAAGACCACCCGTTCTGGAGATGCACTGACTATGTTCTAGTGTGGCTACGGTATTGTTTCTGTGATGCTCTGACTGAGTCCCGGCATGGCTCCGGCGATGTTCCGTCAATGTTTCAGCAATATCCTGATTGCCTTCTGGTGTAGTTTCGGTTATGCTCCGGCCAGATGCCGGTGAAGGACTAACTGTGTTCCGGTGTGTACTACTGATTATTTGTAGTCTTGGCCTTTTTCAATAAAACATATTATTACCTGAGCATTAAACATTTATCACAATCTCACAGGCAGACAGTAAAACAAGGAAGATTCCGGCCTATTTATCAGACTCCAGCAAAAAAGTAAATTGAAATCTGAATTATAAATGTAGCAGTCTCTCCCCGGGAAGGTTTATGGTGGATGAGAGGAAACATTATTTATTGAAGCTGAGCCAAATGTGGCACAAAATGCTGAGACAGGAATTCCGAGATTTTCTCCATAACTGCGTCTTTATTAAGCACAAAATGGGTGGAAGGGTCTGGTGCGGTGGGGACACATTTCCTGTCAGCAATTAGTAGCAGCAGCAGCAACATAAGATACACGATTAGGGCTGTTAGGTAGCTCATGTACTGCGTTCTTATTTTGTTTTTAATTTTGCTGAAAAGCATTTAATGGGACATGAATTGTACATATGCATAACCCATCTATTGAGTGGTGGAGACTTGTCCATTATCCTGGATCTAGCGAGAGACCCCAGCACCCCTGGAATAGTGGGAACGCATCCCACCTACTTCCTAGTGAAGGAAGTTGAACACAGTTGAATCTGGGGTCCTTCAGGAGGGTCAAAGCTGAATGATGCGATTCTATTCCGGAGGGGCAGGGCCTGGGGTCCTTCAGGAGGGGTGGGGTCTAATGATGCAACACTCTGGCCTGCCCCCATCACCACCCACCTGCTTCTCCTCTTCAGGCTTCTCCCGGAGAGAAAAATTCAGAAGTTGTATGGTATATATATACATATAGACAGTATATACATATATATATGGGATGTAGTTATGTGACAGGCGGTCAAGAGACCACTGGTCACAATACCTCCACCTACATCCCGCCCCTCACCATCCCGACGGTCAGCATGCCGACCAACAGGGACTATTTCCAATCATGGGTGTCCATAAGCACGCATAGGGCTCCGTCACATCCCTCCCTGCCGGCATTCTGTGTCTGGGATCCCGGCGTCAGGATGCTGATCGCCAGGATCTCAGCTGCCGGTAACGCATACCACACTTATATATATATATATAAAACTCCGGCGTACATGTGACGTCACAGGGCCGGCGCCTGGTGGCGCCGACCCCGTGACGTCACATGTACGCCGGAGTTATGTTTGAACCAGGAGGGGCGCTACTACATCCGTCCTTCTCCCTCACGGCGCTGACGTCTACTAGCAACTCAGCACAACTTCCGGCCTCTCCGGCCAGCGGCACCTTGTTTCTTAGCAACCCCTCCTGGCCCAACCAAAACTCCGGCGCACATGTGACGTCACGGGGCCGGCGGGAGATCACGAGAACGCACTGCACCTGAGGATTATTAATCCTCCTTATATAAGGTACGTTTTTTGCACCATATAACATGTTGTGCACCTGATGATAAAGCATGTGAGCTTTGAAATGTTGTGATTAAACAGCACCCTTTCATCTTTACCAAAGACCGGATGAGTGCGCCTCTCCTTTGCCTCAAGGAAATTGGTATGGTGTGTATATATATATATATATATATATATACTTGCATCTACCACAAACGTGGAGGGCGCACTCTCGCCAATGGTCAGTAAATCAAACACATGGATAAGTTCAATGTCTTTAATTAGGTTCAAAAGGTCATGCAGTCAGGGTCAACGTTTCGGTCCAATTATGGGCATTTATCAAAACAGGCAATTCACAACATCTGGACTTGAAATAAGAAGCAATCAAGGCGTATCAGAATATAGGACCTCAATGGATCCATTACAACCGGCCACTAAACTTATGATAGTGAATATATATAAGTAATATGACCTTACTTTTCCACTTGTAGCACGGGTCGCAGCCGGGAGCCTGACACGACTGCGACCCGTGCTACAGCCCCCTTCTACACTAGCTCCACCACATATTGCCGGGTTGGTGACGCTGCTGCTGACGCGCCAGGGGCGGCACTGGGAGATCACATGATCTCCCAGCGCCGCCCTTCCATTCACTGTGAACGGGAGCCATGTCGCCTCGACACGGCTTCCGTTTACACTACACAGCTAACCGGGTTGAACATGTGTTCAATCCGGCAAGCTACACGGGTAGGATTCCCAGATCACTTGATCCGGGAATTTGCAGGGGGGCCGTTTCCACTAGGAAAAAACACAGGTAAATGCGCGCCCCCGTGTTTTTAGAGCTAGTGGAAAAGGGGTATAACCTTCACCTCTAGGAAGTACCCCCGGTTGGGCAGGGTACAGTGAGATAAAAATACAGAAAATAGGGTTCCATCCTAAGGGAGCTAATAGAAATGAAACTTGTCCTTTTGCCATCAATAATATTCCAACATATGTTCACAACAGTTAAAATAATACAGATTTATTCATAAAAGGCAATTTGCAGATTTGACATAAAATGACTATTAGAGCCAAATGTAATACCGGTAGAGTGAGAGTTTCAAAAAGTGAGAGATTTGGTAAGGTTTTTCAGTTTTTTTTAAGTGGCAATCATTTACACATCAAGATCAACCTGGTGTTGCAGTGTAAATGATTGCCACTTTAAAAAAAACTGAAAACCTTTCCAAATCTCTCACTTTCTGAAACTCTCACTCTATTACATTTGGCCCTTAGTCTCTGTTTTGACAATGATGTTTAAAGTCCACAATGTACAATAATAAGAGATTTTGGAGTCAAAATTAGTAACAGTGGCCCTCATTCCGAGTTGTTTGCTCGTTAGTTTTCTCCGCAACGGAGCGATTAGTCGCAAACTGCGCATGCGCAATGTTCGCAGTGCATCTGCGCCAAGTAAATTTGCAAAAAAGTTTGGTATTTTACTCACGGCTTAACGAAGATATTTCTTCGTTCTGGTGTTCGGAGTGAGATTGACAGGAAGTGGGTGTTTCTGGGCGGAAACTGGCCGTTTTATGGGTGTGTGTGAAAAAACGCTGCCGTTTCTGGGAAAAACGCGAGAGTGGCTGGAGAAACGGGGGAGTGTCTGGGCGAACGCTGGGTGTGTTTGTGACGTCAAACCAGGAACGAAACTGACTGAACTGATCGCAGTGGCAGAGTAAGTCTCGAGCTACTCAGAAACTGCTAAGAAATTTCTTTTCGCAATTCTGCGAATCTTTCGTTCGCAATTCTGCAAAGCTAAGATTCACTCCCAGTAGGCGGCGGCTTAGCGTGTGCAATGCTGCTAAAAGCAGCTAGCGAGCGAACAACTCGGAATGAGGGCCAGTGTAAATATATAATTGCGTAATACGAAGATTATGAATATAATTTAATTCATTGGGTTTATTTATATGCTGAATTGAATTGTATTCAGAATCTTCGTTTTACGCAATGATATATCTACACTGTTACTGGTTTTGATGGCAAGAATCTCTATTATTGTACATTGTAGTATATTATGCACACACACTTACATAAATATGATATTTTACACTTCCGCTCAACTTGAAATCTAGGATTAGCAGTTAATCATTGAAACGTATGAATAAATTGTTTTGTTTTTTCTGTTTGTATTTTTTTGTATAAATACATGTACAGTAAATTTGAGATCTATTCCTCTTTCACCTGGGAGATAACAACATGATAAATACTGGTGCCACAAATTACATTTTATTCTCACAAGGTTAATTTAGAATTGAAAAAAAAAAAATCAGCCTTTCTGTTTATTTCATGTATTTTTTGTCCCCTATTATACAGTGTTTGCATTGTCTGTCAGTTACATTGTAATAACCCTTGTTATTCAGAGGTTCCTGTCTCCTGCTCTATCCAGCCCACGCTTTTATTATTACAGGGATGGATGTAATACACGGAGTATAGTAGGATGAATGGATTTAACGTCTCACCCTTTTACCACGCTATTCTCACATTTCTGAACAATAACTATTAGAAGTTGTGTTACTGTGTCCTTGTGCGGCAGGACACAAACGTGACACAATTTTCTCTGCGTTGTTCCAGGTTCACATGTAACTCTGGGATGACGTTGTTTTGGTCTATATCAGTGGTTCTCAAACTCGGTCCTCAGGACCCCACACAGTGCATGTTTTGCAGGTAACCCAGCAAGTGCACAGGTGTATTAATTAATCACTGACACATTTTAAAAGGACCACAGGTGGAGTTAATTATGTCACTTGTGATTCTGTGAGGAGACCTGCAAAACATGCACCGTGTGGGGTCCTGAGGACCGAGTTTGAGAACCTGTGGTCTATATTAACGACAGGAAACAGCTGAGAAAGGTTATTTCTAATATGTTTTGTGGTCTCAGATATAATATAAGGGATTGTTCCGTTTTACAGCACCAGGAGAGCGGTGTACTATAAGTGTTGTGCTGTTTGCTTTTACTGACTGCTTTCTCATGATTGATGCTATCACTAATTACTAAACCTCTATATTATTCCCTTTCACGCTGAGTTGAGAACCCCGGTTATTACTGGGACAAGCTGGCTCAGTGTTAAAGGTTAGATCAGGTTGTACATCCCGGGTCTGACCCGGTTTGTCTGCAGTGTGAAAGGCAGACGCGGGTCATACACGCAGGGATGCCGAGAGAAATCCTGGGCCCCGGTACAACAACTTCCTGGGACCCCCTGCCCCCACTGGAGGGGGTGTGACCACATCAGGAGGAGGGCATGGCCACTCCTCTTTGGGGGCGTATCTAGCACATCAGAAGAACCCACTCACAGGAACATGGCATGCCTCCCAGCCAGGGCAGTAGAGAGCCTGGTTGGGCCCAGGTACTTTTCAGGGGGTATAGCCTAATCAAAGGAGTCATGGACCTGGGCCCCCACTGAGCCCCTCTATCAGACCTGGGCCCAGGTAATTTGCACCCTCTCCCACCCCCTCTCTCGACACCACTGCATACACCACCAGCGTCATGCCTAAAGCAGAGGTGGGCAAACTACGGCCCGCGGGCTGTATACGGCCCGCAAACCGATCCTTCCCGGCCCGCTGCCTCCCACCACTGAGCAGTGACAAGCGGCCCGACTTGCTGCTTGTCATTGCGCTACAATATCTTCCAGCCGCGGACGCCACTGAGTGTTTGTAGAGAGAGAACAGGTCACGGCTCCAGGCATGTACCTTATGAGCGGCGGTGCAGGGTGCCGAGCTCCTAAGGGAGGCCGTCAGCCGTCATCAATCATCTCAAATATGGTGCCGAGTCCTCAGCCCATCAGATCTCACGGACCGGCAGCTCCTGATTGGCTGCCGGACCGCGAGCATTAATTGGCTCGCGAACCAGCACCATTATTTGAGATGCCCGCCGCCATGTCCAGCATCCGTCCCCAGCTCCCTGCATCCATGTCCAGACAGTTAGACAGCGTTCATGCCGCTGCTCAGGGGCTCCTCCTTAATGCTGCTCCTGTGCCTCTGTGTGCTCCACTCTCCCCGGCTGCCCTTATAGCGCTCCCACGCTAGCAGATCCACTGCAGGAGCACCCAGGCCGGGTCAGAGCAGCCTGTTTGTGCTCTGTCCTCTGCTATTCCCTGGCAGGAGACATGACGGGGAGGATCAGAGACTACTGGGGGTCCAGGTACTCTGGATGGTAACAACCCAGCAGCAGCAGCTGGATCCAGGGTCTGCTCCTCTCCCTTCAACTGTCCTGTGCTGGCAGTGGCAAGTAACACAAAGTAACAAGGAGGCAACACTCTGCAGGGCTCCTTCTCCAGGTAAGATTGTGAACTCTGCCTGCCTAATGTGTAAAAAGGGGGACTTTGCCGTAATGTGTAAAAAGGGGGATGCTGTCTGCCGTAATGTGTAAAAAGGGGGACTCTGCTGCTGTAATGTGTAAAAAGGGGGATGCTGTCTGCTGTAATGTGTAAAAAGGGGGATGCTGTCTGCTGTAATGTGTAAAAAGGGGAACTCTGCTGTCGTTATGTGTAAAAAGGGGGACTCTGCTGCTGTAATGTGTAAAAAGGGGGACTCTGCTGCCGTAATGTGTAAAAAGGGGGACTCTGCTGCTGTAATGTGTAAAAAGGAGGACGCTGTCTGCCGTAATGTGTAAAAAGGGGGACTCTGCTGCTGTAATGTGTAAAAAGGGGGATGCTGTCTGCTGTAATGTGTAAAAAGGGGGATGCTGTCTGCTGTAATGTGTAAAAAGGGGGACTCTGCTGTCGTTATGTGTAGAATTGTCTTGTATTGTATATACAAGATATTTTGTGTGTGGCCCTCGAATATTCACTGGAAGTGTGAAGCGGCAACCCAGCTGAAATAATTGCCCACCCCTGCCTTAAAGCCTGCTGATTGGCAGAGAAGCGCTTGGGGATAATGACAACGCCGAGCGACCTGTGTGAGCGGTGATGACCCGGTTCTCGATGTGAAAGAGGTAAGTATATCTGAAGCCGTGACTGCGACCTGTGTTCAGTATCCCGGGTTGCACATAGGTTGGAGCCAGCGGGATGCGTTTTGCATCCAGATGGACGGGATGATGGCAGTCATGTGACCGATGATGGAATCCCGACACCACTCGGAAGACCGGCGCCGGAACACGACAGCCGACATCCCAAAGGTAAGTATCGGGTACCTGTTAGTGTTGGGACCCGAGGGGATAGTTAGGGGACTCAGCTGTACAGATATAGTGGTGGCGGGGGCACCGTTGCTCACTGCACTGTCCGGCATTCACTGAGCAAACTTTGAGGTCATCTTGCAGATGCCGGTGAGATGCCCAGGGTCAGTCTCACAGTTTTTAGGGGTAGCGGGTCCAGCACCTACAGCTGTAATCGCAGCCAACGGTTATACACGAGATCTCTTTGTTTCCTTCTCCAGATTTGGCGCTTTTTTGCCATTCGCCAGAAATTGGAAAAGCCCTCCATACAATACAGCTCTGTTGGCGGGCCCCCTGGGACATGGCGAGCCCTCAGCGGCCATTTTGGTTGCCCAGCTGTAAATCCACTACTGCTCATGTCCTTGCTGAATAACAAACTAAAAAAACACATTCTAAGGAAAGTGAATAAATGTACAGTAATAAAATAAAGTAACATACACTGTGTTAGCAGATGCGCTGTATAAGAGCAGCAGGAAGTGTAATCACACAGGAAGTCTTTATTTCTGTACAAATACGATCAAACACAGGCTGCAAACTGACTGTAGCATGCTGTTTTCTGCATGGCGGAGAGGAAAGAAGGAACGGAACCCCTACAGCTGTATTACACTGGGAGTAATGCTCCCTGGCTACCTTCTGTTTCTGTAACATTTGGGCCTGATCCAGACATGGTTGGAGCAGCTATTGCTGCTGCTTACATAGAAACACTAATATGGTAATGCAGCATTACTGATCCAAACCACGGAAACCGTATCGTATCTTCCCCGGCACCACAGGCCGGCTGCATGATCCCTTGCGGATACAAGTCCTACCAGGAAATCTTGGTTCTCTGATGCAGATCCAGACCTCGTCCCTCCCCTGCAGGAGCTTGGCGGCCGTGTGGGATGCCGGTCATACTCGGACATTTTTTTAAAGGGGCAATCTTGTACAAGGCTAAACTGTGCTTTGTACATGATTGCCCCTTTAAAAAAAACATCCAAGTTCAGTTGCCATCCCACACGGCTGCCAAACTGCAAGTCTACACGTATTTTTAAAGCAGCAATCCTTTACAAGGCAAAACCAACCTGGTTTTGCCTTGTAAATGTTTGCCACTTTAAAATTACGGGGAGACTTGCTGGAACTCCCGAGCAGCCTGCACCTCGCAGACTATTACATACTGCCCAATGTCCTTGTTGAGCCGATACAGAGGCGAACACACATTGGTCAGGGAATTTGCAGAATTTTACGCAGCTATATATATATATATATATATATATATATTTATTTGTGTTTGTGTATATATATATATAGGGTGTGGTTCATCAAATCGACAGTGTCTAGGTCGACAATGTTTAGGTCGACCACTATAGGTCGACAGTCACTAGGTCGACATGGATGGAAGGTCGACAGGGTTTCTAGGTCGACATGTGCTAGGTCGACAGGTCTAAAGGTCGACATGAGGATTTTTTTTTTTTTTGTGTCGTTTTCTTCGTAGAGTGACCGGGATCCCAAATTAGTGCACCGCGTCCCCTCGCATGGCTCGCTTCGCTCGCCATGCTTTGGGCATGGTGCCTTCGCTCCGCTACCGCTTCGCTCGGCACACTTTACCGTTACAATCGTAGTCCACGTGGATCGTTAAGTATGAAAAAATCCCCCCCAAAAAAATGTGAAAAACTCATGTCGACCTTTAGACCTGTCAACCTAGCACATGTCGACCTAGAAAACCCTGTCGACCTTCCATCCATGTCGACCTATAGTGGTCGACTTAAACATTGTCGACCTAGACACTGTCGATCTACAGACCGGATCCCATATATATATATATATATATGTGTATATTTATATGGTCAGATGCACTAGCCCTGTTCTTGGTGCAAGAAATTCAACTGCAAACAAGCTCATCTTCAGGCCGTGCAGCCCTGCACAGCCGGCGATTCCTCTGACTCGCCCTCGCTAACTTTGCAATCATCATATTTGTTATTATTCTATTAATTCACACACAGAAATGAAAGCAATCAGCTGTGTTCTCTTTGTAGCTATAATTAATAACTTGGTGTCAGTTTTCAGCACAATCCCATGTATTGTACCATCCCTGAGGAATAATCCTATAATCCTGTGGATACAGCGCAGCAATAGGGGCCTTCATGCATTAGACATGGCAGCTGCCCCCTGTGGCTCACCCAGTAGTGTACATCCCTCGCTGCCACCTGGCTGTGAATGGGAAACATCTAACTACAGTAGTTCCAGGGAAAGCAAGAAGGGATTTACCATCAGTGTAACCAGAAATGAAGGGTAGTAAAGACATGCGTACAATCACAGCATTTGCTCATAGACAGCATATTAGTTACAGTAGCAGATATAAACAGAGAGATCCCGGTGATCTGTCCTGTTGCTGAGTACAACGCACATAAGACTTTACAGATGAAGAGAGGAGACGAGGAGTGATTATCAAAGGGGGAAGATCCCAAGAAACATTTCGTACTGCCGAGGCGATCTGCCACAGAACATTTGTCTTTTCAGGCAGAGCCGCACTAAGAGCCACATGGGCCTGGGCCCTGGGGCTGAAAATGATCACGGGCCTATTGTGAGAGGCAAAGGAGGTATGATCATCAAAGTGTAGGTGTGGCCAGTGCTGTGTGGGCGTGGCCAGTGCTGTGTGGGTTTGGCCAGTGCCAGAGTGTGCACCACTACACTGATTTAGAGCTGCAGGCAATTCTGACTGTGTAAGGATCTCGCCATGTTAGGCAGACTGCATATCACCACTTGTACGGGTGGAGCAGGGGCATTTGCATGCAGGATAAGTGTTCCGTGGACGCGTCGTGGGCATTTTGGCGGATTAGCGGCTGATTCAGATGTGGTATAGATGCTGGCCTAGCTCCTCCCTCTTGTGTCGTGGCTCCACCCCCTGACGTAAAAGGTCCCTTAGGCCACTTGGATCTAGCATCTACCATGTGGTATATGCAAAGATCAGTCAGAGTTCCGGAGGATTTCTGCCACTAAGATGGCGCTGGTACAGATATGTGCTGCTGAGGATGAATATGAGATGGCGATGGGTGTTTCCCCAGGGTGTGGATGGGTGTTTCCCCAGGGTGTGGATGGGTGTTTCCCCAGGGTGTGGATGAGTGCGGATCGCATCTCATAGGAGCAGCTTGATGTCTTCATTCCATAATCTTATGGAAATACCTTGAATTATATATATAAACATATTTTATATATATATATATATATATATATATATATACACACAACCATCCCTGGTGTCCTCCACAGGAGTCCAATGGCTGGAGGGGATGCCGCTGTTGTACAGCCGCCGGAATCCCAACACTGGTGAGAAGACAGACGCCGGAATCCCAACATCACTCACATCGTCGATGTCGGAATCTCGACTGTCGGCATCCCAAATGTAAATATGCCGGGGAGGGTTAGGCACTAAGGGGGAGATGGTTAGGCAGTAAGGGTTAGGCTATGGGGGTGGGGTGGGGTTGGCTGGAGTTAAGCTGCAGATTGGGAGGGTTAGGGGGGTAGGGAGAGAGGGTTAGGATACTTACCCACCAGGCCGGTCTACTGATCCCGTACCCAACTCGGCTGGAGTACCTACCAATGTCGGCAGCGTCTGAGTAAATAATCCGGACCTGCTCTTGTGATCTGGTTTATTTTATATATATATCTTCCTATATAATAGCCCAGATCTGTGACTTTGTGCTTCATATGCTAACGCTGGGCGGTGTCAAAACACTGGGCGGAGTTAGTCAAATGAAACAAATGAGTCACAGATCTGGGCAAATCTATAGGAGACTTGGAGCAGGAGCAGATGGTATGGCCATAGCACAGGCAGGGGTGCATACCTCCCAACTTTCTTCAGGCAGGAGGGACACACACACAGCAAAAAGGAAGCATGGCCAACGAGAAAGGGGCGTGGCTTCGCGGGTGGACCCGCTATCGCGAGCCACGCCCCTGTTTTCGTCAGTGAGGGGGCATGCCCAGCGCTCTGTGAGCTGCTGGGATGCCCCCAGCGGCGGATTATGAGTCTGGGGGGCCCAGGGCACTTGAGACAGGAACCCTATCTCATTGCTGTGCCTGCTGTGGGTTTGGGGGCATGTCCTAATTGTGGCCCTCGTGGCCACGCCCCCTTATGCAAATTCCAAATTTTTTATGGGATTTTGGCCCCTCAGCTAGGGGTAAATCCAGAGGGGGTGGTTCCTCCCCCCTACACACCCGCACAGGCAGAAGACAGCAGGGAGGCTGCTGCCTCCCTGCAACACCACAGACCTGCCAACACGCAGCAGCGTGTGCTGACTGTAGCACAATGCTGCCGCTGTTGCTGGCAGGACGGGGGAGCTTCAGAGCTGGGACAGAGCTACTCCAGCTGGGGGCCCCCTAAAACTGTGAGGCCCGGGGTATGTACCCCCTGGGCCCACCCTTAATCCGTACCCCCTGATGCCCCCTCTCCCTCTGTCTCCACTAAATAGACGCTGTGTGGATGCTAAGCAGAACAGCGAGTAAAGGAGCTTCCCAACTGCCCCCCCCCCACCCCCCACCGAGGGACACTGCGGCCTGCGGGTGGGACAGACCCCAAAAAATGGGACTGTCCCGCGAAAATCGGGACAGTTGGGAGGTATGGGGGTGTGTGAGGGGGTATGCCATACAGACAGACGGGCACCGGCTCACTGTGTACTTGACCCCCCCACATCAGCATACTAAGCAGGGTCTCTCTGGCGCGGAGGAGCGTCACTTTCTAGCACACTCCAAGCTTCTTAGCTGCAGTTTTGTGGGACACCTGCCGCTGTGCAGGTTCCGTACTGCCTCTGTTATCTCCAGCCCCGGCAACCCCACCGCTAGCTGCAGCGCTGCCGCCCGCAGTGAGGTGCGCCCAGCTCCTTCACAACTTTAGCCGGCGGACAGCGCTGCAGAAGTCCGCGCTGCTTGCAGGCTCCGACCCCCTCCTCCCTCCAGCCGCAGCGTCTCCTGGGGGCTAACCAGTCACTCGCAGTCTCCCCTTACCACTGTGCCCGGCAGCCGCGAGGTCCGCGCCGCGTGCATGCTATGACCCCCTCTTCCCTCCAGCCGCAGCGTCTCCTGGGGGCTAACCAGTCACTCCCAGTCTCCCCTTACCACAGTGCCCGGCAGCCGCGCGAGGTCTGCGGTGTGTGACTGAGGAGTGGGGGGGAGGGATGCGGACGGGCAGAGGAAGCAGGACTCCAGCCTGAGAGAGTCAACCATGCCAAGTCTCCACCAGCAGCAGATCCCAACAAGTTGGAGTGGAACAGCAGCAGCCAGCAGCAGTGACTCCGGTAAGACGCATGTGTCTGTCACCACTGTTTTGTCCCTAATACCAATCTCTCCCGTGTCCTGTGTTCTGTCATGTCCCTGTCACCCTTATCCTGGCCCTGTCACCCCTATCCTGGCCCTGTCACCCTTATCCTGGCCCTGTCACCCCTATCCTGGCCCTGTCAACCAAATCCTGGTCCTGCCGCCCCTACCCTGGCCCTGTCACCCCTATCCTGTCCCTGTCACCCCTATCCTGTCCCTGTCATTTCTGTCCTTGCCCTGTCACCCCTGTCCTTGCCCTATCACCCCTGTCCTGGCCCCGTCACCCCTGTTCTGACCCTGTCACCCCTGTCCTGGCCCTGTTACTGCATACCCTCCAACTACCTTTTTGGCAGGTACAGTACCCGCAGCGCCTCCAGTCCCCTCCCCAATGCACCACACCTCCGCACCTTCCCCTCCACCACATCCGACACTCCACCCCTCCCCCACACGCTGTGCCTCCAGACCCCCTACACCACCAGCGGCTCCCACTCCCCCACCACCCACAGCACCTCCAGACCCCCTCCACCATCCACCCCCCATATATGTTTCCCCCCACCCCTGCCCCCCTCCACCCACAGCATCTGCAGACACCCTTCTCCATTCGCGGTCCCCCCCTCACCCACCCACGGCACCTCCGCACCTGCCCCTCCACCACCTGCAGCGCCTCCGGACCCCCTTCCCCGTCCGCCGCACCACCCGCACCTGCCTCTCCCCCACCGCGGTGCCTCCGGACCCCTACCCCACCCCCGGCACCCCGCCCCTTCCCATCCCACAGCACCTCCGGAACCCTTCACCCATCCGCAACATCCCTGCACCTGCCCCTCCCCCGTGGCACCCCTGCCCCTCCCCCACCTGCAGTGCCTCCGGACCCCTCCCCCATCTACAGCCCCCACTCTTCTTTCTCTCCCCCACCCGCAGCACGTCCCAACCCTTCCCCATCCGGGCCCCCCCGCATCTGCCCCCCCTCCACCTGCAGCATCTACAGACACCCTCCCCCATCCGCAATCCCCCCCGCACCCGCTCATTCTGTACATCGTGCCCTGCAGGTGCTGTTCACGCCGTCGCAAGGGGCTGCGCCTCCTTCACCATCGCACGCCCTTTCATTGTGCAATATTTAACCACTAACAACAAAGGAATGCAGGTAATACTCCATATAATACAAATATTGAACCCCATATAGGCATGCAAGGGTTAAAGGGGCGTAGCCCCTTGCGACGGTGTGAAGAGCGCCCGTAAGGCGCGATGAAGCACCTAGTATATATATATATATATATATGGAGGTCTGGATTTGGAGTCACCCTCAAAACTGTCCACCTGTGGACGTTGGGCCCTCATACCACCCTCATGGAGTCTGTTTCTGATCGTTTTAGTAGACACATGCACATTTGTGGCTTGCTGGAGGTCATTTTGCAGGGCTCTGGCAGTGCTCCTCCTGTTCCTCCTTGCACAAAGGTGGAGGTAGCGGTCCTGTTGCTGGGTTGTTGCCCTCCTATGGCCTCTTCCACATCTCCTGATGTACTGGCCTATCTCCTGGTAGCGCCTCCATGCTCTGGACACTACGCTGACAGACACAGCAAACCTTCTTGCCACAGCTCGCATTGATGTGCCATCCTGGATGAGCTGCACTACCTGAGCCACTTGTGTGGGTTGTAGGGAGATCATACAGGCACGTGGAGGCCACACACACTACTGAGCCTCATTTTGACTTGTTTTAAGGACATTGCATCAAAGTTGGATCAGCCTGTAGTGTGTTTTTCCACTTTAATTTTGAGGGTGACTCCAAATCCAGACCTCCATGGGTTAATAAATTTGATTTCCATTGATCATTTTTGTGTGATTTTGTTGTCAGCACATTCAACTATGTAAAGAACAAAGTATTTAACAAGAATATTTCATTCATTCAGATCTAGGATGTGTTATTTTAGTGTTCCCTTTATTTTTTTGAGCAGTGTATATTCATACATACACCTATCTATACCCAGTAGGTAGATTATGTATGTCACCATGTAATACATGACGACATACATAATCTACCTCTATGGACACCGCCTGCGGTGAAGTTGCTATTATCCAGTTGGATTCGGGAATACTCTGCAAATGATTGGGGTCTCTCCTGTAATCATAGACCACAATCAGATCTGCTGTCACATACATTTAGTCTCAGGCCGGGGGAGAATATAACAAGCTCCCGCTATAATCCTCATGTTTTTCTATTTGTAGAGGGGATGGTTCAATCGTCTTCACAGAACTTCCAATTTCTCCTCCTGGGTAAGTGAGGAGCGGTGATACATTTGTCATTGCGTTATTATCCCCTAGAATACAATATTCTATTGACACGAATGGGAAGAATGTGACAGGGAAATGAATTGCGCTGACCTGCTGAGATTGTTTTAGAATATTCCGGTGATACAGAGAAGCGAGATATACCCGTAGTACGGACGAGGGGATTGTATCCTGAATGTCACACTTCAGAACACACAGGAGATCCCTGCAACTATTATATTAATCTGTCTGCAGGGTGCGTTGTATTGGGCTGTTACTGTATATATGTATCCAGGTATTGCAGAGATGGATAATATACCGGGAATATCACTGTGGGGGAGATGTATCAAACCTTAGAGAGCAATACAGTGGAGACATCACCCATAGCAACCAATCACCTCTCACCCCTCAGTTTATGAGAACTGACTTATTTAACAACAGAACAACTGGAGTGGATAGATACCACTGCATCGATCAGTTTTGGGGGAAAAGCAGGTGATTACCAGATAATAATTACTAAGCGGGCACATTGCTTGGAAGAGAGAACTCATCTCTTTCAAAAGACAGTGGCCCCACATGTGTTTGTGCCCGCATGCTGGAGATAGGGCACATTTGGTGCCCTATCCCATCTGTGGAAAACATGTTTCCGTAGTGACGGGTGACATTTTGTGGTGACCTCAGGTGATGAGATCTTTCCCCGTCCCGTGAGTTTTCTGTAGTGTAAGTGTTTTGTGTATGTAAATCAACAGACATCAACATCAAATGCATACCTCTCAACCGTCCCGTATTCAGCGGGACAGTCCCAGTTTTCGGGGCAATATCCTGCTGCCTCACTCAGGGGCTGCAGAGTCCCGCAGGTGGGGTGAGGGGGAGGCAGGGTTTGGGGGATAACTCTGTCAGCGCTGTGAGCAGCAGTGAATGAATGATGTACAAGCCCCCTACAAAACATGAGGTCATGCCCCCCAAATGTCACGCACCGGGGCCCCTCAAACTCTTGATCACACCCCCTTTTGAGCGCATTCCCGGCCAATTTCACCGCTACCCAGCTTTCTAAATTTGGGAGGAATGCAAATGTAGCACAAATGACGTCACTCCCCTATCACCCGTGGCTGCTGCCTGTCCAGCGGGAGCGATATACAGTATATATATTTTTACGTAAGCTCCCCCTTCACTGTGGAGGATGAGCGGGGTTCTTCACCATGCAGTGATGATGTAAAAAGGTAACTGCATGTTTAACTCCAACATTTGCTAATATGATATTAAGAAGAGCAACCTAATTCTTATTATAAACTTACAGTATTAATAGGATACAGTATCCAAGCAGCCCCCACGTCATTGCTAGTAGTGGGAAGAATCCCCCTTTTTGCACTCAGAACAGCCTTAATTTGTCATAGCAAGGTGCTGGACACGTTCCTTAATGATTTCGGCCCCTGGTGACAAGATGGCGTCACGCAGTTGCTGCAGATTCGGCGGCTGCACAGTCATACTACAAATCTCCCATTACCCCACATTCCAAAGCTGCTGTGTTGTACTGAGACCTGGTGGCTGTGAGGCCATTGGCGGACTCTGAGCTCATCAGCCTGTTTGTGTGATGATAACGTGTGCTGTGTGACATGGCGCGGTATCCTGCTGGAAGTAGCCATTAGAGGATGGGGAGACTGTGGGCCGTTGACGTTTCTATCACGGGTGCAATGTGTGCAGGGGGGGGCCCACACCGCATACATTGCACCTATGTTTTCATACTCACCTCTTCGAAGTACGCCGCCAGGCACTGCAGCGGCAGCTGTAGCGGCATAAAAAAACTAAAAAATGGCCGCCGCGCATGCACAGTACGATTTTTGTCTCCGAAACATTCCGGGCGCCATATTTCGGGAGACCTGCACATGCTCAGTAGACTCCGGCATATTGCCGGAGCCTACGGCGCCGTGTAGAGGAGGGGGCCAACCCAGAGTGTGCATACGGGCCCCCTCCTCTCTTAAGACGCCCCTGCTGTGGGCATACAGGGAGGCACAACGGAGCAATACTCAGCTAGGCTGTTGTGTTTATGCAACGCTCAATTGGTACTAATGGGTCAAGAAAATATTCCCCACCTCACTACACCACCAGCCTGAACCACTGACACAAGGCAGGATGGATCCATGGATTCATGTCCAAATCCTTACCCTCCCATCTACATGTCATAGCAGGAATTGAACTTTGTCAGTCAAGGAAGCACATTTCCATACTTCAGCTGTCCATTACTGGCGACCTTGTACTCAGTTTCCTGTTCTTAGCTGGCAGGAGCGGTACTCGGTGTGGTCTTCTGCTGCTGTAGCCCATCCACCTCACGGTTTGATGCGCTGTGCATTCTGAGATGCTCTTTTGTATACCACTTATGTAACATGCTATATGTGTTTCTGTCAGGTTCCTGTTAGCTTCAGCCTATCTGGCCATTCTCCTCTGACCTCTTTCATTAACAGAGCATTATCGCCCACAGAACTGCCACTCACTGGATGTTATTGGTTTTGTGAACCATACTACGTAAACTATAGAGACTGTTATGTGCGAAAATCACTTAAAAACCCCTCCTGGCCCCAGCAATTATTCCGTGGTCAAAGTTACCTCAGATAACATCTCTTCCCTGGTATTTGAACTGATCACCTTGACCATGCCCGTATACTTTTTTAGGACCAAGCTCCGGCCACCTGATTGGCTGAGCACATATCTGCATTGCCGAGCAGGTGCACAGGTGTTTCTAATAAAGTGACCACTGTGTATACAGTATATATAGTCACTGCTGTAATGTAGGGTTGTGGGAGGGGGGAGGGGGTGCACCTCAGGTTTAAGATGGGCTCAGTTATTTCTTGCCCCACATTTGGTTGATGTGCGTGTGCTATTGGTGGTGGAGTGCGGGCTATATAACATCAATAGAAGCGGAGACCAGATGCACTACTACATGCAATGTAGCAGAAGTAGTCTGTATGGGTTGGGATCGAATGCTGGTGGTCGGGATGGCAGTGGTCAGAATACCGACCAAGGCATCCTGAATGTGAGAATCCCGACATGGGAAAAGTAAGTATAGCTCCCTTCCCTCAATGCCCCCCTAACCATATCCCTCCCTTCCCTCAGCCTAATCCTAACACCCCCCCCTACACACACACGGCTTACCTGTCCGTCATGGCGCCAGTGTCTCCTTTGGGATCTCGGGTGTCGGCGCTGGTATTCCGAGCCATGATATATGAGAGTAGCATTCAGCAATACAACACTTGGGATGAAGGATCCAGCAGGATACTTAGGAGTCTATTTACTAAGACTTGGATGGAGATAAAGTGGATGGATATAAAGTTCCAGCCAATCAGCTCCTAACTGTCATTTTTCAAACCCAGCCTGTGGCATAGCAGTTAGAAGCTGATTGGCTGCTACTTTATCTCTGTCCACTTTATTTCCCTTCAAGGGTTAGTAAATAGACCCCTTAAAACATAAAATTTAAAGGAAGGTAAGAGCCTCTTGGCCCATCTAGTTTGCACCGTTTTACTTGTAAGGTCTTTGGAGCTAAGTGGAACACAACTCCATAATTCAACAAAGCAATGGCTATCTACAGTATAACATTAACAGAGCACACCTACAAAATATAAACTATAATCTGCAGAATGACCCAGAATAGTTTCCAGCCACAGAAGCCGAACAATCGGGGTCATTCTGAGTTGATCGCTCGCTAGCTTGTTTTAGCAGACGCTATGCCGCCGCCCACTGGGGAGTGTATTTTAGCTTAGCAGAAGTGCGAACGCCTGTGCAGCCGAGCTCTGCAAAAACAGTTTGTGCGGTTTCAGAGTAGCTCTGAACCTACTCAGCGCTTGTGATCACTTCAGCCTATTCGTGCCCAGATTTGATGTCATACACCCGCCCAGTGAACGCCCAGCCACGCCTACGTTTTTTCAGACACGCCTGCGTTTTTGCAGACACACCCTGAAAACGGTCTGTTGACACCCAGAAACGTCCCCTTCCTGTCAATCTTCTTGCGGCCGTCAGTGCGACTGAAAACTTTGCTAGAATCTGTGCACAACCACAACGGCCTTTGTACTGCGGTGCATACGCATGCGCAGAAATGCTGATTTTTAGCCTGATCGCTGCGCTGCGAACATCGGCAGCTAGCGATCAACTCGGAATGACCCCCAATAGCCTTAAGGAAACAGGACTTTCTGCAGCGCCCCCTATCAGCCACTATCTGCAACGACACCCAGACACAGAGCTGAATAATGGGAGAGGGATAAAGCTGTATAAGATGAGACACATAAAGGAAATAAGATAAACCCATAAAATGTGTAATGTGGAAAACATTTATTTGTGGTATTTTTTTCCCTCCACGATTTCTTACACAGATGGTTCCGCTGACAGGTCAGCCACACTCCGGTGAATTCTGCGCTGACGGAGCACAGAGCTGATATAGGAAGCAGGATTGATGACAATGTTTTGGTGTGCGCTGATCTTGCATGGGTGCCTCTGAGTATACATGTGGGCTAAATGCCAATACTAAAGTGCCCCAATTGTCTCCTCTTCACCTCACATGTCCGCCTCGCAGTCACTGCTTGTATGTGGGCCAACAGTAACACATAACCTAATGTCATGTAATATTTATACACATCCTTCAGAGTAACGGATGAGGCAGTTCTCAGTGACACTCCCAGAATGCACTTCTCATCCCAAGTATAAACTAAAGCGGAATCTACTCGGCTACTCGTCATCATGTTTAACTCTAACTTCATAGTTCTAAAAGACCCTGGTATGCTGTATATCTGAAGCATGCCACATGTTAACACGTAATATACTGTACTTTCCAAAATACACCTGCACTTACCATACATACCCAATAACCAGTAATGTGGACTTTTATTGCTAATAAGCAATGATTTAATTTTTTCCCATAGCCATATTTTCCCAAGTTTCATACCTCAGAAGAACACTGCACCCTGGAGCATATCTCCACAGAACACTGCAGACTGGATTATACCTCTACAGGACACTGCAGCCATGAATTATGGGGGGTCATTCCGAGTTGTTCGCTAGCTGCTTTCGTTCGCTGCGCAGCGATCAGGCAAAAAAACGGCACTTGTGCGCATGCGTATGCGGCGCAATGCGCACGTGTGTCGTACTATTACAACGAACGATGTAGTTTCACACACAGTCTAGCGAAGCTTTTCAGTCGCACTGGTGGCCGCAGAGTGATTGACAGGAAGTGGGCGTTTCTGGGTGTCAACTAACCGTTTTCAGGGAGTGTTTGAAAAAATGCAGGCGTGCCAGGAAAAACGCAGGCGTGGCTGGGCGAACGCAGGGCGTGTTCATGACGTCAAACCAGGAACTGAATAGTCTGAAGTGATCGCAAGCGCTGAGTAGGTCTGAAGCTACTCTGAAACTACACAAAAATATTTTGTAGCCGCTCTGCGATCCTTTCGTTCGCACTTCTGCTAAGCTAAAATACACTCCCAGTAGGCGGCGGCATAGCGTTTGCATGGCTGCTAAAAACTGCTAGCGAGTGAACAACTCGGAATGACCACCTATATCTCTACAGGACACTGCAACCATGAATTATATCTCTACAGGACACTGCAGCCCTGGATTATACTTTAACAGGAACTGCAGCCGTGGACAGTGGCGTAAATTCATCGCAGTTGCCCGGAGACAAGATAAATATTGGTGCCCCCCTGTGCTGTAACTAGGCATTTTAGCGCTGTGTGCAAGAAACGACATTGCCCCCCCCCCATGTAAGATAGGGGCAGCGCGCGCCTACGAAAATATATAGGGGCGTGGCTTCATGGGGAAGGGGCGTAGCCACAAAATAATAGCAATTCATACTATGGTGCACAGTAGTCTCCATTATTCAAATTACGCTGCACAGTAGCACCACTACACCAGGTAGAGCCCCTTTTATACATTACAGCAGACAGCGTCCCCCTTTTTACACATTACAGAAGACAGTCCCCCTTTTTACACATTACAGCAGACAGTACCCCTTTTTACACATTACAGCAGGCAGTCCCCCTTTTTACACATTACGGCAGACAGCGTCCCCTTATTTAACATTACGGCAGACAGCGTCCCCTTTTTACACATTACAGCAGACGGCGTCCCCGTTTTTACACATTACAGCAGACGGTGTCCCCGATTTTACACATTGCGGCAGCCAGTCCCCTTTTTTACACATTACGGCAGCCAGTCCCCCTTTTTACACATTACGGCAGCCAGTCCCCCTTTTTACACATTGCGGCAGCCAGTCCCCCTTTTTACACATTGCGGCAGGCAGTCCCCCTTTTTACACATTGCGGTAGCCAGTCCCCCTTTTTACACATTGCGGCAGCCAGCCCCCCTTTTTACACATTGCAGCAGCCAGACCCCCTTTTTACACATTATGGCAGACGGTGTCCCAGAGAGAGAGAGAGAGGGAGAGAGAGAGAGAGAGTGAGTGAGAGAGAGATACTTACCATCTTTCCCGCTGGCAGTGAGGCTCCTCGTGCTGGCAGCTGCGGAGGCAGGGGAGAAGAAGGAGGAGGGAGGGGGACTGGAGCTGCAGCAGCGCTATTTCATTGGTAGTAAGCGCCGCTGCAGCTGTCCCCCCTCCTACCGTATTGGCTGCCCGGCGCTGCTGTGGATGCAGGGATGGAGGAACCGCATCCCAGCATCGACAGCAGCGCCGGGCAGCCAATACGGAAGGAGAGGGGGCTGCTGCAGCGGCGCTTACTACCAATGAAATAGCGCTGCTGCGGCTCCAGTCCCCCTCCCTCCTCCTCCTTCTCAGCTGCCTCCGGCGCTTCTCTCTCCTCCAGCGCGGCGCGCGGCACAGAACAGGCGGCATGTAATGAGTCAATTTGACTCATTACATGCCGCTGGCCGTGCGCCCTCAGGGCAACTGCGCTGTGTGCCAGGCCCACTTGGCACACATGTAGTTACGGCCCTGGTCTGTATGTCTGGACATGTAATGTGCTGACAACAAAATCACACAAAAATTATCAATGGAAATCAAATTTATCAACCCATGGAGGTCTGGATTTGGAGTCACACTCAAAATGAAAATGGAAAAACACACTACAGGCTGATCCAACTTTGATGTAATGTTCTTAAAACAAGTCAATATAAACCTCTTATTTTGGGCAGCAATATAAACCTCTTATTTGGCAAAAGGAGCATATATACAGCTGGACACTGTATATATGCATGAGCCCCCGCCAATTTTACACTTTTAGCGGGACAGAAGCCCGCCGTCGAGGGGGCGGGGCTTCTCCCTCAGCACTCACCAGCGCCATGTTTTTCTCCACAGCACCACTGAGAGGAAGCTCCCCGGACTCTCCCCTGCTTATACCACGGTAGAAGAGAGGGTTTTAAAGAAGAGGGGGGGCACATAATTCGGCACAGATAATAACAGCGCTACTGGGTAAACATTAAATTGCTGTGTTTTTTCCTGGGTCATATAGCGCTGGGGTGTGTGCTGGCATACTCTCTCTCTGTCTCTCCAAAGGGCCTTGTGGGGGAATTATCTTCAGATGAGCATTCCCTGAGTGTGTGGTGTGTTGGTACGTGTGTGTCGACATGTCTGAGGTAAAAGGTTCTCCTAAGGAGGAGATGGAGCAAATGTGTGAGTGAGTGGTGTCTCTGTCGACAACGCCGACACCTGATTGGATATGTGAAATTAAGTGCTAAGGTAAATTTATTGCACAAAAGATTAGAGAACAGACAGTGAATCTACACATGTCCCTGTGTCGCAGAGACCTTCAGAGTCTCACAACGCTCACTATCCAAAATAATAGACACTGATATCGACACGAAGTCTGACTCCAGTGTCGACTACGATAATGCAAAGTACAGCCAAAACTGGCAGAAAAGTATTCAATAAATGATTATTGTAATAAAAGATGTTTTGCATATCACTGATGACTCTCTGTCCCTGACACGAGGGTACACATGTAGGGGAAGAAAGCTGAGGTAAATTTCCCTCCTCACATGAAGAAAAAGAGCAGGAATCTCCAGACAAGAAACTGCAGATTCCCACAAAGAATTCTCAGGGAGTATCCTTTCCCTACTAGGGCCAGGATACGATGGGAATCTTCCCCTAGGGTGGACAAAGCTTTATCACGTTTACCCAAAAGGTAGCGCTGACTTAACAGCTATCCTCAGGAATCCTGCAGATAGCATGCAGTAAAAGTACTTTGTTTGAAGTCCATTTACACACATTCTGGTACACTACTCAGACCGGCGATTGTGTCGGCATGGGTTTATAGCGCTGTAGCAGCGTGGACAGATACCTTATCAGCGGAGATTGAAACCCTAGATAAGGATACTATGTTATTGTCCCTAGTATATATATATATATAAGACATGCCCAGAGAGACATTAGTCTACTGGGTTCTAGAGTCAACGCTATGTCGATTTCTGCTAGACGTGTCCTGTGAAACATGCAATGGACAGGTGATGCCGACTAGAAGAGGCATATGGAAGGTATACCTTACAAGGCTGAGGAATTGTGTGGAGAAGGGTATTCGGACCTGGTCTCCACAGCTATAGCTGGTAATTCTGATCTTTTGCCTTATATTGCCTCACAGCCTAAGAAAGCATGACATTATCAAATGCAGTCCTTTCGGTCGCAGAATAACAAGAAAGTACGAGGAGCGTCCTTTCTTACCAAAGGTAAGGGCACAGGGCACAGCTAGTTCCCAGGAACAGAAGTCCTCCCCGGCATCTACTACATCCACCGCATGACGCTGGAGCTCCGCTAAGGGAGTCCGTCCCAGTGGGAGCACGTCTTCGACTCTTCAGCCACATCTGAGTTCACTCACAGGTGGATCCCGGGGCAATAAAAATTGTTTCTCAGGGTTACAAGCTGGAATTCGAAAGGTGCCTCTTCGCCGGTTTTTCCTTATCGGACCTACCGGCTTCTCCCCCAGAAAGGGAGATAATATTAAATACAATTCACACATTGTATCTCCAACAGGTGGTGCTCAAGGTTCCCCTCCTGCAACAAGGAAGGCGATATGACTCAACCTTGGCTGTAGTCCCGAAACCGTACGGTTCGGTCAGACCTATTTTAAAATTAAAATCTCTGAACCTATACGGGAAAAGGTTCAAATTTAAAGTGGAATCGCCCAGAGCGATCATCGCCAGCCTGGAAGGGGGGGATTTGATGGTGTATCTAGACATAAAGGCTGCATACCTTCATGTTCCCATTTATCCACCCCATCAGGCGTACCTGACAATTGCGGTACAGGATTGTCATTACCAATTTCAGAGTACTTGGCGGAAATAATGGTGCTCCTACGCAAGCAAGGCGTCACAGTTATCCCATACTTGGACGATCTCCTAATAAGGGCGAGATCAAAAGAGCAGTTGTTGAACAGCGTGTCACTTTCGCTGAAGGTGTCACAGCAACACGGCTGGATTCTCAATTTCCCGAGGTCACAGTTGGTTCCTATAACTCGTCTGCCCTTCTTGGGTATGATTCTGGATACAGACCAGAAATAGGTTTACCTTCAGATAGAGAAAGGCCCAGGAACTCATGACTCTAGTCAGGGACCTATTGAAACCAAGACAGGTGTCAGTGCATCACTGCGCTCGAGTCCTGGGAAAAACATTCCCTTCGGCAGGTTCCATGCGAGGACTTGAAATGGGACCTACTGGACAAGTGGTCCGGGTCACATCTACAGATTCATCAGTTGATCACCCTATCCCCCAGGGCCAGGGTATCTCTCCTGTGGTGGCTGCAGAGTGCTCACCTTCTAGAGAGCCGCAGATTCGGCATTCAGGACTGGATCCTGGTGACCACAGACGCGAGCCTTCGAGGCTGGGGAGCAGTCACACAGGGAAGAAATTTCCAAGGTCTTTGGTCAAGTCAAGAGACTTGTCTTCACATCAACATATTGGAACTAAGGGCCATATACAACGCCCTACGTCAAGCGGAGACCTTTCTTCGCGACCAACCGGTTCTGATCCAGTCAGACAACGTCCCCGCAGTAGCTCATGTAAACCGCCAAGGCAGCACAAAGAGCAGAGTGGTGATGGCGGAAGCCACCAGAATTCTTCGCTGGGCGGAGAATCATGTAAGAGCACTGTCAACAGTGTTCATTCCGGAAGTGAACAACTGGGAAGCAGACTTCCTCACCAGACATACGTCCTGGAGAGTGGAGACTTCATCAGGAAGTCTTCGCACAGATTGCAGTTCGGTGGGGACTGCCACAGATAGACATGATGGCGTCCCGCCTCAACAAAAAGCTGCATAGTTATTGCGCCTGGTCAAGAGACCCTCAGGCAGTAGCGGTAGACGCCCTAGTGACACCGTGGGTGTTCCAGTCAGTCTATGTATTTCCTTCTCTTCCTCTCATACCCAAGGGTTGAGAATAATAAGAAAAAGGAGGAGTGAGAACAATCCTCATTGTTCCAGATTGGCCATGAAGGATCTGGTATCCGGATCTGCAGGAAATGCTTACAGAAGATCCGTGGCCTCCTCCTCTAAGACAGGACCTGTTGCAACAGGGCCCATGTCTGTTCCAAGACTCACCGCGGATGCGTTTGATGGCATGGCGGTTGAACGCCGGATCCTAGCGGAAAAAGGCATTCCGGATGAGGTCATTCCTACGCTGATAAAGGCTAGGAAGGACGTGACATCTAAACATTATCACCGTATATGGCGAAAATATGTTTCTTGGTGTGAGGCCAGGAATGCTCCTACGGAAGAATTCCATCTGGGCCGTTTCCTTCACTTCCTACAAACTGGAGTGAATTTGGGCCTAAAACTTAGGCTCCATTAAGGTTCAGATTTCGTCCCTATCCATTTTCTTTCAAAAAGAATTGGCTTCTCTCCCAGAAGTTCAAACTTTTGTGAAGGGAGTGCTGCATTTTCAGCCTCATTTTGTTCCTCTGGTGGAGCCCTGGGACCTTAACGTGGTGTTAAGTTTCCTTAAGTCACACTGGTTTGAACCACCTAAAACGGTAGCGTTAAAATATCTCACTTGGAAGGTGGTCATGTTATTAGCCTTGGCTTCGGCTAGGCAAGTGTCGGAATTGGCGGCTTTGTCTCATAAAAGCCCCTATCTGGTTTTCCATGTCGATAGAGCGGAGTTGTGGACACGTCCTCAATTCCTGCCTAAGGTGGTATCATGCTTTCATATGAACCAGCCTATTGTGGTGCCTGTGGCTACGCGTGACTTGGAGGACTCCAAGTCCCTGGATGTGGTCAGGGCTTTGAAAATTTACGTAGCCAGAACGGCTAGAGTCAGAAAAGCAGAATCACTGTTTGTCCTGTATGCTGCCAACAAGCTTGGCGCTCCTGCTTCAAAGCAGACTATTGCCCGCTGGATTTGTAACACCATTCAGTAGGCTCATTCTACGGCTGGATTGCCGTTGCCTAAATCGGTTAGGGCCCATTCCACTAGGAAGGTGGGCTCTTCTTGGGCGGCTGCCCGAGGGGTCTCGGCATTACAGTTGTGCCGAGCTGCTACTTGGTCAGGTTCAAACACTTTTGCTAAGTTCTACAAGTTTGATACCCTGGCTGAGGAGGACCTCTTGTTTGCTCAATCGGTGCTGCAGAGTCATCCGCACTCTCCCGCCCGTTTGGGGGCTTTGGTATAATCCCCATGGTCCTTACGGAGTCCCCAGCATCCTCTAGGACGTTAGAGAAAATAAGATTTTAAACCTACCGGTAAATCTTTTTCTCGTAGTCCGTAGAGGATGCTGGGCGCCCGTCCCAAGTGCGGACTACTTCTGCAATACTTGTATATAGTTATTGCTTCAATAAGGGTTATGTTATAGTTGCATCCGTCCTGAACTGATGATATGTTGGTTTCATACTGTTAACTGGGTAGTTATCACAAGTTATACGGTGTGATTGGTGTGGCTGGTATGAATCTTGCCCTTGGATTAACAAAATCCTTTCCTCGTACTGTCCGTCTCCTCTGGGCACAGTTTCTCTAACTGAGGTCTGGAGGAGGGGCATAGAGGGAGGAACCAGTGCACACCCAGGTCTAAAGACTTTCTTAAAGTGCCCATGTCTCCTGCGGAGCCCTTCTATCCCCATGGTCCTTACGGAGTCCCCAGCATCCTCTACGGACTACGAGAAAAAGATTTACCGGTAGGTTTAAAATCTTATTTTTTGTGTGATTTTGTTGTCAGCACATTCAACTATGTAAAGAACAAAGTATATAATAAGAATATTTCATTCATTCAGATCTAGGATATGTTATTTTAGTGTTCCCTTTATTTTTTTGAGCAGTGTATATAGTGTATGTGTGTAGTGTTCTGAAAAAAATGAATATACTGCCTAATTGTAAAGCGCAACGGAATATACTGCGCTATATAAGAAACTGTTAATAAATAAATAATATATTTACATTTCATTGTCTTTTATTTGAAATCACACATTTCTTAGCAGTCATACCCAGGATCAGAACCCATGACCTATTACACTGACAGTAGACACTTTACTGATGGTGTTATTTGCTCCTGAACAGGAAGCATGAGAATTATAACTATATGAAGTTACGTGTAATTGTCAGAGAAGTATCTTCATATAGTTAAAATTCTCATATTTCCTATACAGGAGCAAACAGCTTCATAAGTAAGGTGTCTGCTTCCAGTGTAATAGGTTGTGGTTTCTAATCCTTGGAATGACACTTATAAAATGTGTATCTACAGTATAATAAAAAGGGTATGATTTATAAGGTGCAGGGACCAGTGAGGAAGTCGGCCACTGAGAGACAGCAGCAGCTATCAATGAACTTAATTCAATGGTGTCACAAAATGGGAGGAGAGGTGCCCCCTTTAGAGCAGGAGCCCGGCGGCAGATGACTCCGTTGCCTCCCAGTGTTATGCCTCTGGCTGTGGATTATATCTCTACAAGACACTACAACTCAGATTTTACCTCCACAGGATACTGCAGACTAAATTACACCTTCAGAGGATGGGTCAGCCTGTGTTATACTTCCAATAGGCACTGCATCTGCCTTTTGGACACTGCAGCTCAGATTACTGTATACCACCACAGGAGGTGGAAACCCCCTGATTATACCTCGTGGAAGCCCTGATTGTACCTCATATGGGCACTGCAGATAAATGTATACCTCCAGAGGACACTGAAACCCAGATTATACTTCCACAGGAAACGACAACTATGTATATAATACCAACACACGACATTGCACCTGGGATTTTGTCTCCACGGCAAAATGCAACTGCGTTTATACCTCTACATGTCACAGCGGTTGCGTTTATGCTTCCACAGTATACGGCACCCAGATATAAACCTCCAAAAGACACTGCACGGCGTATACCTCCTGAAGATGCAGCAGCCAGGGTTATACCTCCACGAATCACTTCAGGCAGTCGTACTGATCCACAGGACAAGGACCCGGATTTATACTTCCACACAGCCCTGCCGTGGAAGCATTGTGTGTACTTTACAAGTGCTCAGTTGTACCAAGGGGCCCCTGTCTCTGTGTATCACAGGCAGAACACTGCACCGAGGCTTACTTCCAGCAGGATTGCATAAAACTGCCGGGTCTGTAATTCCAGATGAATTTACCGCCCCTGCTGAGGTCTCCAAGAGCCAAATCACAGCAGATTTATAGCACAGAGAACACATCCAGCAAAGAATCAATTCAACTTATTTACTTCCAAAGTATTTGGCAAATGAGCCCATTTGAAATCCTTCCCACGGAATGACAAATAGATGCTAATTAGTATTGTGCTAATAAAATGTTACATGCCAATTATCTCAGGGAAATAACAGGATTAATAATTCTTTCCACAGGCAGCGATATATTCCACTGTTACATAATCTTGATTTGATTACAAGTAATAACCTTTTAATATTTGCTCCAAACTTCAGCACTATAAAATCCCACTCTCCCTCCGACTGATTGCTAATCATTTCTGCGCCCGCCTTTCCAAGAAAAAACAAACAAACAAACGTATAAAAGCACTAAGATATAAAACCTTTATTTATGAGATTCCTCAAATTAAAACTTGTGACTACTTTATATAATGATTTAAAAAATAAAATAAACAACACAACTTCCAAATGAGAATTTAGGGCTGAGTCGCACACAAAACCCCCACAAGTCTGGACCGCCATAATGTCTTTCGGTGGGTAGCCGCCACCATCAAATTTAGTGTCAGCCCTCCGATATACGCATGCCTCAGAATAGTTCTACACTTCAAATGATTCTCTTGCATGATCTGCAAGATTGCCAGTCAGTTGTCGGCCAAAAACACCCATTGTATGGAACGAGAATACCAGATGCAGTCGCAGCCTCCGTCAAGGTGCTTGTGCATGGTGCGACAAAGACTCAGTTTGCAAATAATCATGTACTGGAATGAATCTAATTTTGGGCACCTAATTGGGGGAATTTTGAATGTAGGTCTGCTTCCCGCAGTATTTTCTTGAGTAACTGCTGACTGGCGCGTTTCATCTTTGTTCAAGGAAACTTTCTCAAGTGTTCCTAGTTCATGATAAACTTTTGAAATAATCTATGAAAGGAACCCTTCCTTAAAAAGTTCCTTCATTCACTAGATCACTTTAGTCATGTAATAACAACTAAGAAGGAACTGTCATTGGTCCAGCAGATGCATTGCACTGGGCCCCCTGAGATCTAAGGAGCCTACTGTTGCCCAGACCAGCAATGAGTTATCCCCTGCCCCCCCTCCATGGACCCGTTTGAGCAATACCGGATAAGTTGCACTTAACTACAATGCCCTACATTCTTTGGGGTCTCCAGTAGGCTTATTATTTTGCTTGGCACCCGTGTTATCTACAATATTTAGGGGTTATGTTATCTGAAGAGATATCCCAATTGTTTCAAGTTAACTTATCCTGTGCTACAGTGGGATAATAAATTGCTGGCCTCATTTTTGGAACTACTGAGTGTAGGAATGTTTGGTTCCAGCTCTGTGTGACAGGTACAAAAAGTTACATTTGGCTTTTGAAGGTCACTTATAAGGGACAGGGTTCATATATTCCTGTTAAATTTTGCGGATACCGTTTAATGTCCCCCCACGTGCGGGCTGATGGTTTGCGGCTTCAAGATTACACTTGGTAAGACGAAGAGGTGAGCTTTTCAGTATGTGATACTGGTTTAGATCAGGCTAAGAGATTCTTTCCTGTATATTATGTTATACTTGACCCCTGGAGCGCTGTGGTTTCAGCACGGTGCAGCCATCTGTGGCCACTGGATTATATGTTGAGGACACAGAGGCACAGCACAGAAGCTTTGTTACAGAAAGTGTGTTACGGTAATTGAGACATTTAGCGGTAATGTTATTTGTGCGCCATTTATTCTTCCCATAAAGGAGACAGTCACGGTTCTCCGCTGAATTTAAAGGTCATACATGTGTTTTCACAACCGTATGTAATTGGTTTTACAGAACCCTTTGACTCTAGAGGCCACATCTAAAAAAATAGGATTAGTCACATCAGCTTAGTGTCTGAATAAGAATATTAGAGGTCTATTTATTTAAGCTTAAAACCAAGAGGGAAGGACCGAATCCGCGTTGTTTATGCCTGCAGTACTTTAGTTCTGGGGATTAAGAAAAAAAAATGTTTAACACCGGAGATATCTCCTGATATAGGCAAAGTAACATTATCTTGGGGCATCTTGAGAAAGGTCATTAGGTCGGCCACTATTGGTTGACATGCATTAGGTCGACATGGTCTGTAGGTCGACATGGACACTGGGTCGACACGTACTAGATCAACATGGAAAAAGGTTGACATGAGTTTTTCCCATATTTTTTTTCATTTTTTGATCTTTTTCATACTTTACAATCCACGTGGACTACGATTGGTAATAGTAACCTTGCCCCCATGCAAGGGGACACGGTGCACTAATTGGGGTTCCCGGTCACTTTATGAAGAAAACAACACCAATTTTATTTAAAAAAAACCTCCCGTTGACTTTTTTTCCATGTCGACCTTGTTCACGTCAACCTAATAACTGTGTCGACCTATTCCAGGTGTCGACCTAGTCCCTGTCGACCAATAGTGGTTGACCTAAGTGTGGTCGATCCTATGATCCACACCCCTTGAGAAATGATCTTTCCTATGGAACCTGTAGGAATGGAAGTCTTTGATGGCTAGATATTGAAACCAGAATAACCCTGAAACGTTTGGTGATGAAGGGTGGCTCAGATCATCACGTCACTGCTTTTGTGGTAAACCTAGGTGGTTGTCTAAAGACAGAAGACAGCTCCAGGAGAGACAAGTTACTCAGATGCTGGAAATCCCTAAAACTTGTAGAGCACATACGCCACACTGTATGCACATTATCAGAAATGTTTGGAAAATGTTCTTGGTGTTCCTGGGTGGTGACTGATATTCAGATGCATAAAGATGGTCTGTCTTATGGCCGTGTAATGGGTGCAGTCTCGGCTCCAGAGGTGGCGCTGCGACATAGTCCAAAATTTAAATAGAGGTGTCACACCAACTGCCAGTAAGTCCCAGACGGCGATGTTTGGCAGCACTTGGGGTGGCAGTTGGTGTGGCTCCCCTATTTGAATTTTAGATTTTTCTGCAACTTCACCTCTGGTGCTGCTGATCACATGACTTAGCCGGCCTATGGTGTGGCAGGGGGTGTGTCTGTGTTGGACTTTATGTAATGTGGGCCAAAGCCTCTTTGCTCCAGTCCTCCCACCCTCCCTCCCCTTAAGTTTTCTTGGTTGGTGATTGATCGTTGGCTATTCTGCAGCAGGAAAGAATAGCAGCTCACCAGCCCGGGTGCATTCATTTATTTTGAGTGCACTCCTTTCGTTGACTGGTAGTTGGCTGTACAACCCTAATGGGGGACAGTATCATCACCCATACAGGTGGGTAGTCAAGTTAGAAGGCGAGTGGATACCCTTTGTGGTGTTATAGTTGAGTTATGCACCTTGGGTGGTATTATTATTATAATTTATTTATATAGCACCACAAGGGTTCCGCAGCGCCTAACAGAGTACATAAACAGATGAGCAAAACAAGAAAGCAGCGACTTACAGTACAAGGCAATGTAGGACAAGTACATGGTATATACAAACTGCTGCATCAGCGGACATGACACTGAAATAATCATCAGGGAGGCAGAAACTGAGGGTTACATGCTGTTGAAAGGGATAGAGTAGGAAATAGTCTAAGAGAGGGAAAAGCACATGAGGAGAGAGGGCCCTGCTCATGAGAGCTTACATTCACCTACATTGCATAGTGTTGGTTGTTATTGTGCATTGTCTAAATCCGGCCATCCTGTCTTTGCCACCATACTTTCCCTTACAGATACAGTGCATCTGGAGAGTATTCACAGCGCTTCACTTTTTCCACATTTTGTCATGTTACAGCCTTATTCCAAAATGGAATAGAAATCACATGTACATAAGTATTCACATCCTTTGCTCAATACTTTGTTGATGCACCTTTGGCAGGAATTACAGCCTCAAGTAATTTTGAATATGATGCCACAAGCTTGGCACCCCTATCTTTAGGCAGTTTCGACCAATTCCCTTTGCAGCACCTCTCAAGCTCCATCAGGTTGGATGGGAAGCATTGGTGCACAGCCATTTTCAGATCGCTTCAGATATACTCAATCGAATTACAGTCTGGGCTCTGGCTGGGCCACTCAAGGACATTCACAGAGTTGCCCTGAAGCCACTCCTTTGATATCTTGGCTGTGTGCTTAGGGTCGTTGTCCTGCTGAAAGATGAACCTCCGCCAGAGTCTGAGGTCAAGAGCGCTGTGGAGCAGGTTTTCATCCACAATGTCTCTGTACATTGCTGCATTCATCTTTCACTGTATCCAGACTAGTCTCCTAGTTCCTGCCGCTGAAAAACATCCCCACAGCATGATACTGCCATCACCAGGCTTCAATGTAGTGATGGTATTGGCCTGGTCATGAGCGGTGCCTGGTTTCCTCTGAACATGACGTCTGGCATTCACGCTAAAGAGTTCAATCTTTGTCTCTTCAGATCAGAGAATTCTGTTTCTCATGGTCTGAGAGTCCTTCAGGTGCATTTTAGCAAACTCCAGGTGGGCTGCCATGTGCTTTTTAACTATGGAGGGGCTTCCGTCTGGCCACTCTCCCATACAGGCCTGATTGGTGGATTGCCGCAAAGATGGGTGTCCTTCTGGAAGCTTCTCATCTCTCCACAGAGGAATGCTGTAGCTCTGACAGAGTGACCATCGGCTTCTTGGTCACCTCCCTGACTAGGGCTTTTCTCCCCCAATCGCTCAGTTTAGACGGCCGGCCAGCTCTAGGAAGAGTCCTGGTGGTTCCCAACTCCTTCCATTTACGGATGATGAAGGCCACGGTGCTCATTGGGACCTTCAAAGCAGCAGATATTTTTCTGTACCCTTCCCCAGATTTGTGCCTTGAGACAATCCTGTCTCGGAGGTCTACAGACAATTCCTTTGACTTCATGCTTGGTTTGTGCTCAGACATGACTGTCAAGTGTGGGACCTTATATAGACCGATGTGTGCCTTTCCAAATCATGTTCAATCAACTGAATTTACCACAGGTGGACTCCAATTAAGCTGTAGGAACATCTCAAGGATGATCAGTGGAAACAGGATGCACCTGAGCTCAATTTTGAGCTGCATGGCAAAGGCTGTGAATACGTATGTACATGTGATTTCTTAGTTTTTTATTTTTAAGAAATTTGCAAAAATCTCAAAAAAACTTTTTTCATGTTGTCTTTATGGGGTATTGTGTGTAGAATTTTGAGGACAAAAATTTAATTTATTACATTTTGAAATAAGGCTGTAACATAACAAAATGTGGAAAAAGTGAAGCGCTGTGAATACTTTCCGGATGCACTGTAAATGTAAATAAATAAATAACAGTTTTTCTGCCAAATGAATGTCTCTGTGTCTTTATTTATTAGATTATTATTAGTGGTATTATTATATTATTGGTAAGTGATTTGCGTACATGGCACACCTCATCCGATAGAAGGTTTATAGATATTACGGGGGTAATTTAGAGTCAGATGCATGGTGCTGCTTTGTGTATCTCTCAGATAGGATTAGCACAGGTGGAGTGTGGAGGGAAAGGTCGTGTACAAGTGGGCGAAGTACAGTAAAGGAGTGTTCACATCTACTTAGAGGCGGACACAGCGGTGGATACGTCTGTCAGGAGGCATGCCCGATGTAGGTGCTCTGCCCTTGGAGCGAGCAGCCGGGCCGCTAATGGATTCTGAAGGCGGGGAAAGGAGGGTCGCAAGTAATGTCAGCGATGCTGCACATATACTGTAGGTTACCCGTCTGAGGGGGTTATTCAGGTTTGTTAGCAAACCAAAAAAGCACACTAATGAACAAAACCACGTGCATTGCAGGTGGGGCAGATGTAACATGTGCAGAGAGAGTTAGATATGGGTGGGTTAGATGGTTTCTGTGCAGGGTAAATGCTGGCTGCTTTATTTTTACACTGCAATTTAGATTTCAGTTTGAACACACCCCACCCAAATCTAACTCTCTCTGCACATGTTATATCTGCCCCACATGCAACGCACATGGGGGTTCATTCCGAGTTGATCGCTCGCTGCCGATTTTCGCAGTGCAGCGATCATGTAAAAAATTGTAAAACTGCGCATGCGTATGCGCCGCAATGCGCACGGCGTCGTACTGGTACAAAGAGCATCGCTGTTGTGCACTGGATCTAGCGAAGATTCCATTCGCACAGCCGATTGCAAGGAGATTGACAGGAAGAGGGCGTTTATGGGTGTCAACTGACCGTTTTCTGGGAGCGTTTGGAAAAACGCAGCCGTGTCCAGGCATTTGCAGGGCGGGTGTCTGACGTCAATTCCGGGACCTGGATTCATCGCACAGGGTAAGTAACTACATGGCTGGTCTTGTTCTGCACAAAATGTTTTTTTACCGCTCGGCTGCACAGGCGTTCACACACTTGCAAAGCGAAAATACACCTCCCCCGTGGGCGGCGACTATGCGTTTGCACGCCTGCTAAAAGTAGCTAGCGAGTGATCAACTCGGAATGACCCCCATGGTTTTGTCCATTAGTGTGCTTTTTTGGTTTGCTAACCTGGATAAGTCCCTGACTCCTGAGAGCTGTTATATAAGCGGAGGTCTATCTAGTAAAATAGGTCAGTAGACCAAGTGTAAATGCACTATTTTCGCGCCACACATTTCACACCAATGCGTCCAGCTCCACACGAGCCTCTCTATGGGTAATTTCCACATATCGTATTCACATTTACAGCATTATCTGCTGTAGCCAGTCACCAATTATAATGAATGAGCAGTCAGGCAGAAGTGGTGTATTATTAATGTATCGCCTCTCTTATTAATAATTACTGCAGGCTTCAGCAATGATCCATAAGTTCTGAGCATTACACTTAGAAGACTAGCAAAGTTCTCCACTAAAGTTTTCATTTCCAGCCGCATGCCGCGAAGGGCATGTATTATGTAGCAAATAAATGTGGTGTACGTAATGCCAGTCACACTGTAACATATTGCATTAGCAAACCATTACAGCAAGCACTAACACAGTCCTGTGCAAACACAGGAGGATTATGCTGAATATTTCATCATAAAAATTAAGTCACATGTCCACTATGGTGAAAACTACTAGTTTCTAAGGTTCAGAACACGGGACCCCTGGGCCAGCACAGCCCAACCATCCCACAGTATCACACAAGTGAGAAATAGAAGTGTAAATGTTAATACGTGTTCCATTAATAAGAAGCATAGGTGTCAAAAGTGTTACATACAGTAGGTGTGAGACAGCAATTAAGTTTTGCTGAAAAGTGTTACTTAAGTGTTACAATAATGATTCCCCCAAGCAGCCCAGCCACACCAACCCACGCTCGAACCCTTTCCTAATACTGACATATTATATTTATCCGGAACTTACCATACATAGAGGTAAATTTACTAAGGTCGAATTTTTGAGGATCAGGTGATGTTGCTTATAGCAACCAAATAGATTCTACTTAACATTTATCTAGCTGCTTTTAGATGATAATAGATTGTGAAGATACTGGGTTCCAAATCACTCAGTCACGGTGGTAGATGAAAAACCAACTGGGGTTTATTGAACAGAATAGGTTATAAATCCAATTCCACATAACAATTCCCACCACAATCTCCTGACAGAACATTACTTCTTAGTCTGGGAGCAGAGAGTCTCTTCTAGCAACACAGAGTCCCAGATGAATCCAATATAATGGGTCCCCAAGCAGATCCCTGGCAGAACATCACTTCTTAGCCTGGGATCAAAGAATCTCCCTTCAGCTCTCTGGGTAAGTCTACTTATACCTCCAGAAGCTTCATATTGCTGGGGTGTGTGTGACCTCTATGTCTTAGGATCTTACAGCATTGGAATACAATACATATTCTAATCAAAGTGATTACATCAGTCAGAGAGCCACCCTGTCTGGTCAACCCACTTTTGGACAATAGGGAGTAAACAAACATAGACAATGGTACCTTATATGACTCACCTTCTGAGGGTCCACTGTGGTGTATGAAAACAATAGGAAACTAGGTCTAACATAAATACATTATCTAAAGGGTAGCAGATAACATAACACAATTGCATATATTAACAATATTAAGGTTGATTTAAACACCGTATTGGGTGAGCAGAAATGGACATGTTAATGAGAATGAACAAACAGACAAATTGGATGAATATGGCTATGGGTATAAAAAGTACATATTTGACACAGGAAATGAGGCATAGCTATCTTAATTGTCACAGACCTCATTTTCTCACATAGATAAAATCTGATTGGTTGCTATGGGTAACATCCGCAGTTCAAAAAAAACTACCACCTTAGTAAATTTACCTCATAATGTACATCCCAATATGCAATCTGCAAATTTTAGAACCCTAATACTAATTAAATAAAAAACACCCAATGGCAGGTGGTAGGGTTATTAGCCCAAGCTGAATAAGGCTCCAACTTCAAGTGTACACACATGTACACAATATAGAGTATAAGAGGGGCGGGGGTGTTAGACTGCACTCCCTTATTGTTAACATAATGAGAGGTGCTACCATTCTGAGGCTTGAAGCTCCACACGGAAAAAAAGAGATAAATAGCAGGTGCACACTCTAACAACTCAGGACTGACAATCAGAACAATTATAGTAAACTCTGAAATTTAACATGGAGTAAAATTGAGGTTCTTAGCATACTTTTTGCCCAAAAGAGTAGTATATGTGCCTGAGTTTCACTGGGAGAGAACAGTAGTATATGCGCCTGAGTTACATCAGGAGAGAACAGTAGTATATGCACCCTAGGCATAGGCAAACTAAGCAAATGCCTAGAACTTTTAAAATGCCTAGCGACATTCAAGCCTGCAGAGGTTTGCTGATGTTACTCTCCGCAATAAAGCCCCGGGATGCGGGGCTCAGTGCACATGTAAATGTGGTAAAAACCCAGAAAACTGGGTTTTTGCTCCTTTTTTCTTTTAGTGCATCCCGGCCAGTGAGGGCAATGTGAAGCTAAAAAAAAGGGTTGCGGGAGGAGGACTGCTGTGTATGACCAGCTGCAGAAGTTCCTCCTCCCATGGGCCATTGCAGAGACATTGTCTCTCTGACAGCCACAGTGCCGCCCACCACAGAAAGCGCAGTCGCGCTGACTCAGAGAGCTGCAGGGGAGGATGCACCACCAGCAAGTCAGCCAGCCACATTAAGTAAAAATAAAATTGATTTTTGTGAGGGTGAGAGGCTTGATTAGGATTCTGTAGACACTGGGCTGACAGTGGATGAATTTGCAAATGGGTGCAGCACATGAGGAATATGTATTTGACATTGTTCCTGTGTGGGGGCAAAGTGTTTTTTTTCCCCTGTGGGGGTAATGTGTTTGAATTTTTTCCTGTGGGGGCAATGTATTTATTACTGTGGGTGCCAATATGTGATTTCGAGCGAGACAGTCCCTACACCCCTTGCAGCGAGACCACGTCCCCTTTTTGTAACACCACCCTGGTAGATTTTTAGCTTTCAGAGTAGATCACCGGGTGAGGGGTGCTGGATGAGGATTGCTGTGGGTGAGGGGTAATGGATACTGCAAGCTGCTCTGTGATTCTGGGAAGGGGGTGCTGTTTCAGGGGCGGAACCAGTGGTGCAAGTGTGTGGGTACGGGTGGGTACGGCGTACCCGTAAGAATTTAGTTGTGGGTACGCCGTACCCACACCGACGGGCCGCTGCTCCTCTTCCCTCCCTCCCTCCCTCTTCTGCTCCCCGCTGCACCAGCCGCACCCGCCACACCGCCGCTGATGTGAGGGAAGGAGAGCGCAGCCTGCGCCTCTTCTTCCCCTCAGTCTCCGGCGGTGCGAGCTCTGATTGGCTCACGGATTGGCGCTGAATTAAACTGAGACACCCGCCGGAGACTGAGGGGAAGGAGAGGCGCAGGCTGCGCTCTCCTCCCCTCACACAGACAGGACGGCAGCGGTGAGAGGGGGGGGGGGGCATGTATACCTGACACTGGGGGATATCTGGCACTGGGGGGGCATGTATACCTGGCACTGGGGGATATCTGGCAATGGGGGGGCATGTATACCTGGCACTGGGGGATATCTGGCACTGGGGGGGGCATGTATATCTGGCACTGGGGGTGGGGCATGTATACCTGGCACTGGGGGATATCTGGCTATGGGGGGGGGGTGCATGTATACCTGGCACTGGGGGATATCTGGCACTGGGGGGGGGCATGTATACCTGGCACTGGGGGATATCTGGCACCGGGGGGGGGGGGGGCATGTATACCTGGCACTGGGGGATATCTGGCACTGGGGGGGGGGGGCATGTATACCTGGCACTGGGAGCATATCTGGCACTGGGGGGACATGTGTATCTGCACTGGGGGCATATCTGGCACTGGAAGGACATGTGTATCTGGCACTGGGGGCATATCTGGCACTGGAAGGACATGTGTATCTGGCACTGGGGGCATTTCTGTATCTGGCACTGGGGGGCAATGTATATCTGGCACTCTGGGAGCATTTGTGTATCTGGCACTGTGAGGCAATGTATATTTGTCACTGGGGCAATGTATATTTGTCACTGTGGGGCAATGTATATTTGTCACTGTGGGGCAATGTATATCTGGCACTGTGGGGCAACGTGTATCTGGCACTATTGGGGTCATACGTGTATTTGCCCCTCCCCCCATATGTGTATCACGCCCCATTTTCATTGGCCACACCCCTTTTTTGGCGCGCGCACACAGTACCCGTAAGACATTTTTTTTCTACTTGCACCACTGGGCGGAACTAGTGGTGGTGCTAGGAGGCACTAACCAAAATCTTGCCTAGGGCATTAAACTGGTCTCTGTATGCTCCTAGGCCACTCCTTGAGAGAACAGTAGTATAATGGTTACAGGGGCAAATGCAGGATTTAGATGGGATTCCGTGGGTAGGTGTGTATGTGCATGTATGTGCGTGCATGCACACACACACACACACACACACACACACCTACTTACATACATAAATATACTGTATATATACAGATACATATAATACTGTATATAGGCCCTCATTCCGAGTCGTTCGCTCGGTATTTTTCATCGCATCGCAGTGAAATTCCGCTTAGTGCGCATGCGCAATATTCGCACTGCGACTGCGCCAAGTATCTTTGCTATGAAGATAGTATTTTTACTCACGGCTTTTTCATCGCTCCGGCGATCGTAATGTGATTGACAGGAAATGGGTGTTACTGGGCGGAAACAGGCCGTTTTATGGGAGTGTGGCTGAAAACGCTACCGTTTCCGGAAAAAACGCAGGAGTGGCCGGAGAAACGGGGGAGTGGTTGGGCGAACGCTGGGTGTGTTTGTGACGTCAAACCAGGAACGACAAGCACTGAACTGATCGCACAGGCAGAGTAAGTCTGGAGCTACTCTAAAACTGCTAAGTAGTTTGTGAGCGCAATATTGCGAATACATCGGTCGCAATTTTAAGATGCTAAGATACACTCCCAGTAGGCGGCGGCTTAGCGTGTGTAACTCTGCTAAATTCGCCTTGCGACCGATCAACTCGGAATGAGGGCCTTAGATACATATATATATATATATATATATATATACACACACATACATACATACTGTATATAACACACACATTCATACAAACATACACAAGCACGCACAAACATACATACATACATACGTACATACATACATAAACACAGACTTCAAACTTACATATATTATATGCATCCCACCAGGGGCTGGGAGCAGATGCTCAGCGCTGTGAGGATGGAGGGAGCTGCAGTGGCTGAACATGCACAGCCAGCAGCTCCCCCCGGACATTCTGTAAGCAGAGATATACACAGCTCTCTGTTGCTGCTGCAGCTCTGCGGTCACAGCTTTTCCTGAGACAGAGCTGTCTCCATCTCAAAATCGAAAATTCGGCTCATCAATGGAGTTTCCAGGTACTCGGAAACCCCACATGGGTGCGCCACTGGGTTACACCAGGAGAGCTATTTGCAGGAATATCAGCATTGTCTCAGAATCAGGCCCTATATGTCCATATACCCTCACAGGCCACCATATAGCCATAATACTGCCACATTACCTCACAAATCACCAATTAGACGGTGTACTTCACACTGTCACGTAGCGGTCATCTGCAATAAGCAGCAGCACGGCTCTAAGGAACCCTTGTGAGGCCGTCTAAATAAATGATAATAATTATGGGCTTGTAAGGGTGTGACAGCAGCGCGCAAGAAACTCAACTCAGCCGGTCTCAGAAGAAAAGCCTGGTAACTGGTGACCCCCAGCCACTGTGTCTGTGAAGCACTGGTCACTGAATTGCCGGAAACGTTCCAATACCAGCACACCGATGAGGCAATATGCCTGTGCGGCTGCCATTAGGTTTTCGTGTATATACATAACGCTCATTGTGATTTTCTAGCTTCTTAACGCCGTGTACTTTAATCTCATAAAATCTTTTTATTTGGGAAACTTTTCACATTCAGCTCGACATCACACAAAGGAGAAAAAAATAAATCTATTTCTGACTTACAGTTTTATTTGTGATTTATTTTCTCCTGAATTCAGCCCATTAGCGCCTACAAATCACTTCTGTGCTTCCACAAAGAAAATGTCCCATATTTAAGATTTACATACAGCCATTTCATCTCGGCTAAAAGACGGATGATATCACTGTATCCTGAGAGATGTTCTGCAGAAGTCTGACTACAGAGTTCCGTACGGTTTAACTGCGCATTGAAGAAATATCGGCTGTGAAAAAAAAACCTAAATTGATAAATGCCGCTTGAATGGCTCACTGAAATATGACTAAAATACATACAGTATATGTACAGGCCTAGCGTACAGTCATTATCTCGTATGTATAATGTTTGCAGTGCTATACAGTTAGCTTCTTGAAATTCTGGGGTCTGCCAAGAGGGCCAGGGTGTGGTCACTGCATCGTGGGGGGGAGCGGCTATCTGGTCCCCTCCATTCTGGGCCCTTACATGGGCCCCAGGGTACTATATAACCGCTCACCTCCCTCTTGGCGTCCCCGATCCTGGGACACCAGGCAAGTATGGTATTAACGCTTAAAGAGGAATGTTGTACATGGGTGAGAAGAAGCTGCTCCATACACAGGGTATTAGTGAATCCAGCTCTGGCAGGGGGTGTAGCTGATATTAGGTCTGTGATGTGGAAACACAGGAAAACCGGAATAAGGGGGTGATTCAGTAAGGATCACTTATGCGATCTCTGCGCAGGAATGCGAATGCCTCTGACTGATTGACAGGCAGAGGCATTCGCGGGGAGGGAAGGAAATGTAGCTGGCCAGCATACGGGAAAATGGGAAAACACCCACTTTCTCTCTTCGTCACCCTCTCCCTGTCACCCACTACCAGTCACCCTCTCCCTGGCATCATACTCTGCCTCTCTGCGTCATCCTCTCCGTCACACACTATCAGTTACCCTCTCCCTGGCATCACGCATTACCTCTCTCCATTCCCCTGCTGCCACTCACCCACTGCTTCTCTCCGTTACCCTCTCCCTGTCACCCACTACCATTCACCCTCTCCCTGGTGTCACTCACTACCAGTCACCCACTGCTTCTCTAATCACCTTCTCCCTGCCACCCACTGCCAGTCACCCTCTCTCTGACATCACCCACTGCCTCTCTCCATCATCCTCTCAGACACCTGCTGCCTTTCACCATCTCTCTGTCATCCACTGCCAGTCACCCTCTTCCTGGTGTCATCATCTGCCTCTCCCTGTCACCCCCTGCCTCTCCCTGTCACGTTCTGCCATGTTGCATATTATGAACTTGGGGAGGAAGGGGGCCCCAAGCATATTTTTGTACCTGGGCCCACCACTCACAAGTGATGGGATCACCTGTATCTTAGTGCCCATCAGGACTCCAGCATGCAATTTTAGGCATGAATCCATAACCAGCCTAATGGTTGATGTCCTCACCTACTCCTTTGTCTCACATATTAACACCAACCTCAGACCATTAACCCATAACTCGGAAACATGGTGGAAAATAAAATGGCAATTGTAGAGGAGTGTTGCACTGGCTGGAGGAAGTGACATCATGCTAACCATTCTTCTGTTCAGGAAGTGCTCCGGCAGCCATCTTAGTCTGTATGATCATAGAGTAAAGTCACGCTTTTGCAGTACTCTGGAGTCCTGTCTCACAGGCAACATAATCTGCAGCGACTGTAGACATAAGTCAACCATTTAGAGGCAGCTTTATGCCCCGACCCCAGGCCCTGTGGATCTTACTGACCTTCCTGATACAGAAAGGACCACTGGAAGGGTGGTGTCATGTTCTTCAACCATTACTTCATATCCCATATTAATGGGGGAATCTGTTGGTCTCCTGATATTGTGGGTATTTCAGTCCCTAGCCTGCAACAATGCCATCCGGGTATGCATACACTGTAATTTGTCCACGGGGCAAGTGTGTAGCAAATAGATGGGGTAGTAATGAGTCTAGGAGCAAACAACACACAGGCAAGTCAAAGAGAAGCACGCATAAGGCAACTGGGAAAACAGATGATAGGGAATGTATAATAAAGAGACAAAGTAAAAATGGTGGATACAAACGGCACAAGAGAGTAGGGTAGGAATAAACATACAGACAGGCATGGGGCAAGGTTCTGTAATTCAAATAGGAGAGTTCAGTGTGAGCAGTAATCAGACAACAGGTGTCAGACTGAGGGGGGCAGACATGACAGTGGGGGGCAATAAGTGTAGGAAGGTCTGATACATGACAAGGGTGGGCCTGACAAGGAAGAACAGACATAGGACATTGGGGCAGATTATACATGGGAACACAATGAAAAGCACACATAAAGCAGTCTTTAGCTGTGCCACTGTCCGACTCAAGGTCGGATTCAGGGCCATATAGGCCCGGGGCTGAAAATTATTAAAGGCCTATAGTGAGTAGTGGAGGGGGTGTGGCCAGTACTGTGTGGGTGTGCCAAATGATGTGTGGGTGTGGCCAGAGCCGTGTGGATATGTACACCAATATCACCATAAATACGTAAAAGCAGAAAAATGGCATAACTTTGTGAGGAAATAGAAATACAGTTTTAATACCATGATTTATAGCCTACTGTGTGACAGCTGGGTGGCTAGTCATCGTCTTGCCATCTTGATGATGGGCTGGTTTTATGTGGAGGCCTGGTGCTGTAATCTCATTTACCTCATGGTTAATCTGGTTGGGATCAGCATACCAAACACTGACCACATGTGTCACTGGAGTGTATGGATCACTGGACTGCCACGACATCACTTTGTTAAAAAAAAAATACTTCCAAATTCTTTCCAATAGTGCTTATTAAAGCAAGTGATTGGATGGTGGTTATAACAGGTACTAGCATCCCACTAAATGGCGATGACGAGATTCTGTAGAGAACGCGGTACACCTGTTCTCTCAATGCATCACCAAGGGGTGTGGCACAAAATGTCTACATTCAGAATGTTTCTATTGATGAGGCAGACTTGCCTAACCTCCCGGAACGGCCAGGAGGCTCTCGAAAATCGTGTGACCCCCTCCCCGTCTGGAGAGGCAATGTCCCGAATCTGGCCCGCAATCCCCTTCAGCTTTTAATGAAAGTGGGCGGTGCGAAGGGCCCGATGACGTGATTGATGCTGAATTGCGTCATTGTAGCCCCGCCCCCTGCTCTACAGTGCCTGTTTCCTTGGCACTGTAGAGTGGGAGACGGAGCCACGATAATGCTTTCTCAAGGCAACATCCCCAGCACGCCCATCATCTTGCCGATCAATCCCCCGGCAAGCCCAGCACCCGCCGGCCACACCTCATATGTGCCATCCAGGGCTGCCTCCTCCTGGAAGAGGGGGAAGTCTGGTAGTCAAGTATGTGATGAGGTAAGCATCCCTAAATCTAACCCTTACCCTAACCGTATTCTAACCCTATACCTAATACTCGTTGCAGCCTAACCCTAACTCTATTATTGTAAAAAATCGTTTCTCGAAATTCTATCGACATTCAGTTGACATTATGTCATGTTGACATTTAACATGTTGAATGGCGACATTCTGTCCATATTGGCATTCTGATTACTGACATTTTGTCATTGTACCTCTCAAAGACCCAATAGTAGAATCCTGCAATAGGCTAGTTACCCAATCATAGCAATGGCCTGGCGGAGGGGTGTGACAGACACTGGAGGGAGGAGTCATGGCAGAAAGCCTTCAGGACAGCCAGCCCACAACAGTCAGATCATGCACACTTCAGATAATTAAATAAAATGAAAAAATAGTTTTAATATGGGAAGTATTGATAAATAGGCTGACCATATGAAAGGATTTGCCCTTATACCTTAACCCTCGATGTGATGGCCTCTTAGACGTCTGGAGTGTAAACTCTTAGCCACAAGGTACATGCACAACACAAGCAGTAAGAATTCACACTGTTTATTTAATAAATTACAGAGTACTATATAGAAAAGAAACATGGGTGTATACAATATGTGCAAGCATATGATTGGATAAATAGAAGTAGCATACGACATTACATGCAGGATATTTTAGTAACACACAGAAGTAACAGTTTTGATCTGGTATGTAATTGTCCTTGAAGATAAGACACACACAAGCCTTATATTATATGAACAGACAAAGGCATCTTGTAGAGAGTGCGTACGTGTCTATTCAAACACATAACAATTCATATAGCATGTTTAACCCTTCATTAGGGAGGTAGAAATATTCACTTTTACACTATACTTATTATAAGGAAATTGATCATATAAAAAGTAATATTTACAAAGACAGAAGAGCTAACCCTTCAATCCCCTCTTAGAATCATGATTATTATATGACATGATTCTTGAGTGAGGCTCCTTTCTTGTTCCTCCAGTTCTTGAGATATTGGACATAATCGTCGGGTCCCTTACTATCAGAGGAGGTGACAGGACTGGTGGTTATATCATAGTACATCAGGGCCTTATCAATGCCTTTGGAGGTAAGTTTCTTTCCACAGGGGATTACACAATAAACTATAATGCCTACAAGAATTAAAGTTACAAGTATGAATATGCTTATTTGCACAAGAGCCTGTTTCCAATTTTCAAACCACCCAAAATATTGGCTCCATGGGTTATCAATACCTGAATTTTTCTTGAGTTCTATGGATAAGGTTTCTAACTTGTTTATGGCTAAAGTAACCTTACCATTGGGACCAGTGTTGTCAGGAATATATGTACAACAGCCTTCCACCTTACTAATGTAAACACATGTACCGCCTTTTTCTGCTAGGATCATGTCAAGGGCCATTCTATTTTGAAATGTCATTTGGGAAGTGGCTTCTAGCTGTTCAGCTATACCTTTAAGAGCATCTTTGGTATCATTAACAAATCTTTGTTGATTATAATATATATAATTAATCCAGGCTACGTTTTTATTTACAGTTACTATAGGGAACAATGACTCAAAACCCGCAGCCACCTCATCTCTAGCTTTGAACTCATTTGGAACACCTCTTGGGACCCCTATAGCATCAATGTATACGTGGGGGTCAAAGCTACCTCCTGGGAGTGCTCTTTTCTTTCGATTAACAGGAGTATTAGAGGGAGGAGTGGGGTCATCGGTGATCATTAAAAAGGCTGAAAAAACAATTTTCCTGTTCTAGGGGTATATTAAGGGGCACTGTACCTAGGTGGGGCCTAGATTTGCCACAGACATAACAGTTGCTTTTATTGTGTTTGTTAGCACTATACTTCATCCATTCCAACCAAAAATTAATGTCAGAGAAACCAGTTTCAATAGCTAGGGTGTCTTCAAAGGTAGGGTTAGTAATAGCCACCATATCTTTAGAAGTGGCAATATGGGGCTTTAAAGGTTTGTTTTGGGGAGCAATTTTAGGCTGGTATTTTGGGTTTTTATACATGTCCCATAAATAAAACATTTGTCTTGCACTATAGTACCATTCGTCAGTAACACAAATATATACTGTCTCAGACATTCCTGATTTCCTTTTCTGCTGTATGAAATGTTTGTTGTCAGCAAGTTTAGGGAACATGAAATAATCAAGGATGTATGTGGCTACGTGTGTATTGGAGGAATTGTACCACAAGGTGGGGACCCCATCTGTTTGTGTGATGTCGACTTCACATATTGTGAGGTGAATGAGGGCCAGTAGGGCTATCGAGATAGTCCCCAGGATAAAGATAGGGGACAGGTTCCTCATCTTCTTCTGTTCTTCTTTCTTCGCTAGGTGGGAGGTCAGGGCTGTCTGCCCCGGTTCGTACCTCACTGGAATCACTTGCTTCCCTCTCTAGGTCTGGTCTAGGAACCTTTTTTTACTCGGGATGCATGGGTCCAGGTAGGACTTTCCTCTGTCAGGACTGCTGTCCGGATAACTGCTACGACCTCTGTCTCTGGACCATAGGTGAAGTCTCCTGGGCTCTTGTTCCTGGGGAGCACCTTCACCACGACTCTGTCTCCGACTTTAAAGGGGTGTGTAGGTTCCTGTGGATTCAAAGGGTTTTTACAAACAACCTCATGTTCAATTTCATTCAGTTTTGTTATCAGGGACCTGACATACTCTTCTCTGATGAGTTCTAGATCTCCTTCCTGTATTACTAGTGGTTTCTTAGCCCAGGTCTACCCATTAGTATTTCAAAGGGTGAGTATCCTAGAGTTTTCTGTGGGGTATTCAAGATGCTGGTGTTTAGCTTTATTAGGGTTGTTCCTGAGGCAAGTGATGCATCTGCTAACATACTGGTCCACAAGTGATTTGGCATTAGTAACATAAAAATCATTGGTTAGTAGGAGGAGTGTTGTGGCTTCACCACGGTGACCAACACCACGGCACTGGGCAACGAGCAAAGGGGCACTGGACTGGGGTATACAGGGTTTCCCCTCTTTGCAGATTAATCCTGATTTAGGATTTTTTCTGCAGAATTGGGTAAGTCCAGTCGGAGAGATCAGTATTAGTCGCAGCAGCTTGAAGTTGAGTGAGCAGATGGACGTTGTAAAGGGAGGGACATGCTCTAGTGAGTGCAATGAGTTCTGCAGCTTGCGCGGACTGATAAGGTATTGGTAGGGTTTCCAACACAGTATCAGGGAGGGTGACAATGGCATAGCCAGCCTGGTATGTATTGTCATTGGGCCTACTACATGAGCCGTCAACAAAAACTACGTCTGCGCCTGGTATGGGAACGGGAGACATGTCAAGTCTGGGAGAAGTTTCAGCTTCAATAGAAGCAGCACAGTCATGTAGGTCGGGTGGTTCATCCTCGGGACCTTTCAAGCCTAAAAGGGCATTGAGAATGGGTGCAGGGCCAGAAGAACTAGCAGTGTACTTGATGGTAAGGGTAGGGTTACTCAAAAGGAGTACTTCATATCCACTAAGGCGTTGTGCTGACATGTGCTGTGTGTAAGCCTTTAAGTATTGCCAGGACATCATGTGTGGTGTGGAGTACTGTGATGTGGCCTAAAGTGAGGGTAGTGGCCATTTCTGCAACCATTGCACAGGCTGCCAAAGCCCTGAGGCAGGCAGGCATACCTTGCACAGACACTGGCATGACTTTGGGAAAAAAAAAAATGCCACGGGGCGCAACTTCCCTCCATGAAACTGTGTGAGCACCCCCGCCATGGTTTTACAATTGTCCCTTGCATATAGATGGAAAGGTAGTACATAATTGGGGAGGCCAAGTGCCGGACTTTTCATCAACATACATTTTAAACTTTCATATGCAGTTAACATTTCTTGTGACCATTGTACAGTTTTAGGTTTGTCCTTCAGTGTGGCTTGTCTCAAAATGTTATCACAATAAGAGCAATCAGATATCCACTGTCTGCAGTAATTTACCATACCCAGGAAGGACAGTAGTTCCCTCTGGGTAGTTGGGGTGACCAGGCCCAATACAGACTGTATGCGTTGTGGACTGACTTTCCTCTCTCCCTGAGTGAGCACAAAACCTAAGTAATCAACATGCTTTTTACACCATTGCATTTTTATTTTGGACACCTTGTGTCCACATTCACAAAGCCAGTTTAGTAATGAAACACCATCCTCTCGGCAGGCCTCCTCAGTTTTACTACAGAGCAGCAGATCATCTGCATACTGTAGCAGGACTGAACCATGGTGAGGTTGCCAGGGCCTCAATGTGGCCTGGAGACAACAGGTGCGTCAATAATCTGCACCAGGTAAGTTGTTTACCCTCAAAAGAAAAGGCAAAAGTAATTGTGTCTGTGAATCTACAGGTATGCTGAAAAAAAAAGGCATTCTTCAAATCAATTACAGAGAACGCAGCATCTGCAGGGATTGCAGAAATGAGTGAGTTTACATCTGGAACAATTGGTGCAATTGGGACAATTAGCTGATTGATTGCTCTGAGATTCTGTACAAATCTTATACTACCATCAGCTTTGGCAACAGGGTTCACAGGAGTACAGTATGGTGATACAATATGTCTGAGAATACCCTGTTGTAAGAATTGCTGTATCACGGGGCGGGGACCTTCTATCTTTTCTGGTGAGAGGGGATACTACATAAGTCAGAACACAAAACACTGGTTGTTGCACCGCTGTCCACCAAAAGGGAATTCTACTTCCATTTATAATAAGTGGCAGCAGAGGTGAATCTTCACTATGACGGGTGAGTTGAATAAAGGCTGGGATACCCTCCTCCGGGCCCCGTCAGTGCACGGGGTTTTTGGAATCTTCCCTGACTGCGGGGTTGGTTCTGTCTGTCAAAGCGTCTGGGGTTCTGATAGTTATGAGTGAGTGGGGAAGTGAGTAAGCTTTCTGAGTTAAGCAAAGGTAAGCCAGCGTCATCTGTCCAGCAGTCCTTAAACCTTTTTCAAAACGCAGTAACAGACTATGAAGGTTTCTGTTTACAAGCTACAGCGACAGGCAAAAAACACAGGCTTTAAAGACTTCCTTCATATGTGTATAGCTGCGTCCTTTGCAAGCTTTGCGCAAATAAGATATACAGCCATCGAGGGTAATAGTGGGCTTGGGACAGTGTTTTACTATTATCTAAACTCTGGGTTACTGATGCGTTAGGGACAGAGCTAGTGGAAGTTGGAGGCGATCCCATTTAGTGTGAAAGGGTTACTGCTGCCAAGAGATTTGTGTCTCTGAGCGCAGGATACATTGGAATGCAAAGGGGGGAGGCGAGAGGGATTTTCAAAGATTTACAGTTCTCTGCAGCTTCGCTTCTGTGCTAAACTGACATTTTTTCTTAAATCTCCATATAGAAAAGGTAATTACTGCCTTCCCGTAGGAATGGGTCCTGTCCTGCTTTCTCTGTCCATCCCGCTAAATTATCCACCCATGGGTTAACTAAATAATACTCTGAGGTAGAGTTACGGGCAACATACATCTTGCATGTCTCACCAGGGAGGGGCGGGGGATATGCAGTTTTTTACTCTGACTAGAGCCCATTGTCAGACAGTAATATAAATCAACAGTACAACTTTTAAAAGAGAATGATCTAAAATATACAACACTCTACTTATACATGCATCAGCTTAACCAGTTAATTAGTCATTGACAATATCACAATATTATCTGTATAATGAGAACATGAAATCTTTTGACGGGTACGCTTACCTTCGTACAAGATGTCAGAAAAATACAGCGTTTTAGACAGGAAGCAAGAAAAGTGTTTGAGCATAGATATCTGGCAGACGAAAACTTACCAGCCGTCTGAACCAAATATAAGAACTTATCTCACTACAACATACAAGAATATATAGGCGATCAAATCGGGGTATTCTCTACGTTACGTATAGACCCCAGGTCTATGTTTTTTTTAAGTATCCCAGATACTGACGTCTTTGGAGAATTGCGCTTGGACCCCGGGTCCTTTCTCAGACGTATTCTTTAAGTCCCAGACATTAAAGATTCTATGGTATCCCTGATACCTGTTTTATGTTTTTTCATAAAACTTCGTAATATTAAGTCCCGGACTTAAATATTACCTTGTCACGTGTTCCCGGAACACTGACACGGATTCAGCTTCAGTGTATGACCGCAATCCTGTATGGCAAAGTCAGACAATAAATTCTCTATTTTTACCATTCAGGGACGATCACTGAATCCCGGACATAGAGCTCCCAGCTGAAAGGATTTGCCCTTATACCTTAACCCTCGATGTGATGGCCTCTTAGACGTCTGGAGTGTAAACTCTTAGCCACAAGGTACATGCACAACACAAGCAGTAAGAATTCACACTGTTTATTTAATAAATTACAGAGTACTATATAGAAAAGAAACATGGGTGTATACAATATGTGCAAGCATATGATTGGATAAATAGAAGTAGCATACGACATTACATGCAGGATATTTTAGTAACACACAGAAGTAACAGTTTTGATCTGGTATGTAATTGTCCTTGAAGATAAGACACACACAAGCCTTATATTATATGAACAGACAAAGGCATCTTGTAGAGAGTGCGTACGTGTCTATTCAAACACATAACAATTCATATAGCATGTTTAACCCTTCATTAGGGAGGTAGAAATATTCACTTTTACACTATACTTATTATAAGGAAATTGATCATATAAAAAGTAATATTTACAAAGACAGAAGAGCTAACCCTTCACCATACTATCCTGTTAAGCCAGGACACTTATGAATTACACGGGTTCTGTGGCTGGCTGACTTCAAGCCTGCATTTCACCAGGTTTTAAGCAGCCACAGAACCTGTGTAACTTATGAGTGTCCTGGTTTAAAGGGATGGTATGGTAAGCTAATTAATTAAACATCCTAACGGCTGATGAATGACCTTGTGCATGAATCATAACCCAAACACTTTATCTTCCATAAAATCACGACACGGGGACTTAGATTTGGCAGAGAAATTTTAGCTGATTTGTTTAAACAACTGTAAACTTTAACTAGTTGTAAAGAAAATGATTAGTTAATGGTGGCAAAGAAAGAACAGCTAGAACTCATTCCCCAAACCGCAAAACTGCAACATACTTCCCAAACAAACTAACAACAAAAAGGTATCCACTCAATCTTCTACCATGACTACCCATCCGTCTGGGTGATATCGCTGCCCCGTCTAAGTGGTCCAGGCATTATACACAGTCAACGAAGGTGAGCGCACCAAACAAATATGAATCAATTAACAAAACAATCCATCTATGACTAAAACAGGTAACCTGCCGTTCTTTCCCGCCAAAACAGCTAACGCAAAAGCCACCCACACAAACCAAAAAAGGGAGGGAGGGGCGGGAAGACCAGAAGAAAGAGGCTGACTCCTCCTCCAGCTAGTCCTAATAAATGATGAACGTATTATTGGAATATGGAAATGTACTCGTATTAGCGCTAGATGTTACATAAAAAGGAAATGAAAATACATCCCTTGTATAAATGTGTCCTTTTTCGTCTGTCTGTCAAAATTCCATCGATGCACTCCCCATTCAAATGAATATATGTAAAGGAAAAAATAGAAACAATGTGTAGTATTGTCTAATACACAGAAGAATTTAGATTCCTATTCAGCCCCAGTAGCGGATCTTGGTACGGGCATGCAGGATTTTTCCGGAGGGCGCCGCCGCCGTGGCAAGATCCGCTACTGGTGGCGCCCCCTAGTGCTGTGCAGTGCTGACTGTGTGGTGCTGACTGTGCGGTGCATGATCAAGTCAAAAAAATTTCACCTTTGACGAATTCTGGTGCGTCATTACCAGGGCCATTTTTAGGACTGGACGAGACGTGCAATAGCATAGGGTGCCTGCGGCGGTATCCGTTTGGATGGTCGACCATGTTATGGTCGACAGTCATTAGGTCGACAACTATTGGTCGACATTGACATGGTAAACATGGACACATGGTCGACACATGAAAATGGTCGACACGTGAAAGGTCGATGCATGGGCAGGTCGACATGAGTTTTTCACATTTTTTTCTTTTTTGGAACTTTTCCATACTTAACGATCCACGTGGACTATGACTGGGAACGGTAATCTGTGCCGAGCGCAGCGAGGCACCTTGCCCGAAGCATGGCGAGCGAAGCGAGCTATACGAGGGGCTGCAGTGCACTAATTGGGGTTCCCCGTCACTTTACACAGAAAACGAAACCACAAAAGTAAAAAAACCTCACGTTGACCCTCTCATGTGTCGACCATTTTCATGTGTCAATCATTTGTCCATGTCGATCATGCCAATGTCGACCAATAGTGGTCGACCTAATGACTGTCGAACATAACATGGTTAACCATTCATACCGGAACCGCCTGCGGCCAGTGTCTACACAGTATTCCATGTGGTCTGGCCGTCCGCATGGAATATTGTTGAAAATCTCCCTGCCAAAATGGCTGCTGCCTCAGAGGAGGCAGTTATGAAGAATGCTGGAGGATGAGGCAGCCATTTTGGGAGGGACATTTACTAGAGGCAGGTGCGAACAGCGGTCCCCATTTACTATTCGCACTGGGAGCCAAATTTTCTAGACATGGCCTGGTCATTACTTATATGTATGTATGTATGTATGTATGGTCAGAAAGCAATGCCTTTTTTTTTTTTATAAAGAGGTCAGGAATAATGTAATGAGATTTAGGACAGAATGGCTTTATCTGATCTTCTTGTGTTATCTGGGTAACTGTGGCATGTGGGTGTGTGGGTGTTAAATTGAACTAACTATAGTAAATTATTCCAGATAATCTTTAGGGTCATTATTTATAAGTCATTTTACACAGTGCTTTTATAATGTGAAACATCTATATAAAGGGGTATAAAGGATTTTATGACCTGGGAAGGCCGCAGCTCAGGTAGGTTTGTCACTGTACGGTATTTTGAGCAACGCAGGGGGTTCTGTGTAACTTGCAACTAACAGATCATTTCCTAGGGATTTTACAGTTCAAACATCTACATAAAAAAATAAAATATATTCCCAATGTGTCTGTGAACACTGTATAATTCAGTTACATTAATTAATTATTCATGGCACAAATAATACTTTAAAGATCATGCACTATCATAAATAATTCTCAAGTCAAATATTTATGGCGTGTTCCTGATTAAACATTGATAGGAACAGGACCAGGAGCTGGCGTGTAGACCGGGTTGCTCAATTTCCTCTCTCAATTATCGTTACCTCAGAGAAGATATTATTTCATTATTAATATTCGCAGTGGTTCTTTTACAGCTGAGATGGTGTTGTCGAGGGCAATGGCCACAGAGCCGGTTACAGAGGGGTTTTACAGAGGGGTTTTAGAGAGACGGATTTTTATTGGAGGAATTGGGAGTGTGGTTGGGGCACGTCAATCTGTGGCCTGAGGTGAGGCTTCCGCATCGCTGACACATCCATGTAGGTGGGATCCCTGCTGAACTTGCCCAGTGGGCGATAGCGGGTCCCTAGGTCTGACCAGTCACATGATCCAATACAACATTTTTCGCCACCTATAAGGAGCAGCAGGCGGGATCCATGGCGGACGCAGGTAATCGCAGTAAAGCTCCTGATTAGCGATGGAGATCAAAGGTGCTATTGGTGCTTTACATCGATAGCATGAAACCATCGGCGGAAATCCATTGATGGTTTCAACCATGGTAGGACATCTCTACTGTGAGATCTGGTGGGCAGCAGGGCCAATCAGGGAAGGGGTGGAGCTAAGAGGTGCAATGGTGGGAGCTAAGCGCCAAACCCCCTGCGCTGAGGAAAAAAAATCATTGCTGATTCTCTACTATGCTACCGATGGTAGAAAAACAATGACATCGGTGGCAAACCCACTGATTATCGGTGACAACCATCGATGTTCATTAATCATCAATGGTCAATGGCCATCCCTAAGTTCCTTAAGTCCTATTGAAGATAGAGTGCTATATATATATAAAATTATTATTATTATTATTATTATTATTATTACACCTGGGGGTAAATTTACTAAGATGGGAGTTCTATTTAAGATGGGATGTTGCCCATAGCAACCAATCAGATTCTACTTCTCATTTATCTAGCACCTTCTAGATGATAGTACCTGGAATCTGATTGGTTGCTATGGGCAACATCCCATCTTAAATAGAAGTCCCATCTTAGTAAATTTACCCCCTGGTTGTGAAGCAGATTTTGTGTTGTTGAACGCAAGTTTCTATTCTGCTTGTTCTGAAAAATGAGTGTTTTTAATAGTGATGTGCACCGGACATTTTTCGGGTTTTGTGTTTTGGTTTTGGATTCGGTTCCGCGGCCGTGTTTTGGATTCGGACGCGTTTTGGCAAAACCTCCCTGAAAATTTTTTGTCGGATTCGGGTGTGTTTTGGATTCGTTTTTTTTTCACAAAAAAACCTCAAAAACAGCTTAAATCATAGAATTTGGGGGTCATTTTGATCCCATAGTATTATTAACCTAAATAACCATAATTTCCACTCATTTCCAGTCTATTCTGAACACCTCACACTTCACAATATTATTTTTAGTCCTAAAATTTGCACCGAGGTCGCTGGATGACTAAGCTAAGCGACCCAAGTGGCCGACACAAACACCTGGCCCATCTAGGAGTGGCACTGCAGTGTCAGACAGGATGGCACTTAAAAAAAATAGTCCCCAAACAGCACATGATGCAAAGAAAAAAAGAGGAGCAATGAGGTAGCTGTGTGACTAAGCTAAGCGACCCAAGTGGCCGACACAAACACCTGGCCCATCTAGGAGTGGCACTGCAGTTTTCTAGCAAGAGGATGAGTGCTTCCATCCTCATGTGAAGCTAAACCACTAGCCATGAACATAGGCCAGGGCCTCAGCCGTTCCTTGCCACTCCGTGTCGTAAATGGCATATTGGCAAGTTTACGCTTCTCCTCAGACGCTTTTAATTTAGATTTTTGGGTCATTTTACTGAACTTTAGTGTTTTGGATTTTACATGCTCTCTACTATGACATTGGGCATTGGCCTTGGCAGACGACGTTGATGGCATTTCATCGTCTCGGCCATGACTAGTGGCATCAGCTTCAGCACGAGGTGGAAGTGGATCTTGATCTTTCCCTATTTTACCCTCCACATTTTTGTTCTCCATTTTTTAATGTGTGGAATTATATGCCAGTATCAATAGCAATGGCCTACTACTATATATACTGTGCAAAACTGAAATGCACAACAGGTATGGATGGATAGTATACTTGACGACACAGAGGTAGGTAGAGCAGTGGCCTACTGTACCGTACTGCTATATATTATATACTGGTGGTCAGCAAACTGTGCAAAACTGAAATGCACCACAGGTATGGATGGATAGTATACTTGACGACACAGAGGTAGGTAGAGCAGTAGCCTACTGTACCGTACTGCTATATATTATATACTGGTGGTCAGCAAACTGTGCAAAACTGAAATGCACCACAGGTATGGATGGATAGTATACTTGACGACACAGAGGTAGGTAGAGCAGTGGCCTTCTGTACCGTACTGCTATATATTATATACTAGTGGTCAGCAAACT